>NC_050448.1:126332455-126937455 GCF_903995425.1 Onychomys torridus
AAGAGCAGAGAGTGAGAACAAGGAATGAGACCATGATAAATGAAGACCACATGAGAATAGGAAGAAGCAAAATGCTAGAGAGGTCCCCAGAAATCCACAAAGATACCTCCACTGTAGACTACTGGCAATGGTCAAGAGAAAGCCCAAACTGACCTACTCTGGTGTTAGGATGGCTGAACACCCTAACTGTCCTGCTAGAAATCTCTTCCAATGACTGAGGGAAGCAGATGCAAAGATCCACAGCCAGGCCCCAGGTGGAGCTCCAGGAGTCCAGTTGGCGAGAAAGAAGAAGGATTGTATGAGCAAGAATTGTTGAGACCAAGATTGGAAAAAGCACAGGGACAAATAGCCAAACGAATGGAAACCAAGATTTTATTTTTATTAGGATATTTTTTATTCATTTTACATAACAACCACAGATGCCACTCTCCTACATCTTCTTGCTCTCCAGCCTTCTCCCCACAACCCACCCCTGCTTCCCTTCTCAGACAAGGTGAGGCCTCCCATGGGGAGTCAGCAGAACTCAGTTCATTCAGCTGAGGCAGGTCCAAGCCCCTCCCCCTGCATCAAGGCTGTGGAAGGTATCCCACCACATAGGTAGTGGGCTCCAAAAAGTCTGCTCATGCACCAGGGATGGTTCCTGATCCCACTGCTAGGGGCCCCTTAAGCAGATCAAGCTACACAACTGTCTTGATTATGCAGAGGGCCTAGTCCAGTCCCATGGAGGCTCCACAGCTGTTGGTCTAACGTTCATGAGTTCCCACTAGCTTGGTTTGGTTGTCTCTGTTGCTTTCCCCATCATGGTCTTGATGCCCCTTGCTCACAGAATCACTCTTCTCTCTATTCAACTGGACTCCTAGAGCTTGGCCTGGAGCATGGCTGTGGATCTCTGCATCTGCTTCTATTAGTCACTAGATGAAGGCTCTTCTATATTCACTTTTCCCCTCAACTGCTAAATATCCCTAGCCTGCTCTGAATTAAAAGAACCCATGTTATTATTCTAATGTGATGTTTCCTCCATATGTTATTTTCATTATAGAATATTCTTTTTGATTCTTTATCCCATTTCCTGGTAAGTACCTACTCATTCCTTAAGATCCACAGTCAATATTTTCCATTTGTTACTTTTCAATGAATTAATATATATTTAAATAATATGATTATATGCTTTCATTGAAAAGCTTTCTTTACATTAAAAAATTTAAAGTGTATGAATACTTGGTAAATTATTTAGTTTCCATTTCCCTTAAAACATTTTATTTCCATAAAGAATCAAACATATTCCTATTGTTTGTTCTCTGCTCAGCAGCATTCTCTGCTATTTTAACTCCAACTATTTAATATTTATTTAATTGTATTTTAAGTATGAATAATGGAAAGAATGTTTAGTTATTTTCCTGAATTCATTCTTATGCCTTTTATCTTTCTAAAAGAGAAAGTAAATTTAGTATGATTTCTGTGAAATATTGATTAAAAAATCACCATCAATTATGTGAAAAATAGAACTACTGCACATTGTTATGTATTCTTCCAAGTTTAATGGACAATCAAGTCATATCAAATTGCATTTACTGGATTGTCACACAGCTAATTGCCTCTACTGATTGCTATAGAAAACGTAAAGATTAATAAAAGCATTCTTTATTCAAGGACTTGAAATTTAGTTAATCAACTTCTGGGTTAGAATTTCAATGATAATACTACATGAATAACTACAATATTAGTCAGACTAAGGTATTATAGTTTTTCAGCTACCATTAGGAGTTGATTTGTAAAATCTCATTTTCTTCCAAATGCATTATTTTAATCTACATGTTTATATGAACAGCTTTAGGGCATAAGACACAAATATATTTTTAAAACATTTTCAGTTATAAAGGAATTGGACCCTGATTTAATTAAGAAAATCCGTATTAGGAAGTTTAGATCTCAGAGCTGACAGCATTGCTTGCCTAAGGTACATCTGAGACTTCTGCACTCAAGAGCATCTCTTTGGACAATGTGATTATCTCTTTCTCCAGATTCTCTAAGCTCTATCTGTTCTCAACTTAGGTTTGAAAAGGAAGCATGTACAGACATGTGTATCTCAGGGTCCACACAAAGGTCTTCACTAAATTATTTTTTATCTTAAAATGGCAGCATTTGTAATTGAACAATGTCTATTTTCCATAAAATTGTGTGCAGACATCATCTATTATGTCTTTTCAATGTCTCTAACATAAGAAACCACATATTAAATCTCTACTCAGTTCAGAGCCAGAAAAACCTTTGTGTGTGCAGGCAGCCTTGGGAGAACTACATTTTCCCTTTCTCCTTGGCTGCCAAAATGAGCAGACAGAAATTCTGTGTTTATCTGTACTGATTGACTCATCACAGGTGCCTGACAATTGCAAATCTGCTCCTTTATTGTGATTTTCTTCTTGGTGGGCTCTGGTAGGAAAGCACCAGCGTGACTCTCAGCTGTAAGGAAAGTCACTAAACTCCTTCCAAACACACAAACAAAGCAAAACAAGCCCCAAATAAAAAGACTAAATAATAAAAAAAAAATAATGTCAGTTCCCAAGTCATCCTATTCAATTTACAGTGCATTGAATCTGAGAAAAGTTTTTCTTTCTTGCTCTTTCTCTCTCTCTTTGTATAAAATGAAGATAGTTATTCAGTTTTCACTTTTCTTTTATTAAAAGGAAGTCATGCTGATTGATTCATTAACATTTTCTTCATGTATGTATTTATATATTTTAAATAATCATTTTGCTATGAGCAACTGAATATAATGTAACAATATTGTAATATATACTATGTTATATACACTATAGTAATATATAACATAGATGTTAATTGTAAGAAGAAAATTGATAGTAAAACTAAAGATATTAAACCTATTAAAAAGTATTAACTCAGATGAGAATGACCAGATGCTACTATGACATTTAGTAAATAGACTAAAATAGAGAAAAAATAGCAAATTGATTACTGTTTAAATGCTAATATATGGTTAGGGCAATATGTAGAAAGAATATATGTGTATTTTCATGGCTAAGCAACAGTCTTATAAAATACTGGATAACTGGCAGGAAAGGACTTATCTACAGAGTGTCTTCAAATTCACTCACATATAGTAAGATGTACAAAGTTAATACAGACCTCTTAAGCTTTTGATTTCTTTTTTTTCCCCACCTAATTTTTTAATGACTCTATGGAAATTTTACATCATGTATCCTGATACCACTCTCCTCCCAGTCCCTCTATATCCACCTCTAACCCCTGTAGCATGCCCCTCAAAATTAATTAAAAACAAAACAAACAAACAAGCAAACAAAAAGAAAAAGCCACCTCACTGCTCCATCTTTCCAACACCTCTTTATTCATCCTAGTGGCATTGAGAGCTGCAGTGTGTCACACAGTATGCCATTTTGTCCAATTAGCCCCATCTGCAGAATGTTCATTGCTGCATTGGTCTGGTTCAAGGCCTCTGACCCACCATCATAACTGGGTCCCCATTGAAACACCTCTTGAATATCCCTGATATCATGCTGTTGCCCTGAGTCGTGGAGATCCCCTGGCTATTGTTCTGCAGGACTACTGCACTCCCCCAGATCACAGAAGGGGCAGATGTTAGGGCAGACAACCCAAGGCCCAGGATGTGGGTCTGGGTTGGAACTGAGCTGGTATGTTGAGGCCACTGGGACTGCCCTTTAGGAAAGGGGCAACATCAGTTTGCCCACACCTGCTCTGGGGGGTGAGGCCATCTTTCCTGAGTGGGGGAGGGGGGTCAGCTCTCCCATAGAGGATGTAGCCAGCTCTCCTACTGTAGCTCAATAGCAAGGGGGTGGAGCCAGCTATACCAGGGGCCAGTGAGGAGCAGCCCTTGTTCAGCACAATGCTTGGATTTCAACACACATGGTTCCTATGACCCCATGTAGTAACTCAGGCCATAGACATCAGCCCAGACTCTGGCTGCTATTGGGCCATGAATCCAAGCATGGCCCATGGTAGTAGCCCAGGCCTGGATTGTAGCAGGAATCTTAAAGGTACTTATTAATAAAGTCAAATCAGAAGCAGGTATTAGGGTAAATGCTGGAAGATCAGAGAAGCAGAACATGCCACAGCTACCTCACCTCACCAGTTCCTCAGCTGATCATGTTTCCTCAGACTGGAAGCCTCTGAGTCCTTATCCAAATGAATCTCAGCTGAACTGCTGCTCCAAAGCCTAAAAGCTTAACCAGCCAAATGCTTTTCTTTTCTGGTCTTCATGCCTTATGTATCTTTCTCTTTCTGCCATCACTCCCTGGGATTAAAGGCTCGCTTTCTGTGATTAAAGGCATGATTCACCATGCTTGGCTGTATCCTTGAACAGATGGATTTCTGTCTCTAGAATGCTAGGATTAAAGGCGTGAGTGCCACCATTTTCCAGCCTCTGTATCTAGTGGCTGTCTGTTCTCTGACCCCAGATAAATTTATTAGAGTGCACAATATTTGGGGGAACACAATACCACCACATTTCCCCTTTTTCATCTAAAATTTAAAAAAATATATAACTAATACAAGAAAAACTGTCCAATAAGTATATACAATATATACAGTCAAGAATTACATTAACAATGTCTAGTCCATTAACATTTGAAAAATTCAGATAAAAATTCCATTATATATATTAACAATGCCCAGTCCAGTAACACTTGATAAACTCAAAAACAAAACAAAAAAATTTTCATTACTTATCCTATTTAAAACAAGTAGTTCCTTTTTAAAAGTAGATTCAAAAATTTACCTTCTTATCTTATCATATTCATATTCTCTCTTTTTTCTTTTCAGAATAGATTCAGTAATCTACCTTTTGTCACTTTTTATATCTTCCCCTTTTTCTTTTTAGTGTAGATTCAATGATCTACCCATTTGGTCCAGCTGGGCTATGAACCAATAGCTGAGGTGCCACCAACTGGATCAGGCCCTCTGGATAAGTGAGACAGTTGATTAGCTTGAACTGTTTGGGGGGCACCCAGGCAGTGGGACCCAGACCTGTCCTTAGTGCATGAGCTGGCTGTTTGGAACCTGGGGCTTATGCAGAGACACTTTGCTCAGCCTGGGAGGAGGGGACCGGCCGGACCTACCTGGACTGAATGTACCAAGTTGAGCTGAATGCCCAGGGGAGTCTTTGACCTGGAGAAAATGGGAATGGGGGGGGTGGGCTGGGAGGAAGAGGGGGCAGGGGAATCCATGGCTGATATGTAAAATTAAATTAAATTATAAAATAAAATAACCAAAGGAAAAATCTTGGAGGGCCTGGAAAAAGGTGTTAATATTTCATATGTCTTGGTACTTATAACAATGAGCCTAGGAATTCAGCACCATTTCCCATTTCTCTGCTATTTCTGGGTTGGGATGCTGTACAACTGAGTCAGATTCACCACCAGTAGCAGCTGCGTAAGTTCTAAAGGAGGAGAAGCAGATGCCATTACTAACTCTATTTAAAAAAAAAAAAATCCTAGTGTATTCATCTGCACTGAGACTTCACAGCAGCTGTGGGGATTTCTTTCAATCTCCATTTAGATTTGTGGGTAATTGTGATTGTTGCTGGTAGTTTAATATGTTTCCCAAAAGTCCTGGAATCCTCCAATTCTAGTAAATTTTGGAACTGTGAAAGTTATTTCACTTAAATTACTTTCTCTTTCTTTCAGAAATCCTGATTCATACCATATTTGGCTAAAAACAAAATGGCTGGAGAAGCAGAGCAAGATGGTTGCTTATAAGACTCTCTGGTGTTTATCTCCCCAAGACACAACTATTGTATGCTAAATGCCTACACTAGAGTTAAATAATCTAGGCTGAGAAATCACAATTCTATTTATAGAATAGAAAAAAAATATTCATTGAGGAAAGTATTCAGGAAAAATGCCGTCATCCCTTTCTACAATCATTCCACTATAGACAACTGTTTTACAAATGGAGGAAGAAGGGGGAATTCCATCTTACAGATCAGACTTGTGACTCAATTCCAGGACAACTGCAGTGAAACATTGTGACCAGAACCCTCACCTTATTACCTGACCAATACCTGTGGGCAAGGTTGTGACAGGACATTGGTCAGATGTCATGGAGACAGACACCTTCCTTAAGCCTGAGTGGCAGAATGTAGAGGAAGGCTACACTGACTGGGAAACTTCTCACAAACTAAAGGCATGACTGCTGTGAATCTCAGTCCTGCACCCATTGCAGTGAGATCCTCTAATCATTAGAAAAAAAGGAGCCTACCCCAGGCAGTGCTTTCATGTTGGGCTTCTAGACCTGTCCTCACAGGAGTGGAGTTAAATCAATAGTAAAAAAACATTTCTTTTATTTTTGAAATTGTAATATAGTCATTTACCCCTTCCTATTCCTTTCTCTACTCCCTCTTATATACCCAACCTTGTTCTTTTTTCAAATTCATGATCTCTTTTTTCATTAGTTGTTGTTACATTAAATACAACTTGCTCAAATCTGTATAATACTACTTGTATGTATTCAATAAAGACTAACTGTTTGGTATTGGATAACCAATGGGTAAAGTTCCCTTGGGAAGACTAGTTCTTCCACTCTCAGTATTCCTTAGTTGCCTATAGTTTTGGGATTGTATTAAGACCTTGTGGTCTTTTCCCTGTCTGCTTTGACATTTCTACTTTTGTTGTCCTATTAAGTTCCTCATGTTTAGGTAGTCATGTCGTTGAGACTTTATAGGTATAGCTCTGACATTACTAAAAGACATAGTCATTTATAGACTATTGCTACTGCCCATGATTGCTCCTTAGTGATGCAAAGTAAATCCCTATTGCTGAAGATGCCATGTACTTCAGATGCAGGACCTGCAGTTCCTTGAAGTAGAACTGGTTCAAATGCCTGCCCTCTGAGGACTGTCTTTAAGGGTAAGAAAAGGTGCCAATCAAGTTTCCAAAGGAGGAAAAGCAACCAATAGTCCTACCCAGCTATGAAGCCTATGAATACAGTGATTAGTATGGCATAACTTTACGGGTACAGTAGTGGCACACGTAAGTTCACAGTAGCCAAAAGCTCTCTAATTGGATGAAAAAGTTTGCTCAACAAGAGTGAGATCATGTTTGGTACTGGAAAATAAGCCAACTACCCAGTTCTTGTGAACCCATGCATCTTGGGGAAGAACCTACAACCAACACTTTACAAAATGAACAACAGTCTAAATATTTATCCTTATACCGACAGATAAGTCATCCTGCATCAAGCAAACTTCTCTTTGCAATAATCAAGTTGGTTGTTGTTATTATTATTGTTGTTGTTTGTTTTTTGTATCACTGCCTGTCTTAGAGGCCCTATTTCTGAGACTTGCAGAGGTAGCTGATTCTTATAAGAATCTGATGGAACTGAGTTTTTTGCCAACCTCAGTAGACAACAGTCTCTACTACTGTTCTACAACCTTAATATCAAGGCTATTCCAGTGAACTATATTCATGGTGAAACCTCATTATCACCAAGCTGTAGCATAGGACTCACAGTCCTCTTGGCATTGCAAAGGTCTAGTTGTGAAGGTGAAGTGCTGCTCTGTTTATCCTCAAAGAAGCAATCAAGTAACTGCCTTGCCTGTACTAACTCAGGTTTGAGGAATATAGTCTAGAACAAAACTCCATTCAATGGCTCTAGTGCAGTCTATTCAGTTCAGTTCTCTACCCTGAAATACAGTTCCAGGTTGCTGAAGAATAATAAAGGGAAAATCGTTCTCATCTTTAGTCCTGGCTGTGGTCACAGCCTGCAATAGTACTAATGTCAGGCAAATACTAATAATCAACCAACACAGGGGTAGAATCTACCCAAGTTTGAGTATTTTATGACAAAATTTTATATGGGAAATCTCAGAGTGTGTTCTTCATTTCCATGTGAAAGCATCTTCCTCATTTATGTTAATGAACAATTTCTAGAAGGACATCTAGCATCTTCAAGTGCATCAAAAAATTTTACAGCCTTACTCACACTCTGTCTTATAGCTGCTCCACAAAACTAGGGGTTTTTTGAGAGTGGCATATCTCTTCCCAGAACAAAATATATCTGAGATTATCATGGTTTTCATAAAAGAATATCATAGGCTAAATACCTTGAAACAACAAAAGGTTGTTTCAAAGTGTTAGAAATTACAAGTATGAAATCGAGGCATATGTAGGCTTTGTCCATGATGAAGTCACTATGAAAAATCTGCCCAATGACTTTTAGCTTCTAATGTTAACGTGCAGTTGTAAGAGGAATTTTCCTGTCCAGACTGTCTGGTCACGAATAACCAACTCAGAGGCTGAATATGAACTATAAATATAAATAGCTCAGGTTTGTTACTAGCTAACACTTACATTTAAAATAGCCCATTTATACTAATCTATTTTTTATGAGCTGAGGATCAAACCCAGGACCTTGTGTTTGCTAGGTAAGCACTCTACCACTGAGCTAAATCCCTAACCCTATACTAATCTATTTATTGCTACATGACTCATGGCTTTATCTGTCCTCTAGCATGACTTGCTTCCTGGGCAGCTGGCTAGAGTCTCTCCTAACTCAACCCTCCTTCTCCCTAACCCATAATGAATCCATTTTTTGTAACAAAAGCATAACCTCTCACTAAAAGCAACATATATTTTGACTCAAATTTTGAAGTCAAGATAATTTTAAAATGTATAGGTTGGCTTAATCTAGCAGTATTCATAATCAAATGCCTCTTAGCAGTCAAAAAATTAAAGACAATAAAATAATATATATGATACAGACTTTATGTGTGTTTTACATATATATGTAGCTTATCATTTTTTATTATTCTATTCCTTTTTAAGGAATTTATTTTACAACTACTTTTTAATCTAAGACAGAATATGCTCTTTTTCTTCTTTCTTTCAAGCCTACGTATATTTTTTTTAACACATACTGTGACCTGTTTAGAGGCTCCTTTTGTCTGAATCTGTCCTTACTGTGCATCTGTAACCTTTTCTGTCTGCATGAGTTAAAAAAAAAAAAAAAAAAAAAGCAAAAAACTGCTGTGTAACTTAGATCATGGTGCTGGTGCTGGCTCATCCTCTTAGGTCCTTAAGAGCCTCTGGGAACCATGTTTACTACCCAACTCTCGGAAGTCTCTAGGTCCGTGGCACCACCAAGTAGCATGCCACCAGCTGCTCATAAACACTATATAAGTGCTTGGTAGGAGAGCTTCTGAAAAGAGCTGCCCATTCTGTTGCTCGCGCTCGGCCAGGAAGCTCTCTCTTAAAGGAGCCATGGCTCTGCTTGCCACCAGCAGCTGCCAACAAACTATACTTGACTACATTCTTATGTGTCTAGAATCCTTTTTAAGTTTTGTCAGATTTCATGTGGAAATTTTGGCCACATGTGGGAATACTATGTGTAAGCAGAGTTTTCCTGTCCTGAGCATCTGGTCTGAAATAACCAACTCAGAGGCTGAATATGAATTATAGATGCTTGGCCAATAGCTCAGGGTTGTTACTAGCTAACTCTTACATTTAAATTAACCAATCTCTAATAATACATGTATTGCCACATGGCTTGTGGTTTTACCTGTTCTCTAGCATGTCTTGCTTCCTGGGAGGCTTGCTGGTGTCTCTCCTGACTCAACCCTCCTTCTTCCCATCATTCTCAATTTGGTTTTCCCACCTAAATTCCTGCCCAGCTATAGGACTGTCAGGTTTTATTAACCAATGAGAATAATACACATTCATAGTGTAGAAAAGGATGGCTCCACTGCATGCAGTTACAGGCAACTTGTAGAAGCCTCGGAGCATCTGTCTAAACTTTGTTTCAGTCACAAAAGCATCCCCCCACACTCTCCCCTCACTATTAGGTAAAGGTCTACATTAACTCACTATGATATCATTCATTTACCTTTTCAAAGATTTATTTCCAATGAATTCAGGGTCATGTGTACCAGGACTCCAAGGTATCTTCTGGGAATCTCAATTCAACCCACAATTGAGGTCAAACATGGAAGATCTAATGCTACCCATTTTTAACATGGACATTTTAAGTGACATTTGCATGTGTGATTTGTGGGTTTAACACTACATAGGACTACACAGTGTTATATAATTACAAAAAGAATAGTTTGCTGTGTGAGAATATATTACAGTTACAGTATCTGAGGAATAACCTAATATAATCTTACACTGTTCTAACTGGTCAACGTTTATCTTTCAGTTACCTTTATTCTGGGACCCCAATTTAGTGGATTTTGGAGAATAAGTAGGATAGTTGTGTATGGATATAGTGATATATCCTAAAATGATAGTTTAGGCTGAAAAAGACACAATTTAAGAGCCTTTGATAGCTATTTTTGATAGCTTCCTCTGACATCCGATGAGCTAGCATTTAGTGGTGAGATTAGGCTTATCCTGTATAACTTCAGAAGATTGAATTAAATTGAATGTAGGCAAAGAACACTTCATCTCAATATGAGAAAAAATTTAATCAGTTTAGGTGCCTGCAAATTAAATGTGCTTATTTAAATGATAGCAACTTCTGTGTGCATGGAAAAGTTCCAACTGGGGCTAAATGATTGAAAACCAGAGTTGTTATAAAAGAAAGTATTTGGAAAGAAAAAAATCAAATTTTATTATCTTTGAGTTCTACTCAACTATATATATTTTATTTTTTTATTCTAAAAATTCAGATGGCTCTTGAGCCTATTTTAACTACAAAGATATTACAAGAGGCATAGAAATTGATGTATATTTCTCGGTGTGCTCCAACTTGATAACAATTTATCTCATAAATTTCAAGATGACTAGATATAAGGAAATTCTATTAATATAAGTATGTAAAATTACTTAAGAATGTATGTATTATTTATTATAAATATTTTCTTTATAATATAATACTATTTATTATAAATACTTCCTATTTAACATGAATATGTAATATATTTATTAATTAAAAATCATGGAAAAATACTATAATTTTCAAAAGTTAAGTTTTCATTTCAAATGCTTTCAACATGGAAGGAAAGACAACTAATTTCTTTGTTGTTGTTGGAGGGAGAAGGGTTTATTCAGCTTATGCCTTTGAATTACAGTTCATTAACAAAGGGAATTAGAACAGGAACTCAAGTAGGGCAGGAACCTGGAGGAAGAAGCTGATGCAGAGGCCATGGAAAAATGCTGCTTACTGGTTAGCCCCTCATGACTTGCTCATCATCTTTCTTAAGGAATCCAGGACCACCAGTCCAGGGATGGCACCATCCACAATACACTGTGCTCTCTCCATCAATCAAGAAAATACAATACAGTACAGGCTTCCCTACAGACCAATCTTCTCTCTCTCTCTCTCTCTCTCTCTCTCTCTCTCTCTCTCTCTCTCTCTCTCTCTCTCTCTCTCTCTCTCTCTCTCTCTCTCTCTCTCTCTCTCTCTCTCTTAGTATGAATCTTAAAAGTACTTGTTAATAAAATCAAACCCGAGGCCAGTTATTGGGGTGAATGCTGGAAGATCAGAGAAACAGAACAAGCCGCTGCTATCTCACCTTTCTAGTTCCTCAGGTGATTCTGTTTCCTCAGGCTGCAAGCTTCTGAGTCCTCCTCCACATGAATCTCAGCTGAACTGTGTCGCTCCAAAGCCTGAATGCTTAACCAACCAAATGCTTAAATAACTACATGCTTTACTCACTTAGTTCCTGGTCCTCATGCCTTATATACCTTTCTCTTTCTGCCCCCACTCCCTGGGATTAAAGGCTGGGTTTCTGGGATTAAAGGCATGGGTCACCATGCTGAGCTGTTTCTAAAGTGGCCTTGAACTCAGAAATCCACCTGGCTCTGCCTCCCAAGTGCTGGGATTAAAGGTGTGTACCACCACCGCCCACTTCTGTTATGGCTTACTCTTCCTATTTTCTAGCCACCATTTTTGGCTTTGTTCTAGTGGCTGTCTGTTCTCTGACCCCAGATATGTTTATTTCGGGGAACACACAATATTTCAGGGAACACAATACCTCTCTCTCTCTCTCTCTCTCTCTCTCTCTCTCTCTCTCTCTCTCTCTTTCTTCAAATCATGCCTCCAATCTCACCTATCTTCTTCCCAAACCCAAAATAAAACAAAATAAAATTTAAGAGAAATGTGGAAAAAAAAAAGAAGAGGAAAATTTCCTCATGAAACCTGCAGTGCGACACAGTGAGTCACACGATACACCCCCTTTTCCATATAATTTTATGTTCAGGCATTTATCAAAAAGAATCATTGGTCTGGTTTGAAGCCCCTGGTCTCTGCTGCACCATTAATGCTGGACCCTCACTGGGAGGGCTCCTTGACATCCTGTTGCTGCCCTGTGTTAGAAATCATGTAGCCCTTGGCAGCCCTGGGTCCACAGGACTGACTCCACCCCCCACCCTCCCACCCCCCTACCCCTGGTGCTCCTGCAGGTCACAGATGGGGTGGATGTTAGGGTGGACCAACATATAACCCTGGTTCTGATACTGAGTGGTTGCAGGGTTGGTCAGGCCTCCAGATTGTGCCCGTCTTCTCCACCATGGTGGGCTCTCCAGCGTTGCCCTGGCTAGTTCACTCCTTGTATCAACAAGAAAGGGGAATCTCCAGCTTTCCCTTCTTCAGAGTCAGTTCTTCCACACCTTCACCTCCAGGGCCACCTCTACTGTGTTGCCCAGGCATGGTGAAGGGGACACTCTTATGAGCACTGCAGCTAACAAGTAGCAAGAACAGCTCCTGAACTCACTCGTATGACCTCTGCGAAAGCTCTCCCATCTGCCTCAGGCATTGATGGGCCAGGGGAGGGCATCCCTGTACTGGGTAGCCATTTCAGCCTTGGCCTGGAAGTTCCAACTCCCATTGAGGCTTAGGTAGTCACACCTACAAGGCAGGGCTGAGAGAGGATGCTAAAGACCCAGGATCCAAATGCAAGGGATCTCTTGATTCCAGGATCCTGGACCCTCGAGGTAGACTAAGCAGAATTCTCCAGAGAAAACTGCCAGACTGTGTCATACCTTTGCCAGACCCTACAACCTGCCTATCCCTTCATTTGTACATTATCCCACAAAATAAACCTCCCATTTAACTACGTGGAGTGGCCTTAATAATTTCACCAATATCTGGCACCCAACCCCAAAGTGGGGCAAATTCCAAAGGCCTGGGTGGCTCCCACCCCCAACCCTATCTATCTCTTGCACTGATGAGAGCAAAGACAGTTTATTTTTAAAATTTATTCTTTTATACAATACCATGCATATATATAATATATTTCAATCGTGTTTACCTCTCCTCTCATATCTTTCTCACACTCACTCTGGAATACATTACTCCTACTTTCATGGTTTTGTTTGCATGTTTTCCCATAACCCCTTGAATTTAATTAAGAATATTTGCATATGCATGAATGTGGGGTCATTTACTGAATCATGGTCAACTCACCAGTGACTAAACCCCTGGTTAAACTACTGCCCTTCTTTCAGCAGACATAGCTGACAATAACTCTTCATCTAGGGGTGAGGCCTCATATTTTCCTCTTATTTCAGTGTTGGAATGCTGACAGGATAGATAGATCTTGTGAAGATGATCACAGCTGCTGTGAATCCATGAGAGCAGAGACTATGTCTCCTGTGAATCCACGAGTGCAGAGACCCTGGCTGCTGTGTATCTATGAGCATAGAGGCCACATGTGCTGTGAATCCATGGGTGCAGAGACCATGTCTCCTGTGAATCCATGAGAGCAGAGACCCTGATTGCTGTGGATCCATGAGAGCAGAGGCCATGTCTGCTGTGAATCCATGAGAGCAGAGACCATGTCTGGCTGTGAATCCATGAGAGCAGAGACCATGTCTGCTGTGAATCATGAGTGAAGTGACCATGTCTGCTATGAATCCATGGGTGCAGAGGCCATGTCTGCTGTGAATCCATGAGTGCAGACACTATATATGTCCAGAAAACAGAATTTAGCAGCACTCTCTCTTCTCTTTTTCACCACAGGCATTTACATTCTTTTTTCTTTTTCTCTCTACTACAATATTCCTTGAGCTTGGAGTACAGATTGATAGAGATCAATGCTGAGGGGATATCTTTCTGTATGCTGTGAATATATGTTGTTCCCGTTGGTTAACAAATAAATTGCTTTGGCCTATGGCAAGGCAGCTAAGAGGCAGGCAGGAAATGGAGAGAGACTGGAAAGAGAAAGGCAGAGTCATGGAACACTTGGCGATACATAGATTAATAATTATGAGTTAATTGAAGTGTAAGACCTATTCAGTAATAAGCCTGAGCTAATGGCTGAGCAGTTATAATTAATATAAGCCTCTGTGTGTTTACTTGGAGCCAAGCAACTGCAGGACATGGGTGGGGGAGATTCGTCCAGACCACAGTCTGGGTAGGACTGGAGAAACATCTGACTAGAGAGATCTCCTGTTTAGAATGAGCAATCATGTCACTTCTTGTCAGTACTTTGAGGAGGTTGAATCTTCATTAATAACTATCCTCAGCAAAGAAGTTTTCTGTCCAAAATTGAGAACAGCACTAATCTGTGGGAATAAACAAGATATTTAGAAGACACTTTGAAATCAGTATGAAAAATAACAGTAGTGTGTTCCAACCCCAACACTTGTGATCCCTCCAGCCATGGGCTTTTGACTGGGTTGATAGGTACTAGGCATGGATTACCTCCTGTGGAATAGACTGAAAATCTATTTGGAAAATGGCCAATCACACTCATAATATTCATGTCACTCTTGCACTAGTGGGTGTTACAACAGGTAGAGTCCACCTCTAGGTTAGGTTATTGATGATTTTCTTCCCCAGAGGCCTTGCATACATACCTTAGGAACTGAGAACCCTTGACAACATGGAAGAACTTTCCAAGTCAGTTTCAGTTTTATCTCCTTGCATTTTGCAACAGTGTTTGACATCTTTAGCAAGGGGACTGTATTAATTGTTCTGTTTTTTCAGCCTCTAGGGATTACATGAACAGAGGGATGTCTAACACCTGACACTGGAATTTTTTGTTTTTTAATTATTGGCTCTGGAAATAGCATTATCTACCTACCTCTGCTCAAATTCCTGTTTTAAAAACTACATTTAAAATTAGCTTACCAATTAATGGGTTTAGGTAAGGTTTCTCATATACCTTTAATTTTGGCTAATCTTCCCTTGTCCCCTTTCTACCTATTCCTTTGGACCCCATGTCCAAGGTGACATCATTTTTAATCCATGTCTATATATGGTATAGGAGAGAACAATCATTTATTCTCATCTACAGTTATTTTCATTTTGTTTACTGGCATTTTCATCAAGAACAAATGTGAAAACTGTAAGCATGAATTCAAAGATGTACAGTGCAGGTGGACACATTCCAGATTTTACCACCTACTTTGTCCTGTAAACACATTTTGTCAATTGGTCTCAGTTGTCTGGTATTGAAGAGGCTCAGAAAAGAAATGTTCTTTGTTTCTGATTTACTTATCTATTGGTCTTGTTTCTGCTGCTAGAACACAGTGTCAGATGCTTGGCAATCCATGAACAGAGATGTATTTGGAACCTATTTCCGGAGGCTAAGGAGACCAAGGCTGGAGGAATAACAAGCAAGGGAAGAAATGTTTTAAATACATTTCTCTCTTTCTGTATTTTTCATCCTAGCCACCAAAGTTATCCCTCCCTCCTCTCTGCTCAGTGTCTCTTCCCAGCTCCTCGTTGTTCTCACGACCAATCCATTTCTGATTTGGAAAAGGCATGTCTTCCATGAGTATCCACAAAAATTCATAGCAGGAAAGAATAAAAAAGTGTGACATGAGAGGATGACAGAATAATTATCTTACAAGGAATGCATATTTTCAGTAAGAAGACTCATATGATTGTAATAGTGTCATCTACCCTTGACACTTGATACTCAGGTCATTGGCCATTTCCTAACATTAGCATCCTTTCCTAGATTTCTGCATGCAATGTTAAATCTATAACACAAGCTTTATGAGAAACATTGTAAGCCAAATTCAGCACATTTGGTCTCAAACTAAGAATCATTAGACGTCATTACCAGAAATAATTTGAGTCTTTATGTAGGAATACCTTACTACATGGTAGAAAAATCATAAAAAAATTTAAACTAAATATTTAATGCTAAAAATGAAAAGGTTTCACAAGAAAGTCATAGCTGAGCTAAGTGTACTTGTTGGTGGTGCTAGTATTCACAACTGTACTTAAGTACAAAGGATTATGAAGTAGAAAAAAATGAAAGATAGAAAGAATAGAAACACTAAGCATTAAGTACACACAAAATTAATGTTAAGAGTTTGGTTCCTTCTAACTATATGAGACAGAAGTGGATTGAGAGAAGTATTTTATTACAGTTACATTAAATTTAAATCTTTAATTAATATTAGAGACAGATGCCAAATATTCACAATCACTGATATTAAATACACAATGTATGGTTATTCTGATTTTTCATTGAAGAGAAATCTATCTTGAGGATAGTCCTGTCTCCTCACATTGAAACATTAAATTCTGTCCTTGCTTCATCTGTTCTTGGGGTCTCTGTGATACAAAGGTTGAAGAAAGCATCTAATCTTCCCAATTATGACTAGTGCTCTGAAGCAGAGTGCTGTGGGGTTGTCTGTAGGATCTAGGTTAACCATTTCCTTACCTTAAGTTTCTTTGAGAAAGATTTTGGACTCATCAGAGGAATAGTCTCCTCTTGAAGCAACTGTTTATCAACATCCCTCCTCAGGAACTCCAGAGAGGATAGAACAGGCAAGCTGTGGGAACACTCACTAAGAACAAAGGGCAGAGCTCCTCATTCAGTCCTCGCTGTCCCCTTCAGTCCTGGGACATGAGAACTTACATCTGCTGGTTCCAACCTTCTATCTGATCTGATAGCTTGTCTAGGTCAAATTCGCTTTTTGGTGTGTACTTGCGTAATTTCTTCACTACAGTTCATTTTGTTTACAGACTCTTGCTTGGTTTCCATTTGTTCTAGTGCCTCTGTCACGTGCACTGCCACCCTGCATGTTGATTCTATGGTAGCTGTTCTCCACATGCAGACCTCCACATTTGCCTCCCAGGATTCCAATTCTTTTGCGGATATCTGAGAGATTGTGGTTTGTATTTGTGATTGCTAACCAAAGTTCTAATTGTGTTAGCATGGTTTTAAAATCAAATCTGTTTCAAAATTCTGTTTTTAGTCCTTTAAAAATCTGTTTATCTTTGTAAAATATTCTATGTACTCATTACCTAATTTATAACAGCTACATTTTTAAAACTTTTAGTCTATGTCTAATTAGCTCAAAGTTACTAGAGATCATAAATGCATAAATTTTATTGAGGTGCCTGAAATCTGTTAGTACAATTCAACATATTTCTCAATATAAATTACATTCATCACTAAGTTCTGCCATACTTTCAGTGCTAAATTAATTTTCATTTTGCAGAAATGCTTTATAGGGCTAGAGAAATGGCTCAGCCATTAAAGGCTCACAACCAAAAGGATACGAAATGCTTACATATCCCTTCAACTTGCATATGCCTTCAATGTGAAGACACATTCTAGACTAGTGATTGCTGTTAAAAATATAGTTATGCTACCTATTGTTTTGATACTCTACTCAGTTTGAAAACCCATAACTTAATCAAATGTCTCTAAACTTTCAATGAGTTTTTACTGCAGAACATTTATTTATATAGATTATCTCTGCAAGAATAATCAGCTTGGGCACATGAAAATGTATTCTGAATTATCTACAGCAGTCTGTTAATTTCCTTATTTATCACTAAATGGAGAACAAGTTCCAAAACTTATGACTTTCATTTTTTTTTCAAAATTTTTGTATTTTTAATTGCTACTTTTTGAAGTCAAGAAATAAACATCTCTATCTAAATCCATAAATGTCAATCTTTTTTATCCCTTCAAATTAAAATTCCAGAAAGAGTCTAGGAGGAACAGGCAATTTGTCAGCTGTGGTAATACAAAAAAAATTGTAACAAAAATGTCCACACTATAAAGAAGAATAAGTGGTCTGTATCTTAGTTGTGGTTGTAGAAGATTGAAATATTATACATGTGTTGTCCTTAAAGGAGATTGATGCTTAATATTTCTTCAGGAAATTGTTCATGTGATTGTTCACGTTGTTTTTGAGAATGAGTATCACTATGGAACCTTGGCTGTTCTTGAACCATTCTCTCTGTTGGAATTATAGATGTGAATCAGTCTCCACATCTGCTCTATTCATGCTTCCTATGTGGACATTGCATTTTATCATTATGTGCCTTTCCTGTGTCACTGAATAGTTATGCAAGAGGGTATCAGTAGATTTGCCATCATAATATAGGTAACAAAAAAACTGTATTTGACTATTTATCAGCCCAGTATAAAATATTGAATGCTAAAATTATTGTAATTTTTAAAATATGATTAATTTGTTTATTTATGTGTATGTGTCTGTAAGCACATGTGCATGGGTGCTTATGTCTATGTTTAGACAGACGACAAAAGAGGCTCTTGGGTGTCCGCTGGTATCACTCTTCTCTATTATTTGGTACAGTATCTGTCTTTGAACATGTAGATTGCAGTTGTTCTCAGTGATTCTGGAAGCCAGATAGCTCTAATAATCCTCCCTTTTAGAGGTGTTATAACAGGCTTACTTGGGATGCTGACTTGTTACTTGAATATTGTGATTTGAATGCCTATCTTCCTTATTACATGCTAAGCATTCTTAGTTGATGATCAATCTCCCTAGCTCCAAATTCAATGACTTTCATAAAGTAATATTATTCCCTAAATATTTCAAGTCTAGGTACTAGCAAATGTTTTCTAGCACCAGCATTCTTATAATAATTATATTTGATCTACTTAAAAATTATACTTTCTGTATATCGATGTAAAATATCAGTATAAGTTTTCTCATTTCTGTATTATGGTTTTAAAAATACATTACAAATATGTAAGGAATATATCACTTTCACACAGAACAAACAAATATAAAAAGCAGAGATTTAATACTTAGAATCTCAAACTCTAAATATCTTTTACTCCTAATGTAACATAATACCTACTCAGTTTCTTATGTACATCTGCCAAATATTTGGAAATGCAACTTAGTGTGAATGAGGAAGTACCATGTAAGGTAATTAGACACCAGCGATCCATGAAATGTCTACATTTTTACTAGGAAATTCTTTATGGACTGATGCCATTTGTTTTGCCACAAATCTGCAGGGATTCACTGGGTTTGGCTATCAATGGCTGCTAGTCAGCTTCCTCTTGCGACTTTGAGATAAGCAGTTTAAGAAAAGCCATTGATTATGATGGTTCTTGGTTGTTGCGGTGTTACAGGAGGGAAACCCCTTGGAGGAGGGGGGAGGAGGCACAGAGTCAAAAACACAGACTCCATGAGTGAGGTGGGTAACAGAAGCAGACTCATTTACTCCAGAAATTGGGCCTGCCTATATACCTCCCTTCTGGTGTCCCATTGGCCCTTGTAGGCCTCTAGAGGTGAGTTGTTCTTTCTCTATTGGCTCCTTCGACCATGACCCCCTCTTCATCAGCAGTCTCTTGGCACAGTGGCTGATTCCAGGTTGGCTCCAAGGGAAGTTATTATAGTGCATGTGCATGCGGACCAGTAGGCCATGCCCAGTCAGGGCGACTGGCTGCTTTCATCCTATACTTGGTGTCAGACATTTTTGTCCTTAGTTGTTTGGCTATTCAGTAGGTAACATGATGGCTTTTTGGAGGATTCTGGCAATGTTTACCTCTGAGAACTTTGGTAACTCCCGTGACACATAGAGATTGTCCACATTTTCCATACCACATGTCTCCTCAGTAGTGATCAGTGTGGACTCCAGTGCCCTGTCTCACAGAGGACATCTTCAGCCTTCAGTTGTCATACAAGCCACCTGTTATGTCTAATAGATGCCTTCCAGAGCCACCCATTCTCAAGGATGAGCCATTGTTGAGCTAATGAAAAACATAGTTTACCAATACTTGTTTCCCACACATTTACCCAATCTCCTGGAGCCCTGGCTGATTCATGTATGTCCACAATTCAGACTCTGACTCTGCAGTCATTCTATAAACACTGAAGCACTGTACATCAAATATCAATGACATCAGATACTTCTAAGCATCAGACTCATCATCAGATAAATTGCCCTCGACTAACTCTTCACTCATGGGAGAGAAAAAGGCCACTCAGGTATCCCATGCACTTTAACTACTCTTCAGCCAATAGAACTGTTCAGATATTGTGTGCTGAAGGCCCTCTGGAATGAAAAATCCTCACTAAGTCAGACCAGCATCCTTCCATACCCATTCACAAAAAGTGTTCACGAAATTATTTCTCTACCAGAATAGTCTATAGATTCTCAAACAAATGACTGATTTCTGGAAACCTTATATCTTCTATGTGGAGAAAAGAGAAATAAAATCAACAAAAGCAACTGATATCTGTAATTTCTCTGTCAATTCAAAAGAATTGGGCTTTTTAGAGTCCATTCTCTATGGTACAATGCCTTACTCAGCCTTGGTGCAAGGAGGAGGGGCTAGATCTAGCCCCAACTTGGTATGACAGCCTGTGTTGACTACCGAAGAGAGGCCTTACCCTCTATGAAGAGGGGATGAGGGTGGGATGGGGGTAGGTGTAGGGAGAGTGGGAGAAAGGGATGGAGGTGGAACAGGGGTTGGTAACTAAAAGGAAAGAAAAAAATTCAATGAAAATGTAGGTTAAAAAAATCCTTACCACAACAAAGAACAACCTCACAGCTAATATAATAATAACAATTAAAATGTTTTGTCTAGAATTGAGAATATTCATGAATATTCATTGTTAGCATTCATTTCTAATCAAAACAGTACTAGTATTCATAGCTCAAGCCATTAGGCAATGAAAAGACAAATTTTTAAAGCATAAAGAAGTGATAAAGTTTGAAGACAGAATGACCTATATATTTATCTATCTATCAATCTGTAATACACACACACACACAAACAAACAAACAAACAAACACACATCTAGACTCAATGTAATTCCTAGGAAAATATTAGGAATAATAACAGCATAGAAATACTCTAGTATTCATATAGTACCATTACTGTTGCAATCATGGCTAAGGAATCAAAGCTGGAGATTTGTTTGAAGAATTGAGAATAATTTTTCAATAATTGGCACAGAGACACTATTAAGCATACAAATATTCATTGTTGTTTTATAGTTTCCTTGAAAGGTTGGAAAGAACATAGTTCTGGGAAAAAAATGGATCTCAAACATCAATAGATTTAAATTACTTGAGGTTGATTTTTCCATCTCTTGAAAATAACAGTGTTATGATATTGCTGAGAAATAGAAAAAAATACAAATATATGTGTAGGTCCTTAAGTAGAGAGCAACTACTTGATGGAAGAGGTGTAGTTTTAGACACAACTGTGGCACAATATTTGAATTAGTATCTACAAAGAATGAAACCATGATTGTAGATTCTGATATATTAAAGCATAGCACATGCCTATTTAGAAGATAATGACAAAGCATTATTCTGCATATGTTGGGCAGTATTGTCTAAAACTGTAAATTGTTTTTATTATAGTATTCTTCCTCCTGGAATCCTTGTCTCAAGAAAGTTTATCTTCTAGATGCCTGATGTCTCATGAGCATTGTGCGGTAGAAAAACCAATGAAGAATGATATGGGAGTGAGTTTGAAACTGTGAGAAAGCATAAGAGAAGAGAGCCTGCATTGTAGTAGAGGACAATAGCATTAGGTAAGAAAGAACTGTAGAGAAACAAGCTCTCAGAAAGCACCTGTGCTTCCTCCCTTTTCTTTAGGTTGAGTGTTGGAAGAATTTTACATCATAGCAAACATGAGCTGGGTGTTACCTAAAATCACAAGGAACCCATGCAAATCTTCCTCTGGTGATGCCAATCCTTACAATTGAACCCCTATCATCCTGTGATAGAGTACAGTAAAGAATGTGGATGAATTTCATGATGTTTTACAGTCAGTTTAAGTTAAATAATAATCAAACTTTCCCTGTGTTTTCAATAAGGTATCAGAAGCTACTTCAATAATACGTTTGAGATTATTCCTTCATTCCTAAAAAGGACAGCAGACCATGCAGGTGGATTTGTAGGCAATGGTTATTTTATTGAAAGACAAAAGACATAATTGAGCCATTTATAGTTCTCAATATTTGCCATGAATAACATCTAAAAGACAAAACAAAACCAACACACACACACACACACACACACACACACACACACACACACACACACTACTACCACCACACCACTAGCAGCTGCAACAGCAACAAAAAAGACCATAAAACCGAGGGAAAATGTATTCTAGAGACCAGAAGAAGTGGGAAACTATAAACTATGTATAAAAAAGTACTCTGTTTTCTTTAAGTATTCTTTCATAAAATAAAATTTTATTGTTAGCGTCACATCATTCCTCAAACAACTAAAGGGAACAACACTGATGGAGGATAATTCTAAGTTTCTGAGAATCAAAGACAAGTATTTTATATTAAAATAGTAGAAAAGAAAGATAAGATGCAATGAAATTATTTCCATAAGCCTTGGTTGTGAAAAAAGAAACAAAATTGAAAAGGAACATGCAACCAAAGGAAGATGGTGCCAGAGTGGGTAGACAAAATGTAGTATATTGCCTCGTAGCCAGTGGGAGAAGCAGACAGAGTAAGGATGTTTCTGGAGCCACAGAGGAGAGTTGTGTGGCTGATGTTAGGAATCTGTGTCCTTCAAGCTGCAAAAGGAAAGGCCTTACAAAGTTAGCTTGTTACCAAGGTTGATGTATTGGCATTCCTGTGGGTACATGGAAGTTGACAGCATAAATAATCCAAGAAATTGAAGATTTGGAAACTTTATGCTGAAACTTCTAAGTTGTCTACTTTGTTAACTTCTTGATTCATCACGGTTTGTTTCTGTTTTGTGATTGCCTTTCCTTTCCAAATATTTGACCTTTTGTTTTCATTCTCCACTCATGGCTTTTGTTTGCTTAATCTGAGATTCTGCCCCTACCTTCTTTCTGATCACACCTAATGGATATTTGGAACTCTGAAAACAATGTCAGGTTACACTTGAGGTTCATGTGCTCCTAAAAAAAAATAACTGAGCTATGACTACACACTTAAACAAAAGTCAGCACAGGAAAATGCCTTCCTTTAGCAGAATGCTGAGCCTTTATTTGGAGGACAGAGGATTTCATGTTACTTATGTAAAACTGATGACACTGGAGTTTATTCTTGCTAATAAGTGCCTACAGTCAGCTTCATTTCTTTCTCACTAAAACCTAGGATTTGCCAATGTACATTCCCTCTGGTACTTGAATGTTTGGATACTCAACATGTTTTTACACCCCCATCAATTATGAAATATGACAATGTTGTTTTCCTAATACAGCCCAATGCAAACTAAGTGCTTAATATTTGGTGAATGTTTAACATTTATACTTATTTTTCTTGGTAAATATTTGAGACCACTGAATTTGAGAGGATTGAGCTATTTCCTGAGGGAAATACGTTAGATACTTATGGGAATCTGGTCATACTATAACTCAATTAACTCATTCTTGACGTTGATTTCAGACCACTTCTCTTTAAAGACACCTCATATAAGACACTGGTGATTTTTTTAACTCTATATTTAACACTCTCATGACTTATGTATGAATATAGCTTATCCAACATACTCATTTTCTCTGTAAAACATATAACCCTCTTATACAGGGACATGATGCTATTAAGCAATAAAATCACCAATACAATTTTTTTAAAAAGGGAAAAATATGGCACATTCTACCTATGCCATGACACAGACACTTTTTAGTAGTATGCTAATGCATAAAGATCACGTCTCTATAAACAAGCCACAAATGTAAACTTTGAGTAACTCTAATTTTATCCTACACTGTGGCATAGGCTGACAAATTACTGTAAAATTTTTCCTGTTGGCATTGAAATTGCAGACAGCATGTATGGAAATTAACAAACAATGAGGAAAAACAGTTTACAACTTCCTTGCCAACATAAAGCAGAAAATATAAAGCCAAAAAGTTCTCTCTCTCTCTCTCTCTCTCTCTCTCTCTCTCTCTCTCTCTCTCTCTCTCTCTCCCTCCCTCCCTCCCTCTCCCCTCCCCCTCTCTCCCTCCCCCCCCCTCTCCCACAGAAACACACACACACACACACACACACACGCAAGGAGTGGAGGCTAACTGCCACTGCTCCACTGCTTTTACACAAACATTGCTATTCTATTCCTGTTAGCTTAATTTTCCAATGCTATACTATGTAAAAATGATCCAAACTCTGGTCTGAAGTGTAGTGGATAGCCATCCCAGCATTGGCCTGGAAGTTTCAACCCCCATTGAGGCTTCGGTAATGGTCACGCCCACAAGGCAGGGCGGAGGAGGAAGCAGAAGACCAAGGATCGGGAAGAGGTCTCTCTCTTGGTTCCCGGACTCTGGACACTGGAGGTAGACCGAGCAGAGTTCTCCAGAGAACACCGCCGGACTGCACTATACCCTTGCCAGACCCTGTAACCTACCCCTTCATTTGTAAGTTACCCCACAAAATAAACCTCCCTTTTAACTACATGGAGTGGCCTTAATAATTTCACCAATACTGAAGTCTCTAGCAGAAAGTGTGAAAGTGTTGTTGTTGCTAATGAAATGAGAATGGGCAAAGGCTGATAGAGAAGACAAATTATTGAATTTATATGGTACAAAGAGAGAGAAATACATCACTTATTCTAAATAGTGAAATTACCTTAAAGAAGCAGCATCCAATACTCATAAAATAGAAGAATAAAAGATTTAAGATGTTGCCAAACAACATGAATCACCAAATGTCCATGAGAATAAAACATTTGTTTGCATGTTTTAATTGAATAAGAGCTAAGTACCATAGTCATTATCTAAACACTGTAATCACTTGATAACACTCATATTTTATCTTTATGTTTATTTTTATTGTGATAAATACATGTTTTGCCATCACAGAACAAAAATTATGACTTTCATTGACATAAACACAATTTCAATTGTTAAGCAGACTTCCTGATTTTTAAAATTACTGAAAAGGTGAAACTCTGTTTTGTGTTTAGTCCTACTCACATTCTTCTCCTCCCCGCAGTATTCTTTACTTTCCTTCACCCTTCTTATTCTCCTTTTCCTTGATGTAAGAGCTCTTCTTTTTTTCTCTATTAAAAATCTAATCGGCACATTTACAATTTTAAACTAGAGCTTTTTCTCTCTCCTCTACACTTGCTTTTACAAAAAAAATAAAAATTTGACAGTCTGTTATCTATACAAATACTTACTTATGGGGGCAATACCCTATCAATTCTGTTTCTAAAATGTTATCGTTTACTTCCATAATGAAAAAATGGTTCTAATGCTTTTTACTATGAAAGATAGCTTAGGCATAATTACCTAAAACAGATGCACATAAACTTTAAAAAACAAAACATCTCTGGCACACACAGCTGTCCTTCAGACACTGCTTCTACACAGCACTTCTTTCTGGGTGACCTCCAACAGATTTAAAGAGGCTATTCCCTCTCACCTTCCCCAAAAAATAAAATAAAGTTGAAGAGAGAAAAAGAAAGAAATAAAAGGAAAAATGAATCTTGTCATGGAAGCTGTAGTGTGGCACATTGAGTCACACTGTAAATCCTTTTGTCCATATATCTCTACTCGCACGCGTTCATCAGAGACATTGGTCTGGTTTGAGGCCTCTGGTTTCTGCTACACTATCTATGCTGAATGCTCATAGGCAGGTGGTACCAGATAAGCCCCTCCCACACCCTCAGATCTGGCTCACCTGTGCTCCAGTTTACAGGGTCAACTCTCCTGTGGTGCCCAGGAGAGGTGCAGAGCCCATTCTCCTGAGGGCTGCAGCTGGTGAGGAGTTGAGTCACAATCCCCACCTGCTGCAGGATGGGTGAGGGGAGTCATCTTTCCCTACCACATGAGAGGCATGACCTGCTTTCCCATTCTCACTCCCTGAGAACCAGCTAGTCTATGTCCCTTCGAACAGGGTCAGTTCTGGACAGCTGAGGTGTAGGACCCTTTCTCCTGAGTGCTTCACCTGGTGAGGGGCAGGACCAGTTCTCCCTAGCATTGCAGTCAGTGAGTGGGTGGGGCCTACAATGTATAGCCTTATCATCTTGGCCTTTGGCTTCAGGAGCCATGAGCATCAAAATAGAGCGCAGCTGCATCAGGACCACGAACCTAGACATGGGCCCCAGTAGCAGCCCAGACCCAAACATCATGGCTCTGGGTTGTAATTAAGCCACTCACCTCATCCCGCTCCTCACCACTTTCACCTATTCAGATATGCCTCTTTCCACAGGAAATGAACCATCTTTCCCTCTCTCTGTGTCTCTGTCTCTGTCCCTCTCTGTCTCTCTGTCTCTCTCTCTTTGCCATACCAGCTTACCATAATCATAGTAGTGCCCATCTGCCTGGTACTGCGTGTCTCACTGTCCCACTCAGCTCATTATGGTGCTGGGCAGGACCATGCTTCCAAAAATTATAATGGTGCCCAACTGCCCATTGCCAGAGGCAGTCTTCCCAGCCCAAGTCTAGAGATCTTGGGTGGAGCTGTATTTGTCCTCTGGGGTCTTCCAGGACTAGTGGCCAGTTTATTTTTAAGTTAACTTTATTATTTTTTCTTTGATTTTCATTTTTACCCCATGTTATACTTCAGGAGATATTCTTTAGTTATTACTAAATGACTCTAACCTACTGCCTCAACAGATTGGGGGGATTGAGGTGGATTGAAGTCACAATAACTATTCTTTGTATTCAAATATGCTTTTTTACTTTAATATGTGTAGTTCACTCTTGTTATTATAACTAGTGCTTATTTGTAGCTTAATCCCTTTACAAACCAGGATGTTTTTACAAAATATTAATTTGTTCTTTAATTTTTTGCTTTTTAAAAATTACTATTAAGTATTACCTTTATACATACATACAAATATATAGATTCATTCTGATGTGTCCATTTAATGTTGCTCATAAGTATACATTTTTAGGGATAAGAACTTGGGATGGGAACACAAGGAGTTCATCCCTGAGAAAGACATAGTTGTAGAATGCATAGGGTGAAAAAACCCTCCTTCTGAGACATATGCAATTTGTAAATGTTACGTTTACTGTCAATACAATAATAAGAGTAATGTTTCTTCATTTAAAAATCAAATGGAATGTGATACTTTATTTTCTGATGAAATGCCTTGTTTTGCCTATCCATACTATTGTACTAGGAAGCAAAATGACATTTGAGTTCCTTTCAAATTCCTGCCTGTCTGTGTTAACTAACAGGGGGATACCTAAAGGGATCCTTACTTGTCTTGGACCTCATTAATAGTTAAGTTAGCGGTCATTAAATGATTGTAGTTCAAATGCAGTGCTGTTTGCAGCAAAAGATAATTATCTAATTAAGTCACCTAGCCGGACTCTGATGGGAAGTGAACCAACCACTCAATGATTCCAAATAAGAACAGCCCCCGACCTTGGGAGAGCTATGAAAATGAGAGCTAGCGTGAACAATGGCATTTGCTGGTAGGGTTCCTGGAGTTGAGTGCCATCAATTATTGTTGGCTTGCAAAGGAATGTTTCCCATCAGCCAGGCACTGGGGAAACAGTTACAGTTTCCCCTCTATGGGGTCCCTAAGGCTTCACTGCCTACAAACAGTTTTGAGGCTTACTGGGATCTGTGCTTTTCTTTCCATCGAAAATAAGTCCAATCCACAACTGAATTTGCCTCCTTAATGGTACATTCTGCTTTGTTGATGTAAAATGATACATTTACTGTAAACCACTTTGAAATATATACATTTGTGAAATTCCAACATGGATTTTTAACCAAGACTTGTACTTATATTTACACATGTGTAAAAAGATGCAACAGATTTGATAAAAATTAAAAGTGTAATTGGATTTTCAGGTTATGGTTATAAAATTATTGATCTAAAATACTTGAAATAATATACCACTTTATAAAGAAACTGAAAGACAAATACTCATGAAAATTTGTAGGATCTGATCTATAGTTTTTTATTAGCCTCAATCTGTCATTCAGTCAATAGATTTTGAATGGGATTATTCTCTTTTCTAAAACGATTTTTCTGTTTAATAAAAATATGTCCTTTAAGTGGGAACATATTTTGAATATACCTTCAGAGTCTACATAACAAATATTCAATGGATAGCTATTATACACCTATTCCTGTAGTACATGTTGGGGAGCTAATCAGCAGTTTTAAAATCCCTAATCAATAAGTTTTAATTCTGAGGAAAATGGAGGAAAAATGTAGGAAGTTAAAACAACAGAATATGCACGTATTTACTACTTTTCTTTCTTTTCTTTTCTTTCTTTCTTTCTTTGTTTTTTCTTTGAGCTGAGGATGGAACCTACGGCCTTGTGCTTGATAGGCGAGCGCTCTAAATCCCCAACCCCTTTATTTATTTATTTATTTATTTGTTTGTTTATTTATTTATTTATTTATTTATATTTTCTACTTAACTAGATTACTCCAACTACTCTCAAGCATAGAAAAATAAATGACAACAAAAATGTCTGATATTTAAAAGAAGGTGAAAAAAGCCGAGTATGAGGGCTGGGGAACTGAGAAATGAAAATAGTTTCTTAGACCAAAGAACAGTGTAGGATTGAAAGATAAGTTATGTCCAGACCTTGACATACTCTAGAACATGCTAATCCATCCAGAGCCCATCATGAGCAATACAGGATGCACTATAAGACCTCAAGAACAACAATGGCATTTTCCAATTATATTTCAGAAAGTGAGGGAGGCAGAAGATAAGGGTCATTCCCACAGAGGGGACAGTGCAGAGAGAAGTTTTTTCCCTGAGGTAGGTGTTAGTTATTTGGTGGCACTCTTACCCTTTGAGGGAATGTTCTGAAACATGACAAAGACAAATCCACAAGGGTTTATCATTAAGATAAGAAAGAAAGAGACAGACATGAACAGGCCTGTGGAAAACACACGTGGTCAAAGTAAAGAGTGAGATGGGGGAACATGGTGCTGGCTTATAAAGGGTGGGCCACACATGTGTCCAGGAACCTATGTGGCTACTCCACACATGCGAGTAGATCACATGGCTGCGCATGCACTTTACACAACCACGCAAAGCCACGGGGTCCTAGTCACTTGAGACGTTTTGACCTGGAAGTGGCTATTTTGAACGGGAAATAACTAGGCAGAAATGTCTAGGTCCACCAGGCATGCCCAACCGTGGGGGCATGTTGTGAATTCATATCATCAGGGATTACAAGGAAGCACTGCCCCGTGATTTCTCCACCAATGTGCAAGCTGGCAGCAAGCATAAAGACTGAAAAAGTCAGAATGTAGTCAGCACATTACAGGGCCATGGCGCTCATGAACTCACAGCAGCTGTGGTTACAGGCACGCATAAAACCAGGGAGGATTTGTGAGGCCCAGTCCCTTACTGAGAAGATATTGGCAAATCATAGCTGCTTGAAAGAGGGTGTTCTCACTGCTAGGTTACCCACAATGCATAGACAGACCCACACCCATGCAAATGACCAGAGCACTATCTGGACTTAGTGGTTTTACACATACATACATACATACATATTTATTATGTATTATATAAAAATATAAGGTGGGATATGTATATGTGTGTGTGTGTGTGTGTGTGTGTGTGTGTGTGTGTGAATAGAGTGGACAATAATTTGGGAAGGGGCCTTGCTGGGGGACAGGGATAGTTGGAGGGGTAAATATGATCAAATTTCACCATATATGTATATGAGGTTCTCAAATAACATAAATTTTAAAACTTCATAGAACAAAGTTGTACTTTAGCTGGTTGCGGAAGCTCATGATTTTAATACCAGCATTTAGCAGCCAAAAACAGGTGTTGGTGAATAAAGAGAGACCACAAGTGTGAGATATTGCCACTTCACATACAAACAAAACACATACAAATAAAACAAAGAACTGGATTGCCCTGCCAAACTGCACATAGGGAAGATAAACATTAAATTAACTAAGAATGATGTATTGTTGAAAATGATAGTCACATCTATACAGAGTTCATTGGAGGACAAAAAAAAAAATCTGAAGTATCTTAATACCAAATATTTCACTTAATGACGAAATTTTGATTTAATGTTATCGGTATTATTGTGTGCAAATTATTAAATGGATAATTTTCCTAAATTACACATTTATGATTTTTATTTAATAGCCCTTATAATTACTAGTTATTTTTCTCTACCTAAAATATTCATTAAACCATTATTTTATTATGATAAATTTTCTGAGGTATAAAGCATCTATGTAATATTAACATTATATGTTTCACAGCTAAGCTTAGATAGATCTTCCTGTTTGTGTTATAGTAGAGTCATGCTCTTTCCAACACTTACTATGTACAGTACATACAGCCAACTCCCTTTGGGTACCCATCTCTTGGAACACACTACCCTTTATCTGACTATCTCTTCATTGCCTTCCCATAAAAACCTGTATTGATTTAAAAGTTCTGTTACTCACTATTAAGGCACTTAATGCCCATAGGGTTGTGTTGTGTGAAGACTATTGTCTCTAGATGTACCCTGGTGCTCACTGAGGTCACAATGTGCAGGCTATTTAGTCCTCCCAAAGCATCAGCACAAATCCCTTGAAGCAGAGGCTTTCAGAAAATGTGTTCATTGCTCATGGAATGTAGTTGCAAGTTTGAGTCATTAAATCCCATACAAAAGAAAGAAAATATGAGAAAGAGAGAGAGAGGAAGATGGGGGAGGGAGGAAGAGAGAGAGAAGTATATTTAGTTACAATTAAAAATGTTTTTAGCCATCACATCTCTATTTTTAGTGAGTGGATACATATATTTAATAAAACGTAGAGATAATTGTACCTAATCTTAGCTCTTGGTAGAAAACTGATGGTTTCTAGGGTCTAACAAGAGTTACAGAGTTTCTCCTCCCAGTGATTTGCTACTGTGCAAATAGTCAGTCTGATTACTCTTTATTTGTTTGATCAATGCATGAACACAAACTCCGTAAACAATATAAACTATTTCAGTCTCAAACATCCCTTCAGATCTCCCCCAAAAAGCATTGTGGATACACTTGCTAAGTTTTTAAGAAGAAATCAAGAATCATGAAATGAAATTTAAATTACACATGAGTACATTGTATCATCATCATTTACAAGATAACACAGAACAAATATTTCTGCTAAAACAATTGTACATACACAATTCTCCCTATAGATGGTGGGGATTGTTGCTTCTCTCCTTCTTTCCTTAAAATGAGGGCTAGAGTAATAAGTCCCTTCCAAAGGAAAAAAACCACACATATTTAATGTGCAGGTGCAAAAAAATGGCAAGCGTTCACTTCAGTAGGGTCAGCCTCACAGCTTCACAGGTATGTTCTATGCAAAGAGATAGAGAAAATCATCTTATTTGGTGGTGACCTTCCTCAAAACCTACCACTCCAGTCTGTACATGGAGAAAAAATTCATGCCCATGAGAATGCAGGGATGGATATTCTATATCATTCCTAATTTTATCTTCTGAGCTGTCAAGATTGTGGAAAAGCAAAGGACAACCTAATTGCAACAGACCCAGGGAAATGAGGAGGTCACCAGGACCAAATAAAATGTGGCATCCTATACGAGATACTGTAACAGAAAAACATGAATGAGAAAACTGATAAATGTAGCAATTAGTGTTAGTTTACCAAGGATAGTTTCCTTGTTTTTGAAAAATGACCCATGTTTATAAAAGATGTTAATATGAGGAAAAAACTTGATGGTGACTATGTGGACATTTCTTGTGCTATATGTACAAATATTCTATAAGCATAACATTTTGTTAATATATACTTATTGTAAAAATAAAATGGGTTTTAAAACAAATTCTGAAAAGCATCAGTATTTTTTAAAAAGGAGATATTTTTTATATTTGCATAAGTTTTTCATGATACTTTGCTCTAGAAGATACATTTAAAATATTGAATGTCACTATAAAATTCTGGAAGCTTGAATATAAATGAGGTCCCATAAAATCTGTTATTTAAAAATATAGCATACCTTAAAAATCACTAAATACACATAACATACCATATATCAGGCAAAATTCACATATTAACATGTGCTTGCTTGATTTCTTTATCCTTACTGCTTTGAGCCTAAGGAACCAAAATGGTCAAGATACTAGTCAATTTTTTTTTAAACCAAGTTAACGGTTCCCTCATGAAACTTACTGAAAATGTTAGTCCATATCTATGTGGATAATTTCAACCAAAGAATTTGAAGTCCTCTTGTTAGTTAACTGTGAAGATTCATTTCATGGCTTTAGAATTTCTATGGCTTCTATTTGATCACATGGCATTTTCAAAGTTGCCATGCTGAGTATTAGAATCAAATAAGTCGACAAATGTCATACACTATTGCGTAAGTGTACTTATTGGAGCAGACCCAAGGCTCCCTCTATCCTGTCTTGGAGAAGCATGCAGGCTCAGCATTGCATAAGGGGGAAAAGCCCCATGGCGGTTGGTTGCACACCTTTAACCCTTACACTGGGGAGGCAGAACCAGTTGAAGATAAAGGCCAGCCTGGTCTGCAGAGCGAGATCTAGGACAGGCACCAAAACTATACAGAGAAACCCTGCCTCAAAAAACAAGAAAAAAAAAGTTATGTAAGCATTTAGAGTTATTGATAATACCAAGAGGAGATAGAGTCCTTCCAAATATTACTTTTTTTTCATTTAAAAGTTGTTTTTTTCATTTTACATACTAATCACAGTTCCTGCTCCCTCCCTTCTTCCTGCTCCTCTGTATCTCCCCCTACCCCACCCCCCATCCACTCCTCAGAGGGTGTAAGGTCTCCCATGCAACAAAGTTTGGCATATCAAATCTGGGCAGGACCAAACCACTGCCCCCTGCATCAAGGCTGAGCAAGATTTCCCACCAGAGGGGATAGGCTCCAAAAAACCAGTTCATGCACCAGGGATAAATCCTGGTCCCATTGCCAGGGGCCCCACCAACTGCCCAAGCCACACAACTGTCACCCACATTTAGAGGGCCTAGTTTGGTCCCATGCAGGTTATCTTAAAATCATTACCAACCTCTGAGATTTCATATTGCTGCAGAATGTTGTTTTCCAAACACCACACTAGCAAAAGCACTGTACCAATACTCTACTATAATGATGGAATTTATTGAGCACCATCCTAATTAAAAAAGCCTAACACACTACTCTAAGTATTTCACCTTCACACTTATTAGTGCAAAATTATGTTTTTGTGGTGATATCCTCTTTGAAATCTCCTCCACTTTCAGTCTGTTACATGACCAACACTACTTCTACTCAGCAGTCAGTTTCTCTTCCCAAAATATGGGAAATTTTGACTCACTTTAAGTAAAGTGTCATCATGCCTATCTCTTGCACAATCCTTGGTGATTGTGTTTAACCAATCACAATGTCAAGATGTGTGTATTCTTGTCCTTTTATAATTTGACATGTTTTGATAAAAGTTTTTATAAGATGAAAGAAGCACAGAAACAGAGAACACATAAGTCTAAACCTTAAGGGATTGTGTGGGGAATGCTGCCTAGAAGACAGAATAAACAAACACAAAACAACGAGAAACCCAAGCCATGTTAACTGGGATATTCCTGTTCAAAGCAGATCCAGTCTGCCAATGAGGATGGTAGAACAGAAACAAGTAGAATTGATCCATGAGAGTCTGCACAGTGCGCTGTCCAGACCAAGGGCCATGCGGCAGCAGCTACTCACTCAGTTACTCATCTTTCTAGAAAATTTCTCTCAGCAAGATTCAACCAGGTTTTTGTTTTGTTTTGTTTTTGTTTGGTTTTGTTTTGTTTTTGACATAGAGAGTGAATCTCAGCATGTGAAGCTTTGAACAATCATGCACTGCGGGAAATGTTTTGCAGAAATTGCATGACAAGATTGCCAAAAGGATTACCTCTTGATTTTCTTTGTCCTTGGGTTTATTTCAGCTAATAATGGGGCAAGAAAGGGGCCTTCCACATTGAAAAAAGAATTTATTCATGAATCATATGCAGCAAAACTGTTCTAAACTTATTGTTTCCCATAATTTTCTAAGAAAACAATACTTTTTGTGAACATAAGATATATATTTAAATATTTGTTATTGTCATGGTATCATAATTATAAGTTGTGAGAATGGAATATTTTTTCTTGCCAGAACTTAAAGCCAGAATCCTAAAAAGAAATATGTCTTCCCTCTCTTTAATCAAAGGTATGAAGGAGTGTAAAGAACTTGCAATATTGGATCATATTAAATAAACAGTTATAAAAATTGTGAATAATATATTAAATTCCAAGTAATACTATTTTACACCACTTTGATATCTGACAAAAATGTTAAGCTTTGATGAACATGGTTGCACCAAAAGCATTACTGTCCAGGTTAAGAGTGTTACAAGGTTAAGGGCAACACCACCTGCTTTCAACACTCTGTATGCAATATGCAGTATGATGGCCTAGTTCTTAGTTTCTTCCTCTGTATACTAAGAATGGCGCATCCAGACTGATGAACTCACAGAGCATGATCTTAGATTTAAGTGAGAGAAAGCCCATGTTAGGGTTTTGCATTTTCCCCTCACTTGTAAATTATTTAATAAGTCTCCTTTTAGTGAGAAATTGGGAATGAGTTCATTGAGGGATTATATTTACTGTTTTCTTCCATTTGAGTATGCCATGAGAAAAACGGGTGCAGAGAATTGATTATATGGTATGTTAATGAGTGAATCAAAATGCAAGCTAGATAAGAGAAAGCAAGACTATGAAGAAAAGCGGGGACAAGGCTAGACTTCTTGGTGAGACTGAATAAATATTTTCAGGGAAATATTAGGTTATGGAAATAGGTCAGCATGAGACAACTTGTAACAATTTTATGATAGAAATTTGCCTCTTGGATATTTAATTGTGATAGCAAGTTCCAAATTCACCCTCTCATTTATAATAAATATTTACCATTTTAAATATTTTAATTTAAATTGAATTACAGAGTTCCTCAGTTTCAATGAAGTAATTATATTTAGTGGGAGGGAACAAAGAATTTCCTATATTGTTTAGATTTTTAAGTGAGGTACTAAGAAATCTTTCGTATTAGGAGAAAGGAGGGAGCAGGAGAAGGGAGGAAAAGAGAGGGAGGGGAAGGGAGAGAGGGAAAAAATATTCCTGAGGTAAAACTTTAGAGAACAATAACTGAAATGTGTGAGGAGAAAAACCTTGTCAAAGATATGAGAACTTTAAGAAAAAAAAGAAAAACAAAGAGCAATTCAAAAGGAAAAATATGACTGCAAAATCACCCTTGGAAGAGAAAACAATGCACTGAGACGCACAGGCGTCTGAGATAAAGATTCCTTCATATGAAAACCTTGAAGTGACTTCAGAGAGCTGGAAGAATGAGAAAGGGGATGTCAAACTTAGACTTACACTCATCATTTCAAGTTTTACACTGCAGCAGGAGAGACCATGGCTTCCCTGAGGAGCTCATGAGTACATTCCTTGGGATACTATTTCCACACTTGGTTTTTCAAACCAGGTCCATTCCTACTCAGCTCTGCTACAGCATCATTTTCTCTACTCCAAGTTGCTAACATAAGAAGCATTATTCTTTCCAAACCAACCACATGATAACTCAAATAGTAAGTACAATGTATTTATTGAAAGTAGTCTGACTAGTTAATAATATATCAAATAAGAATTAATTGGATTTGCAAAGTCCAATCAGTATAAAACTACCAAATGACTCTGATGTGTCTCTCTATATGTAGATGTATACATAAAGATATATAGCTATATAAGGCATGTATAGATATGAACACACATATATGAACAGATAGGTAAATGCTTATAAAAATATTAATAAAACAAAAATATGTTTCAATACACATACAGATACAGACATTTGCATACATACCTAAACACACAGGATAAATACACAGGCACACACATGCACGCACACACACACACACACACACGCACACATACACACACACTCCTCCTTATAGTACAGTATCAATGGTAAATTCATGTATAAAAACAGGTAACTGAATACTATACAGAAATTTCCAGCTATGTTGCAAAATGATTGAGGGCAAAAATAATTGTTAACAAACTCCTTGGCAGATAGCAAAGTTTTTTTGTTTTTTTGTTTTTTTAACTCTCCTTTTTCTCACATAAAACCAAGTGAAGAAGAAGCAATTTTGAAGATAATTCAAAAATCAAAAGAAAAAATAAGTTGCCTAAATCATTAAAATGGTGAATGAAACTTGACCTTGAAGCCTCAAATATTCAGATAAATGAATATATTAACTAGAATATCAAATGGATAAATTAATCCTGAAGACTGCTACATAATTTGCCTAAGGTACTTTTTTTTCAAGTTTAAATTTATTTTCTTCTACTTTTTTCCTCTTTCAAGTTTCAATTTAGTCTTTCTTAGATTGGATCCAATATGATTGATCCTATATAGTCTTTGCTAAACCAATTCTACTAAAGCTTAATCTACACATAGCAAAGATGTAGGCTGTGTCCACACCAACCCAAGATAGTCATTTACAAAGGTGTTGATTGTCCACCTCTCTTTGTAATTTGTGTAATTGAACACTGTGAACACTGTGGGATAATTGACCATTTAATGGTTACTGAAATTTGAACTCTTATTTTTACTAATGTATTTTATAATTAGTTCATCATAGGTTAAGTAACAAGGATGCATATCTCATAGTTTTCATCACCATGAAAAATTCCTTAGAAGTCTAAATTAAGCAGGCTATGATTTCTTAGATCATATTAATTAAACATTATCTGTAGTTACAAGTTTAATAATTTAAAATAGTAACAAAAAGAACTCAAATTTCATTAATTGGTAAATGAGAAATACTCTTACGCTATTCATTCATCAAAAAATGTAAAGTCTTACAAGATATACTGGTGCAATAGTGTTACAAATTTATGACAGTAACCATCCCATTAGATGGCACCCATACATATATGAATGTAATAGCAACTAATGAAATAAAGGCCATGACTTTTAAATAGAGCAAGGAGGTACATAGTATACATTTTGGAGGAAGAAAAAGGAATAGAGAACTGATATAATTATATGATCTCAAAACCAAAACCAGAAAATATTTACAATAACTCTGAATGGCATATTACTATGTACTGAGTACTGCTGTATCTTCATGAGGGGGTTGTTTCTTTCAGTAGATGGTAATTACAGATGATATCCACAACTGAACAGTATGCAGAGGGGGAATGACCTTGTAACACTCAACCCTAAATGAAATGTATTTATCAAGCCCCTTGTCTCAAGGCTCAGGGATCTCTGTGAAGAGGATATAGAAAGATTGTAAGATCAAAATGTGTTAGATAACCACAAGGATACATGTGTCTTCTAGACACAGCAGGAATGATGCACATATGAACTCACAGAGAGATTGTGACAGCATGCACAAGACTTGCACAGGTTCATACCAGACAAGATCCCAGTGCTGAGAAGGGAAGTGCACAGGAAATCCAAAATCCCACCCCTAACAACGAAGCTATTTACATTTGATACACATTGGAAAGGAGAAAACTTCTATATGTCACAAGATCTATCAGTGGCACTCCAAGATAAGTCCCATGTCCAGGAATACATGGTTAACATCAAAGGAACTCCATGTTTTGACTGTCTTGTGTGACTTTTGTTTCATTTTGGTTACCATTTGGTTGATCATCATCTTCTTCTTCTTCTTCCTCCTCCCCCTCCTCTTCCTCCTCCTCTTCCTCCTCCTCCTCTTCCTCCTCCTTCTCCTCCTCTTCCTCCTCCTCCTTTTTCTCATTTGTTTTGATTTTCAGGTTTTTTTCTTCCCACCATTATCTGGGTGTGTGGAGAAGCAAGGAAGATTTGTGAGGAGGCAAGAGACTGCAAATATTATGATTAAAATATGGTTTATAAAAATTTTAAATAATTTTTAACACAGTTAAAAAACAAATAGATGAGTGGATCAGCCTGTCCTCTTCCACATAAACATTTGGAACATATTTAGAACTAGTCATATTCTTTATTTTGCTATGTTTAAATAAAGATTCAACAAAACTTCCCACCATGTGGTACCAGTATCAGATTCACACTGGATCTAAGTGCCTTGAGGAAATGAATAAAAACTCCCAGGACTGAGTGTAGTCTGACTGAAATGTGTTCAGAAACATTAGACCAAATAACAATTTTGTAAAATCTTTCAGCACTCTTTTCCAGCAAAATCTTGACTGTTTTCTGTAATTTATTGAGTATCAGTATCCAAATGTTTATAATGCAGCATAGTATAGAATAATCATATTCATTCCCAGTCATGTGACTGGCTACATTGTCATCATTCAGAATTGCAAGAGAATATCTTACCATATATCTCATCTCAAGAAAAGATTCTAATAAGTAAGCAAAGTATTTCACAGAATCATATATTTCAGAAATGCCATAGCGATTTACTCAAAAAGTATTTCTTGATGGACATTTAAAATTCACCTTGCTTAAACTATTTGAGTCCTGAAATAGTAAGATGTTAATAATGGCATCATTTTCATTAATGTAGAGATAATAAATCATGGAACATGCTCAGGTATGCCCTCCCTGATACATTAGTGTACCCTTGTTAAACTCATTCAAAGTAATTTCTTTAAATGAATTCTTTAGAGGGAGTGGGTGGAGTCAAACTGCCAAAGAGAGAAGTTTGTTTATTTTAGATTAATTAGAAAGAGTATTATTATCTACAGCCTGTCTTTGGACTTTTTATAAAACAGTAAGTCCAGAGGCTTTGTCAATAGACATGCTCTCAGGAAGAGCAGATGTTGTGGGGCAAGTCGAATGTGACTTGGTTTTGTGCAGCACATTGCAAATTTTGAATTCGCATTCACATTTTAAAATTCAGAGAACCAAGCTGAAGTGACTTGCTAAATATATCAAAAAGAAACAGCTTGTTTAGTAAATGAAGTAGCAAAATGTTGTGACCACAGTCTCTTTTCCTTGATAAATTGAGTCCTGTACTGTGAACCTCCCTCTGATACCTTGTCTCCTTGTACCTGTTTAAAATTTGAAATGAGACAAGTCTGCAATTCACCCAGGATGCTGCAGTATTGAGCACCCTCAGTTTTTCTTCAGGATAAGTTTGATCTGTCTTTTATCTGAAAGCTATTGAATAGAATCTTTACCATCAACTGGGAAGGATCTGCATGAAAACCCCATGTTCCTTACATGGTGAAGAGAGGAGATCACAGGTTTGGGGAAATGTTGTTTATATTAAGCCAACCCAAAATTCAATAAACTAGATTCAGGATGTCAATGATATTGAAATTGAGAGATAGAAATAAAAATGGTCATTTACATATTAAAATAGACCCTTAATATTATATCACACTGAGTATGATTTCAAACATTATATGGTATATATGGTTCATTTTAAACTCTATCAGGCAAAAGAGTTGAACACTTTCCTTATGATTTTCTAAAGCCAACTATGAAAAGTAAGGGCATACACACATACATTACACATAACATAGTATATAATATATAAATCTATAAACCTGCACATATTATACATATACTATACATATCAGATAAATATATAGGCACTTTTTATTCAAATTTGAATGGACAAAGATCTATTGTACTTAGATGGAGAAAAGCCATTGTGAGACAAATACATTCTGAATCTGGCATTGTAATTTTCAAATACCCATTATTTTGAAGAAAACAGTATATTATATATGATCCCTTTATAAAAATGATAACATTTCTAATAGGACCACCAAAATAAACACAGAATATTTTGAAATTTGTGAAGGAATAACTTCATTCCTGATTGAGTGTCTATTAAATATACCTAGTTTTTTTTTAAATTTTCAAAACACATAGTTACTCAAATCTAGTGAAGTTTTCAGTAATACTTGCACCCTGTCTCAGAAATTATACTGTTTGAACAGAAACTTTATGTATATATTTTTTAAGTAGACTTATGAATTGGAATTCCATCAGTGTCCTTTTCTATAGATTATAGCATGGTTTGTTTCTCAGTACTTTGGAAAAAGTTTTTGAAGAACTACATAGAAACTGACTTTAACACAAGCACAGAACCAGAAGTGGAGTTTGAAAACACTTCTGTTCTAGAGAATTTTTAATCTGGAAACTGTTGTTAGTTATCATGAAAAGTAAAAATTGATTGGAATGGTTTGGGGGATCTTAACTAGAACTAATTTAGGATCAAAATTATTTTGAGTCTCTTTTCCATATCTTCAACAGACTTTCTGCACAATAACATATTGAATACATATGATAATCTTGAAATAACTGGGTAGCAACTGTCTTTGTGTTCTTGGGCCTAAGAATGCATCTTGAAGTGTAATTACTTCTTATCAAAAGGCTATATACTCTATACTCCAATCAAACAGTGAGCTTATTATTATTGGGGTACTTTAATAATAAAAGAGATTTTTGAACAGAGCCTACAGTAGTGTTTCTCAACCTGTGGGATGCAATCCCCTTGGGGTTATATATCAGATATCCTGCATATCAAACAGTGACATTATGATTCATAACAGTAGTAAATATACAGTTGGGAAGTTGCAAGAAATAATTTTATGGCTGGAGATTACCACATGAGCAACTGTATTAAAGGGCCACAGCATTAAGAAGGTTGAGGACCACTTGTCTACAGGGAAAGAAGGTAGTAAAACTTCTGTTTTTTAAATTATTGTATTCTGACATATCAAACACCAAGAAGATATTCTTTGGGAACCAACCAGAGACTTACATCTCTTCAAATTCTAAAATAAGCAAGTAGGTTTTCATTTGCTCACTTTTAAAGTCCATTTATTTTTAATCCAATACAAAATATTCTGACACTTTCTCCAAGCTCTGTAGTGTGTGTCACTGTCTCCTTGATGGCTCCCCTGTAAATAAAAATGACTCATATATAAACTACATACCCTGTCATGTATCGATCAATATTCTCTAAGCAATGGTTCACTAAAATAAAAAATCTTGAATTGATGCAGAATGTATAAATTGTTTCAATAAACATTCTGTCAAAAATATAACCCTATGACTGACTGTAAGTTGCTATTTATGCTATATTTAGCAGCCACAATGTCTGAAGTTATTATTATGATATAGTAGCTTACATATAACTTTATATTCATATTTTATATTATATATATGAACATTATTAATATGAAACTAATCAAGAATAATTGTCAGAGGTCTTGTCAACAGATGTGTGGATGCGACCATTTTCAATGTACCGGGACAGTGGTTTAGATGAACCCAAGTAGCATAAGACTGTTTCCCTTCTCTAGTTTTTGCAAACTGTGATTAGAAAGAAATTAATGACTTTAAGGACAGACTCCAGCACAGAGCCTTAAGCACAGCAGACCAAACCTGATGCTATGATCTTATTTAAATTTTGAAACTTAGCCAAGTCCATTATTCATATTTATAATTTAAAGAGCCACTGTGCTCTGAAAACATTCAGACCCCTCCTGGTTGTATTAATATTTGATATTTGATTAGGTTAAGATGCAAATGTGAAACCTCCATATGCTGCTGAATAGCAGAGAAACAGCAGGTTCCATGTGGCCAGGCCACCTTGGATCTCCCAGTGATAAATATTCACAAGTTCTATGAATAGCTCATCATCACTATGTGTTTTGCCCTGCCAACTTTTGGGCCAGTGATCAAATGTGTCATTATTTTCTGAACAGTAGAAATTAATACTTTCAGAAATTATGGTTTTCTGAAAGTGACTTTTTTTCTAAAAAGGTAGAATAAAATTCAGCAATATTGTGTTTTTCCAATTTAAAAAGTATATACATGAGATACCTAGATTGTGAAAGAAAATACTTACTAACACTTGTTAGAATTGGAAGAGAAACAGAAGGAACTAACTATACTACAGTTGAAATTGCCTTTAAAGAAGGATTGGTAAACTTCAAATTCTAAAAACATCTTCATAAATATCATATCAACTTGAATAGAAAAATACAAAAGCAATAGGATAGCAAGTAGGAAAGATAATCATTCTGTAAGGAATGATTTTAGATATTCAGAGATGGACCGTGTAATCATTTTACAGAGACTAAACATTTTAGACAATGTCCTTCATGAGCAAATGATTTATGAGATTGAAGGAAGATGAGTTAAGTTTTGTGTGTAGAAAAAAAAGAAAGAAAAGCAGCCAGGCTGATCCTTCATTTGACTAAACACCTTGAATGCTCCATATTGAAAACTTACCCATGCACAGAATGAATATTTTCAAAGAATAATATAAAAGAGCAAATAAAACAAATTAAGCCTTCTCATTTTACTCTTGAGTATCATTTCCTACCCATCAATAGTCCCTAGCTTTACTTAAAAAGCAATGAGGAGAGCAAAACCATGGGCTAAAGTACTTCAGCCTGCGCTATGGATCACATTAGGAATGAGCAGGCACTTAGAGTGGTCCACACAGGTACACCTGGCAGTTCAGATTGGTCTGCAAGAACAGGTAGGCTATTTACCTTCAGCATTCTGAGTTAGAATGTGAAATTCTGAAATCCTTTTTTGCTATCATTATAATCAGTATTCATGAAACTGACATGCTAAGGAGTGATTTCATGCAAAGCTAAGAGAAATGAACTCCAAATCTCGGTAAGATTGAGAACAACATGACCAAACAACACTAAAGTGAAAAATGCTGCATAATTGATTTATGTTAAGAAATAAAAACTTTCCTAAAACAAAAGAGATATGTGTGGTGATATATTGTATATCAAATAAAGCTTGCCTGGAGATCAGAGGACAGAGCCAGCCACTAGATTAAACACAGAGGCCAGGCAATGGTGGCACACACCTTTAATCCTGGCACTCAGGAGGCAGAGAGCCTTCGAGATTTCTGTGAGTTCAAAGCCACCCTGGAATACATGAGATTGATTCAGTCTAGGGGAGAAACAGAGCCAGGCAATGGTGGCACACACCTTTAATCCCAACACTTGAGATCTCATGCCTTTGCTACCAGTATTTGGGAAGCACACAAGCCATTAATCCCAGCACTAGGAAGGAAGTGAAATGGCTGGGCAGAGAAAGACATATAAGTCATGGGAGACAGGAACTAGACCTTTTCAGCTGAGGACTCAGAGGCTCTCAGTCAGAGGATTCATGGAGCTAGGATCTCGCCTTCCCTTCGGCCTGAGGATTCGATAGTAGTGGTGAGAAGTTTCTCTAGTGGCTTATTTCTTTGTCTCTCTGATCTTTCAGCATTTACACCAATATCTGGCTTCAGGTCTTTTTATTATAAGAACTTTAGGAGCCGTGCAATAGAAAAATTTTCTTATTTTCAGATAGAGCATGCTAGTCGTTAAAATAAAACCAAAGACGAGATAATATAGACTAACCTATTCGTTCATACAACTCAAGTTTCTTTTTATGTAAAGATATTGGCTATTCAGGCACGTAAACACACTTGCACACACTCATAAACACCAAAATCAAAGCACATATGTTGTGGGAAAGTATTGGATCTCACTTCAAAAATGTATGATCTAAAACTTATGATGCTATTTTCACTATTTTAATTTTATATTTTTAGCTTGGCTTTTCCCTTGTGAGCTGTGAGTGAAGGATGTTGGATTTTGCTTGCAGGTCTTACAAGGCTTAGCTATTGAAGAAAAGGGAAAACCCATATTCATTTTGGGTTTAGGAAGTATTGTAGTCCAGGAATATCACTGTCCTTCAGGAGATAGAGCAGATGCACAAGCTTGGATATTTCAGAGTCTTTTCCACACAATCATTTCAACAGTCACTCCTCATCTGTATATTCTGGGACAAAAGCTGCCATAAAAGTCTTGGTGACTTATTCAAGTGTTACCCTTGCAGTCTGAGGCAGCAGGTTCCTACTCCACTAAGCCCCACTCATTTCTAGCTCCTCTGGGCATCTATACTCTCATCATTTTCTCATCTTCCTATAGAGTCGGTGACAGCAGTGTAATCAAAACTGGAACCATACATTAAAGATTTTATCATCAGTTTCAGACAGTCCCATGGGGTCTATAGAAGTTTCTATGGTATTATCTCATCTTTGCCCTGAGTAGGACTCAAGTGTACAAATATGCTTCAGAACCCAAACCAGCAAGAAGAAATAATAATTTTTTAAACAGCTAGAAGTATAAAAGCAGAGACAGTTATGAGTTTAATGAGATTTTAATTAAAGCATTGAATATATATGTCAGAATTTCCTAAAGTCTTCACAGAAAAAAAAATGAGAATAAACAGGATCACTTTCAGAACTCTGATTTCTCAATATCAATTACAAGTATTTTTTTTAAATAGTGATTTCTATTTTATTTTATTTTGTTTTGTGTGAGAGTACATGTATTTGGGTACCTGCATACACCTGAAGAAAAAAGCAGATTCCCTGGAGCTGCTAGCTGTGAGCCCTCTGATGTGGGTCCTGGGAACTCGAGCCTACTCTGGGAGAGCAGTTTTCACATGTGATTATTGAGCAATCCCTCCATGACAAATTTTTGATACTATGTGCTATCTAAGTAAGTATATAAGAATCTTAGTATAATGTAACTTGCACATGCACAAGATCCATATTCTCTGTCAATAACAGCTTAGCTTAGTAGGTTATGGTTTTCTTGTGCTACAAGGTTTCTGTAACTGTAATCCACAATGCTCAATAAATGTCATGAAAAACATGAGTGTATCTGTTTACGTCTAGTTTCTTGGAGAGACTGTAGTGTCTCGGAGTTCAGGACTTGCCAACTGAATGTGTCTTGATTCACGACTATACTAACTGAACTATCATTTGTCCTTCTGATCACCAAGTACTTAATTGTGATGCAAATCATCGTGTCTATTACGAGGCTGTCCAGTTTTGCTGCTCTTTATTTCTCATCTTTCATCACATCCTTTGATTCAAACATCCTCTAATGTCCTTGTGAATTTTACCTGAGAGTTCTGAGGAAATAGTTTGAATGTGCCAAACAAACTTTAGATTTGCATTACTCTGTAAGTGTTATTGTTGCTATGGTTTTGGCACTGATTCTCCTATTTTTCTCTGGGAACCCAAGGTGTCTGAGAGTTCTCTGCCACACCACTGGGAATCAAGCCAGGCCAAGGATAATCTAGGAACCAATCTTTCCACCAGCCCTTACCTTCTTGGCCCCTCTCTACTTCTAGACCATTTACTATTAAGAAATCTCAAGATAACTTCAATCTGAAATTTCAAAGATAATAAAACATAACTTTGTCTGTGAATTTGTTATTTTTAAGAAAAATGTGAAAAGATTACAAGTAAAATTGACTTTTAGGTCCACTGAAAGACTGTCTGTATTCCACTTTCTTCATATACCTATGATATTAAGGATAACATGCTACATTAGCACATAATACTGTAGACTTTCATATTTGCTCAGCTCGTTGTGACTAGCTAATTTTCTTGGGTCTCCCATGTGAACCTCTGTGTTGCCAGACAATTGACTCCAAATGCTCTGTTTCCCTATTTCTTTACATATGCCCATGACTTCCTTATACAAAACAGAAAACAGTTTAGAATGACAGTTTACATTAGCCATTCATAATTCTGCTTGCTAGCTTCTCTATAGTCTACTCAAGTACCAATAACTAGCTCATCCATAAAAATCAGGATTATGAATCCATAAGCATTTTCAAATTCACCTGTGGTGGTATTTTATTCATGCTGAAATGTAGTGATATTTTATTTGTGCTTTAATAAGTAAAGCTTGCCTGGAGATCAGAGGAAAAAACCAAGGCATTATAAGTAAACAAAGAAGTCAGACAATGGTAGCTCACGCCTTTAATCCTATCACTTGACAGCAGGATCTCTGTGAGTTCAAGGCCACACTGGAAAAAGAACACATGCCTTAAATTCTAAAACTAGTTAACCATGGAGGTCCACAGTTCTGTACAGGCACATAGGAAGTGACAGAGCTGGGTAGGAAGAGGAAGAGATATAGCTGTGTGGAGAGAGCAAATCAGATGGCTGAACAGCAAGGCATATAGGCATGGATAGACAGGAAGTAATTGGCATTTGGAAGCTGCAGAGTTGGTGAGGTAAAGTTGGCTGGTGGCTTTCCCTATTTCCCTAATCTCTCTAATCTCCCTATACTTGGCTCCATGTTTTTTATTTAATAAGACCATTAGAAATTAATCTAAATTCACCAAAATTGTCTTTGAAAAATACTGAAAAGTACATTCAACTGAGTAAATTTTAGATTCAATCCACAGCTAAATTCATCTTGAATTGATTCCCTCTGTGGATTCAGGAAATGATACATTTCTACCCACATAGAATCCCTTCAACTATCCCTAGTATACATTCCTTACAATTCTCCTACTCTGCTCTATCTATAGTGTTCTGACAATGTCTCCTGGATCATTAGTTTCCAAATGCAAATAGAGCCAAAGTGATAACTTTTTAATCAAAAAGTTTGAAAAGCCAGTTTCAAATATGTGGCATTGTGATACCATTAATATATCTTGATTCTGCACAGCATTCCAGTTAAATTAAAAAACATTAATGAACAAATGCTTGATTCCTAATTCTTTTTTTTCCCCTCAATCCCTTGGAATCTAGTTTTCATCTCCCAATGTCAGACAAAAGAGTTCATAAGCATGGCTAAACTCCTGGCACAAATGACAGTTTCCAAAGCAGGTGTTTGTGCCAGTGTTATGCTATTTCTTTGGAATTACTCTGAATATATAATGCCTGCAGAAGTGATGAGTATAGATGGCTGTGCTTTTAGCAAACATTCTTGTTCTTGCAACTGCAGTTAATTAAATAAGGTTAGATGTGAAAATAGGAGAAGAGTATATTCTTTGTCTAAAGGAAATTGATTGCACCTTGTTTTCAGAAAATTTGCAATTATGAAACAGAAGATCTTATAGAAGATGGGCAAGAGCCAGTAGTATGGTGTGATGGGGTCAAGATTATACTGTGCTAAGCAGAGACATACTCTCAACAAAAGGATGCAGACATAAATGTACCCAAAGACAATAAGCTCGGAATCTTTTAGCCGTCATAATCAAAGGAGGTAGCTAATCTTTTTCCACTTGTGAATAAGTACACTTTTAATTATTGTACAACTTCTGTCTTTAGCAAATAAACTTACTAATTTGGATAACCAGTGTAGATTTCTCCTCATTTCAAATGATGCACAATAAATTCTACCCTATTGTGGTAGCAAGCAATCTATAAAATAAGGGTAGTAAGATTAAAAAAGTAAAAGTCAACCATAAATTTGTTTGTCTCCAGAAAATAAAATGAAAAATATCTTTTGTAAGCTGTGTTCTTTATACTGACTTCCATGTTAAATAGACTCAGGTCTAATCCTCGATTGTGCTTAGTCACAGTTGGAAACGTGAGTTAAGTAAATCACTTATTCCTATAAAATACCAGTTAGACTTCAAATGGGAATGAATTGACATCTGTCAGAAAGGTTTGTTGATTATCACTTAAAATCATCTCACTTCAAATACCTAGTGTAGTGGATAGCCATCCCAGCATTTGCCTGGAAGTTCCAACCCCCATTGAGACTTCGGTAATGGTCACGCCCACAAGGCGGGGCTAAGGGAGGAAGCAGAAGACCCAGGATCAAGAGGAGGGCTGCTCTGGGTTCCCGGACCCTGGATGCTGGAGGTAGACTGAGCAGAGTTCTCCAGAGAACACCGCCAGACTGCGCCATACCTTTGCCAGACCCTGCAACCTACCCCTTCATTTGTAAGTTACCCCACAAAATAAACCTCCCTTTTAACTATGTGGAGTGGCCTTAATAATTTCACCAATAACCTAGTATAAATTTTCTATTATTTCTGACATTTTAGGCTTCATTTTGATAAAACATCATTGAGCAAGAAAAATCACACAAAGCAAATATTTTTAGAACCTCTGCAATGTCAGGAAAAAACATATATTATTCAGTTAGTGTTAGAAAATATACATCAGCTATGGACTCAGTGATGCCAGTATTCACAAGAAAATTGTGATAAATACTTGAAAGTTTTCTATCTGTTATGGTAGTATAGAATTAAAATAAATATCAGCTTCACTGAATATGGCTACAAATGATATGTACTTCCTATGTCCTAAACAGACTGAATACATTGACTACCACGTGAATGCTCATTCCCTTCCTTTGTGAAAAGTTGGAACACTCACAGACATGCCTGGTGATTATTTCAGGTCTTTCACAAAAATGGAGGATCTGAAATTTATGATTTTTAAATATATGCTTCAGAAAGAATGAATTAAGTTTTGTTTTGTGTCTCATAGCATTTTACTGGTACCTGCGGCATGACAGGGACATAGTAAAGTATCAGAGCATGAAAAAAATGCTGAAGATAATGCTTCAGATTCATAAATACTGGTTACATAAAGAAACCGGACTTTACATTTTCTAAGTCAAAATATAAGTGAGAGAAGGGCAAGGTTCAAGGGAAAGAGAGCTTAGGGGACCGGGAGATCCCAGCTGGATCAAGAACAGAGAGGGAGAAGAAGGAATAACAGACCATGATAAATGAAGACCACCTGAGAATAGGAAGAAGCAAAGTGCTAGAGAGGTCCCCAGAAATCCACAATGATATATCCACTGTAGACTGCTGGCAATGGTCAAGAGAAAGCCCGAAACGACCTAGTCTGGTGTTCAGATGGCCAAACACCCTAACTGTCATGCTAGAACTGTCATCCAATAACTGATGGAAGTGGATACAGAGATCCTCAGCCAGGCCCCAGGTGTAGCTCCAGGAGTCCAATTGTCGAGAAAGAGGAGGGATTTTATGAGTGAGAATTGTTGAGACCAAGATTGGAAAAGCACAGGGACAAATAGCCAAACTAATGGAAACACATGAATTATGAACCAAAGGCTGTGGAGCCCCCAGCTGGATCAGGCCCTCTGGATAAGTGAGACAATTGAATAGCTTGAACTGTTTGGGAGGCACCCAGGCTGTGGGACCCGGACCTGTCCTTGGGGCATGGGCTGGCTTTTTGGAACCTGGGGCCTATGCTGGGACACTTTACTCAGCCTAGGTGAAGGGAGGAGGGGACTGGACCTGCCTTAGCTGAGTCTACCTGGCTGGGCTGACTCCCCAGGGGAGACCTTGCCTTGGAGGAGGTGGGAATAGGGGTGTGTGTTAGGGGGGAGTGCTGGGGGGTTGGGAGAAGGGAGGATGGGGGAATCCGTGGCTGATATGTGAAATTAAGTTAATTTCATAAATTATACACACACACACACACACACACACACACATATATATATATATATATAATAAAAATGAGAAGGTATATAATACAAATGGATCCTATACTAAAAGAGAAGACATGAATTTGGGAGAGAGATATACTGGCCTTGGTAAAGAGAATAACGGGAAGGGAGGATGGCTATGATTAGGTACATTGTATCCATGTATGAAAATTTTAAGGAATGAATAAATACTTCTAGTAATTGAAAAAAACCCTTACAGTAAAAAATAAAAATAAAGGATAAGAAATGTTGAGACTATTTTCTCTAGAGTGTTTGGTAGTTACACTTCCACATGGGCTCAGTGGTTAAGGAAATGCACTGCCCCTGCAGAAGGCCAGAGTTCACTCATAGCACCCATCCTGGACTGCTTATGATCTCGAAATTCCAGACCTAGGGGTCATCTTAAGGCCACTACTACCACCTTACTCATATGCACATGTGCTTACACACACACAAACATACACATAAATTAAAAATAAAATAAATATTTTTTAAAAATTAAAGAAAAGTGAAAATGAATTGTGTATCAAACCATCAATTGTTTTTGTTTTTATGAATATAACAGTATAGCATGAGAATTCAAGGGAAAATTGATATTATAAAGTAAAAATGTAGGTTACTATATAAAGTTATATAATTTTAAGATAAAATATAATTTTGTTGTGTCTTTATTGTGATCATAAGTAATATTTACTAGTTGGTTTCCAGTACTTGGAAAATTCATGTATGATATACTTCAATAAATGGTAAATATTAATGCGTACCATTCTTTAAACAATTATGTAGTTAGAGTTTTCCTGCCTGGCCCAGAGTCTGGACAAATCTCTCTTACCCGCCAGTCCCACAGTCGCTCAGACCCAACCAAGAAAGCATACAGAAACTTACATTGTTTAGAAACTGTATGGCTGTGGCAGGCTTCTTGTTATCTACTTTTTCTATCTTAAATTAACACATTTCTGTTAGTCTATACTTTGCCACATGGCTTGTAGCTTAGCAGTGTCTTTACACGTTGCTTTTCATGGCGACGGCTGGCGGTGTCTCTCTCCAGCCTTCTACTTCCCAGAATTCTCTTCTCTCTTGTCCCGCCTTTACTTCCTGCCTGGGCACTGGCCAATCAGAACTTTATTTACTCAGAGCGATATCCACACAATTAGATAGCTATATCTCTGCTAAACTTCATAATAAAGTTAATGCAGAAAGACGACAAATTAGGCAAGTTATTAATTGTGTTGCAGAGTTTAATCATTTGTTTGTTTTAGCTAAAATTTTCTTCCTTTATTGAAGTCATGAGTACTTGACAGTGAATAATCTTGTATGGAAAATTCCTAATTAAGTTGGATTATTTTAAATTTATTGGAGGATATTAAACCCGAGGTTCTGTCAATATAGGTGGATATAACAACATATACAATCAAGTAACTAGGTCCAACATAGAGATGAGAAATTATTTTTGACAATACTTGAACCAGGAACAGTTTATAATTTTGCTGATGATTCTTCTCTCTGTAGGCATGAGCCATCTAAAGGCAGGGTGTGTTGTAAATCAAGTACTGCTTCCATTAATCATAATGGGAGTTAAATGTATGTCAGGAGAATGAATCCCCTTAGGTATTTAGAATGAGTTTCAGTTGCTATACATCTGTTGATGTTGCTTGCTAAGGTATTTTCACACTTCCAAATAACCATCCCTTTCGGCAAGATTAAATAAGAAAGCCCCAGCTGAACATGGCATTGCCAAGCCTCTGAAGCTCAGAAGCTCCTGAGGACCACAGAAGCATGTGAAGAGGCATCTGTAAATTACGTGCACAAGCCAGAAAGAGTGATCCAGACGCCCGCTCTGCAGGTAACTTAAAGACACCCAGCAGACTGCTTGCTCTGCCAGCTACTTGCTGTATCTCCACCAGAACTTTGCAAGCAAGGCAGAGTTCATCCTCCAGGGTAACACTGGGGAAGTTGTTTTTGTGCCAGGTTTATGTAAATGCTGTGAATTGAGCTGTCTGACTTTGTTACTTCATCCAAGGGACATTATGATCCAGCAAATGCAAACAGCTTCATTGGAGTCTTGCTACCTCTAAGAAGAAGGAAGGAGTACTACTGAACAAATATATCAAGAAAGTACCCCTGCAGAGACTGGAAAAAAATAGAGAAAGATTCCCAATGAAACAACATAGCATTCTTCATCGTTTTTTCTGGACGTCCGAGCTTCTTTCCAACCAGAGTTCAGATTAAATACTTTTACTGACAGAACACAGAACACGTCTCACAATATAACATCTCTACTTCCATTTTACTTGAATTCTGTAGCTACATAAACCTTGCTAGAATAAAAATAAGCAAAGGATAACATAAGCCAGAAGAAAGGAGGCCATGAAAGAGTAAATAACTGGATACAGAAAACATCATCAATATCATTATAAACAGGCTCGTTAAGGACTGGAGAGTGAAAAATGAAAAAAAAATATGGAGTGATTATTTAGGCACTTCCCCTCCCCCCCCCGAAAAGAACACCCAAGGCATAATGAAACCAGGAGTCCAAAGGAATGGTTTTTCCAGGCATATAAATAAGATATAGAATATTTTGAGATTTTCCTATACCTTCCTACCTTCTACCTAGATTTTGTTATAACTGGTAATATTTAATATTGCTTTAAATAGCAAGAAAAACAGAAATATGTGGTAAGATTAATCAGTTTGGAAATTAGTTTAAACTTCTGGACAATTAACAAAGCAACCACAAAAATAAAGGAAAAATAAGAAAGCAAACCAATGGCTGTAAGCCAGGGTATGTCATAAAGCTCTAGGCAACACTATAAACATGGCAGAGATTTGAATGCATTTCAGTGTAAAGTGGAGCAGAAAAATGAAAATGTCATGAGAATGCATGTTTACAATGTCAAGGTAGAGAAAAAAACGTAAGAGACATCTTCATGGTGACAGTGACATAAAGGGTGATTGACATAAAAAGAATCAAAAAGTATGTCACACTGTAAAATGCACTGGAATAAAATGGGAAGGTGTTAGATACAAAAGTATTAATATGACGAAAACACTTTTCTAGGACTTAAGTACACAACACCAGAAAACATCCTGATTTCTTGTAATTATGCACTTCAAAAAAAAAAAAAAAAAAAGGAATAGCAAAGGTCTGCCTCAGGAATGCTGGTGATCATTGGGTAGCTTGTTCAAAGCAGTCAGGAGAGTAAGTGATGTTGGGTGCTGCTGAGGTCAAACTTCAGATCCGATGGTTCTCTTGGGGTTTCAGCATCACATTTAAAGGTGCCATCTTTTCTCACTCTAACAACCTCTCCCGTCTTGAGCTTTTGTTTTTACAGATAACTTACCACTGCTCACATAGGCTTGATTTCACCTAGTTGTCTAATGCACATTTCAATCAATTAGAATCCATTCTTTATGCGGTCATTGTTTTATTTTGATGGATTTAATTATGTGCATGTTTTAGTAATAGCTAGCTATACAAGGTCTACAAAAGTCAAATACTGTAGTTACTTAATAAAATTATTTAATTGATGAGGGAGAGTATGATTTGAAGAAAATAAAAAAGTATGGCTAGAGATTGATAAGAGGTTTGAACTATAATATATGGCATGTATGGTCAGGAATGTCATAAGTAATAGACAAGAAATGCTAAAGATCTGCTGTCAGGTGAATCATAAAGGAGGAAATTTCAAAACCAAACTAGTCCAATAGTCAAAAGGCAAGTTTGAGACAAGAGACAGAATAAACAGGGTGGTAAAAGGGACTGTGCTGAAAAAAAAAAGGTCCATTAGGAGGTAGAAGTCAAATCAGATACTTTGTTGTAATAGTAGTAAGGCATTCAAAATACAATTGGATATTCTGGGCATTTTTAATAGACAGAAAACTGACCAGTATATGGAATACTGGCATAAATCAATGAAGAATATGAGAAATACACATGTTATGGAGGTGTCTTTCACGTGGCTGTCTGTAATTCCACGGGTGCAGCCTCCCTGTCAGGACATGGCAGGAGTTGGAGCTAGGTGGCAGAGGTAGGACCCAAAAAAACGTAAATAAATTATTCATGTATGAACTTTTTAAAAAAATGTACCATTTAAAAAAATCTGTTCATGTAATAGTATAGAATGGGACATTTTGTCCAGTGTATTGAAAATAAAAAAAGAATAGGTTTCAATTTGGCTGATCTGTCCAGAAGTGAAAGTGGGGTGTTGAAGTCTCCTACTATTAATGTGTGGGGTTTTATATGTGATTTAAGCTTTAGTAATGTTTCTTTTACATATGTGGGTGCCCTTGTGTTTGGGGCATAAATGTTCAGAATTGAAACTTCATGTTGGTGGACCTTTCCTGTGATGGGTATGTAATGTCCTTCTTGATCTCTTTTCATTGATTTTAGTTTGAAGTCTATTTTGCTAGATATTAGGATGGCTACACCTGCTTGCTTCTTAAGACCATTTGATTAGAAAGTCTTTTCCCAGCTTTTTATTCTTAGGAGGTGTCTATCTTTGAATTTGAGGTGTGTTTCTTGTATGCAGCAGAAAGATAGGTCCTGCTTTAGTATCCATTCTGTTAGCCTGTGTCTTTTTATAGGTGAATTAAGTCCATTGATATTAGGGATATTAATGACCAGTGATTGTTCATTCCTGTTATTTATTTATTTATTTATTTATTTATTTATTTATTTATTGGTGGTGTGTGTGTACATCTCTTCTTTGAGGTTTACTGCTGTGGTGTTATCTATTGCCTGTGTTTTCGAGGGTGTATCTGACTTCCTTAGGTTGGAATTTTCCGTCTAGTGCTTTCAGTAGGGCTGGGTTTGTGGATAAGTGTTGTTTAAATCTGGTTTTGTCTTGGAATGTCTTGTTCACTCCATCTATGATGATTGAAAGTTTTGATTTTTTATATTAGTCTAGGCTGGCATCCATGGTCTCTTAGTGTCTGTCCAGGTCCATTGAGAAATTGGGTGTTATTCCAATGGGTTTGCTATATACTTTGGAAACTAAAAATTAATGATAGTTTTACATGAATTCTTTAATCAGTTACAAAGATACATGTTTGTTTTAAAAAAACAAAGAATGGAATGTTAATTGTTATTATATTGTTAATTATATATATTGTAAATATTATATGTATTGTAATATATTGTTAATTTTGTATATGATTCAAAGTGCTTTCATTTGGATATATGCTTACAAACCACCTGCAAATGAATCTGAAAATATATTCAAGATACTCAAGAGTCTGAGATACAAAGAGTAAGTGGACATTTTACACCAGCTGTTTACCATAGGCTCCTCCTCATAGCAATGCAGGTCAAGTCAAATTCCAACACCTATTCTATCCTCAGAAGTTGAAAGCAGAATTTTTATTGCTGGTATCAAAAGGTTACATAAATAATTCTACAAAAGTTATATGTCCACAATTAAGGCAAAGAGAATATAATCTTTGCTATGTGCAAATAGATAACAAAATGAGTTTAGGGTATTAATAGCATATTATCTTCAAGACTGTGATATTTATTTTCAAATATAAATTAAGACAATATATTAAACAAAAATTTCCTTCATATTGTTATCATTTATTGTTGGCTTTACAATATTAAGTGACACCTAAGTCCACAATCAACATATATATATATACACATATATATATACATATATATATGGAGAGAGAGAGAGAGAGAGAGAGAGAGAGAGAGAGAGAGAGAGAGAGAAAGGGAAGGAGGGAGAGAGAGAGAGAGATCCATAAAAGAAGGCTGGAGAAAAGGTTCAAACGGTCCAAAGGTTCAAAAAAGGATCATAACCTGCAATTTTTTGTGGCAGAGGACCCGGATTCAATTGTCAGGACACAAATGGCATCTCACAACCACATGTAATTCCAGTTCCAGGGGATTCAACACCTCATCTAGCCTCCACAAGGCATATATTTGGTATATATATGCAGGCAAAATGCTCAAACTTAAAAAAAAAAAAATCTAAAAAAAAGTGCTAATAAAGAAAACTGAAGATCTCAATAAAAGTGTAAAATATTAGAATTTTGAATAGATTTGAGTTATGAATATAGAAGCTATAATTGAATTTGGCCTCTAACAATATCTGAGGCTCCCCAATTTATTTTTTATTGAACAGAAAACTAAATTCAAGTTTGATTTACTAATTTCAGTTAAAAGGGGAAAGAGTCCCAAGATGTTTTCAATAGTAAATCCCAAAGATTTTTAAGAAAAATACTGGAGAGGACTGGAGAGAGAGTTTAGTGCCTAAGAGCACTCAGCAATGCTCCAAAGACTTAGGTTTGGTTTCAGGGCTTCTATCCTCCCCTTCCAGCCTATTCATGCACTGCATGCATATGGTACACACACACACACACACACACACACACACACACACACACACACACACACAAACACACACACACTGGTTCTATATTGGATATGTTCTTGGAACTTCGATTTACAGGCTATTCCAGTGTTATTCTTTGCTCTAAAGATTGCCTCTTGGTTAGCATGCTATGTATTCACTACTGGTTTATGTAAGAGATTTATAAAGGTTAGTATTTTATTTGTCTGTTGTTGCTCAATAGAGAAACACATGATTTATGTCTTATAGGAAAATAACCTTAAAATCCACAATTTTATTGAATCCTGGGACATTAAATAACCCTGCTTTTAACTTAGCAAATTTATTTTAGCAAATCTTTTCCAGGTGGGTATAAAAAAATCACTATGACCCAAGTGACTTATACTGAGTGCTATTTAACTAGTCAAATATGTATTGATGGGCACTCATCTCAGTGTATATTTATGAGAACTGATTTTTAACAATGTCAATTACAAATGGACAGTTTGAAGATGCCACTGTATTTCTCAAGTGGACTCCCTTGAACAAGGTGATTAAACTTAATGTCTAATAAAATGAGGCATGCACCTTTTTTAACTTTAAAATCTCCCAGCCTACCATGCTCAACATCCTCTGAGAATCATGGGCAAATTCACCTTTCCTGAGCCCCTCTCCCATCTCCCTTCAATACCTTTCTCTCACCCCCAACAACTTCTATTTTTACTTCCTACTCTTATTCTAGTTTATTTGTGCTAAAATGTTGTTCCCAATGGGGTAATGGGTAAGAAGCAAATTTTATTGTCTAATTTTCTTAGAATAATGAGAATCTCTCTAATTTAGGAAATAAGAGGTAACTCTTAGTTAACTCATTTATTGTTTTATTCTCTGTCTACAATGAATTTTGCTCAAGGAAGGAACTGTCTCATGCAAACATGAAAACAGAAATGCTTTGAAATCTGGATATGCAATCTCTTAGGTTCTGCTTCAATTTGATCTTGGTTGGGACTCAAACAAAAACTTTTAAGTAGCATGTGTTAATACCTGTAAAGGTCCCAGATTCTGAGGTATGATAGAAATATTTCTAAACCTTGGCAATATCTGAAAAGATAGACTCAAAGTCTCCTTTTATAAATATATCCTATCTTATTGATTTTTTTAAAAAAGGATCATAAGATTACTAGGGATAGGAAGAGAAGACAAATTTGACTATTTTATGTACTGCTTTTAACAAAATCAACAAAACAAGACACGTTTAAATCTCCTCCCTAGAATGATATATGACTGATGTTTATGTAATTGAGGTAACATTTTGGCAAAGTCCAACTGGCTTTACATTGCTGCTTAAACAGTATGAGTTTGTTTTTCTGATTCTGTTGTATGAAAGATGAAACAAGCACATATCTGATGGTTCGATATTTTTTACCTTATTTTCCGAAACTGTTAAGTGGTATGTTTATGCTTCACGTGTTGATGGTGTTGATGTAAAGAAAGTTTAAGAATATGGTTTTCCAGTTTTAATAGTTATAATGGTAAATTACATACATCTGCTCAAATACATGCAATTGTAATTTTGAATGGAATTTTATAATATCATCACAAAATATGCTGTCTGCTATGTTAGCTTAAACAGCATTTGCCAGATTCCAGCTAATTTTAAATCATAGGTTAAAAATTAAATTGGAATAATTGTAAACTTTGAAAGCCTGGATAGAATGTAACAATAGAAAAAAAACCTCATGAAGAATGAGACAGAAGATGCCTGTGTGCCATTCTGCTCCACTGAAGAATCAAGGCAACATGGTATGACAATTTTAAGGAGTGTGCCTGAGAGGCATTGACTTGGGATGATGTGCATTCTCATGTCACCAAGTGGCATCAGAATAACATGCTAACCATGAGAACAAAGCTATTTTCAACTCCAGTCCAGTATTTAATGTGGAGGACTCTACATTTCTGAGAATGACATATGGGAATGTATTTGTACCTCCACTTATAGAAGTGGTCTAGCTATCATAATTGTTGACTTCCAGAGTCTTCACAGGCTTCATTCTGGTTTGGGAAGCTATCCTGTCTTAGTATCTAATACACTCCAAAGGATGACCAACCTCAAGCCCCAGAAGCCAAGCTGCTACAATAGTCACTACTGGCTACCAAGCTATCACCTTGTTCTAGTGACCTGTGGCCAGTAGCTGATGCTGTCAGAGCTTTGGCCAATGTGAATCTCTAGAGGCAGAGGACAGTTCCCTAAACAAGAAGCTCCCCATGACAAGTAACAGATAGTATATCAAATTTGGGTAGGACATCAGATGGATTTTAAGCCAGTATAAAGGTGAGGGATTCAGGTCAAAGAAATTGGTCAGACAAGGTCTTCCTGAAAGTTGCACTTAGATAAACATCTGCTATGTCTATTCCACCATCAGGTTACTAAGAAGAACATTCTAGGTGAAAATGGTAATTTCTTATTTTATGACAGATAAACAAATTTGTTATATATAATAAAATATCCTTTTATTCCTATAGTTAACATTACGTCTCTTCCTCTCTTTACCTTTTCCCAATGTGTGTGTGTGTGTGTGTGTGTGTGTGTGTGTGTGTGTGCATGAATGAATGTGTATAACAGTTTGTGATTATGTACTTGAATATGAATGATTGTAGATATGGGTGACTGTGTATGTGCATGTGTGTGGTGGCCAGAGGAAAATCTCCCGTGCCATTCCTCAAGTATTATCCACCTATTGGTTTACATTTTTGAGGCAGGTCTCTCACTGATCTGTATTTTACTAATTCAGTCAGACAGGCTTTGGGATTACAAGCACACCAGCCCATTCAGGTTTATTTTTAAGTTTCTTCAGGGATCAAATTCACATCTTCCTGCCTATAAACTGAACACTTTATCAACCAAGCTCTTCTTTCTCTCTAACCTCAGTTCTCAAATTTAAATGGAATACTGTGCACTCTTGAGCTCCTTCACCAAGATACCATAACTTTATTTTCAGAACAGATGTATCCTGATTTACAGGCATCAAACTGCTATCTCATTTTCCAAAGACAAGACCTTAATACTCAGCTACAAATATGAAGTGGTTACTATCTTGTTTTCAATTTAGAAAAGCCTAGGAGGAACTATAGATTATTTTAAAAGACTTTTCAAATATCCCTGCCTCCTATGCTTCAATTACACTTCTATAGCAGAGGGGCATTAGTGACAACTAGCTCTGCTCTTGGCTCCAGCTATGAAGGGCGACTATGACGTTCCTTGTCTCACTCCCTAGGAAACTCTGTTATTTCCATAAGAACATAAAACTGCTACTGTTCTCAACAGTAACTTGTTCAAGACAACAACTTGAATTGAAAGGCACTCTTAATGAAGCACTTATCTTTTTCTTAAAAGCTTTATTTTGATTTGGTCTAAACTGACTTTCTCGTTCACTATTAATTTTTGATATAACAAACTCAAACTGCCTGAAAACTGATTAGCAACTTAAAACAAAACAAACAACAGCAAAACAAGATTGAAGATGGGTCATGTGAATGGATATCTATGTTCCATCCACAGAACTACATAAACCCAGTTCTGTGGCACACTCCTGTACTCCCAGCCTTTGAAAAGATCAAACGTTCAAAGCCCATGTCATTCCCAGGTAGCTCTCTTTCTCTCTCTGTATTTTGAGTAGGATAAGACATATGATAAGGATGGTATCTACTTTACCAGGTGATGCAGACCTGGTTTCTCATGGTTTTCCAAGTACCAGAGAAGGAAATGTAAATCCAAGAAACAAACCAGTGAAAATGATATTCTATGCTACTAATTATTTAGTGAAGACAATCTATAGAGAAGTACAAAAAGGTCATGAATATAGATTTAAAGGTATAACAACATCATGTAAAAACACAGAGAAAAGAACCAAATGAAGGAATCTCAAACTCCCATAATTATAGGACCTACAACTTAGGAGTCTTTAAAAAAAAATCACACACAGCATGAGTGAAATCTACATGGACAGACTTCTCATGTTTGTGCAGATTTGTCTTCTAGAATGACCCATGAGCCACTGTCTCCTTTTAGCTTCCTAGAGATGTTGTGGTTCCTCTAAATTCAGCTCAATACTGCCTTTCAGTGTTGGTTCATTAAAATTTGCTTTCTTAGAATGAAAGCATGTCTCTGTCATGAGGAGAAAAGTATACTCTCTACATTGGTGGCCAGTCAGAAGTGTTTGGGATGAAGAGTCTATATGAATACAATTCTAATGGCATTTCAGCATAAATTACATAAAATATATGAAAGTAAATGGGTGTTACTTTGTTTCCATAAAATTTTATTTACAAAATTGGTGGTTCAGCAATTTGGCTGTGACCAGCAGTTTTCCAACCGCTGCTCTTCAGTTTACTTTTTATTAAAAAGATCATTTTCTTTGCTTCAGTTACAGAAATGGATGCTAAGAAATGTAGGAGCTACTTATACAAGTAGTAGGACGGAATGAATAAAGCAAATATTCCTGGAACAGGTGAATTAATTATGAGTTCTAATGACCAATGTGCTTATGACTTTGTGGTACAATTACCAGCAATATTATTGTACCTTTTCTTGACTTTTTAGAAGAACCTACTAAAATGCCTAGCAACAAAATCTCTGAATCCAGACCCACATGACCTACTAGTTGCTATGACAAAAATGACTGACAGCAGCAATGGTAAAAGTAAAGGTCTATTTTGGCTCACAATGTAAAGACAGGATCCACTACAACAGAGAATGCATGATAGCTGGCTTGGGGGTAAGGGTGTGTCATGTTGCTTCTGTAGACAGGAGGAATTAATGATGCCCACTGTTTCTCACTTTACTTCCCCTCTTTGGCCTTTTAATTCATTTTTGGCACCTAACCCACATAATATTGTCACTCACGTTCACATTGGGACTTCCCTTTGATTTTAAACTTTCTGGGAACACTCTCACAGACACACTTGTAGGTCTCTTCAGTAATTCTATATCTATTCAAGTTGACAATGAAGATCACCTGTATTTGCATTTAAAGCATTATATAGTCATCAAATAGAGCATCTTAGAAACTATACTGTGACACAGTTAAATCACTTCTTGACTTATTGCAGTGAACTTACTTTGAAGCCAGCTTACTGTGAAGATATGACATATTTACTATTGTACTTGTTACTTTATTCTAGTTCTGGCACCAAATTAGGTTAGCATCTATAAATGAATAAATTGATAAAGACAATACAATACTTGTATGTAAAGGAGCATTATTCATCCATAAAGAAAACAAAATTATGTTATTTGAAGGAAAATGTGTAAAACTAAAGACCACTGTGTTAAAGTGTAATGGCCAGAATCACAAAACCAAGTATCCCGTGATTACTTCTTGTGCCTGGGATGTAGAGGGAAATGAAGGGACACAAAAGAAACCTGGGAACTATTAAGGAGCATGAAATGAAAACAGGTGGTTGAGGGAGGAGAATAAAAATGGTTCATAGGGGTGCTAAATGCAGTCTATGAAGAAATCATAAACTGAAAAGTCATGATGAAATTAATCTTACAATAAACAAAGACTATTATAAAGGAAATTTATTAATACAATTTATAAAAATAGCTTCTACACAAAAGGATCCCTTATATAACTACATTTTAAATATTAAATAAAAATTTAATATTCTGTGAATTGTAATTAGTTTTTATAATGAGAATTAATATGACATTCTAATTCAGTATATTCTTATGTTAACAGAAAGGCAAATAGTTTGTATTAGTGATGTGAGGTTCAGGACCCTGAGATAACAAGGATGGTGGAGGGCAGCCTAAATGGACCTCTTCCTTGCCATTTTATTCCCGTTAAAATATTTCAGGTTACAAAATACAAAAGATACAGTTATATTTTGACATATTAATTTATTTATATCTTATTAGTTTATACTAGTTTTTACATTCAAGCAATTGCTATTAGAAATTGTATTATTAGTTTTTTTTTTGTTTTTCAAGACAGGTTTTTTTCTGTGTAGCTTTGGAGCCTGTCCTGGAACTAGCTCTGTAGACCAGTCTGGCCTCAAACTCACAGAGATCTGCCTGCCTCGGCCTCCTGAGTGCTGGGATTAAAGACGTGCACCACCATTACCCAGCTAGAAAATAATTATTAAAATGGCTAAGTCATCATTTTTGGTGACGTGTTGAGGCACTTAGGATCAAATGCTTGCTCTCTAGTATGCTAGTCAAGAAGTCTAGCACTGACAGCAACCTAATCACTATGCTTGTAATTTTTTATGGTCTACATATAAAGAAATATACAGCAAAGAGTTACTTATCATAGACTAGAGTAGTGAATATGTAAACCTAGCTTCAAAATACCACATGAGAGATTCAGATAAAATATATTATAAGACACAAAGATTTGGTTTCATAAATACTTGTATCCATCAATGACATTGTTATATAATTATAGGTGTTAGTAATTTGATAATCATCTGGAAACTGTCTGAATCTTTTTTTTTTTGAGTCTTTTATTAAAACTGGGTGACATCAATAAGGAGATGGTACAAAAAAAAGGATTCATGAAAAACAAAAACAGAAACCATCTGAATCTTACATTATTGGTAAACAAAGGGTACTATGAAGACTTGTTGCTGATCCTTTAGTGTGTGTGTGTGTGTGTGTGTGTGTCCAACAGATATAAACTAATAGAATTTTTCAAAAAGTTTCTGACTTTACCATATCTCTTAATCCTTAATTAAAAATTCTAATTCCTGTGCACACATGGAACACAGAAGGCAAAAGTGGAAGCACCTCCACATTGGGTGAAGAACTAAATATATTTCAGTATTTGTCAGTGCCTCGCTGGCTAGCTAATATTCAAATCAAAATCAGAATGCTCATGAAAACCAAATGCAATCTAAAGAGCAATGTCTTAATTCTATGAAATTGTCTCTGATTTTTTAATTGTAAAATGATGTTATTTTATTAGAATAATAAATAATTCATAAGGTATATATATATATGATGAAAATAAATTTGTACCCCTGTAGTCCCAAAAAGTTACACATAATGTTTAAGATTAATTTTCTTATCCAAAATTTCTCTCCCTCCTTTGGGTGATCGGATCATTTATGGTCTTCAATTTGCATATATATTTGACATCATTTATGAATGCTTTATAGCCTGATGCAGACAGTATAAGTTTGTTTTATATATTATATACAACTCTCTTGCACATTGATTACAATCGATGCCAAGACTCATTCCCATACTAATGTCCTGGTATTATCCTTCTCGTGTGTGAGCATAATGCTCTTTGCAACCATGAAGCTTGATGAGAGTTTCTTGGCATTCATGAAATATTTCACTTCTTTACTTTAGAACATTTAATAGCTATTCAAAGAAAAAACAAGAATGAGCAATCATTTTCTTCATTTGCCATTGAAAACACAGTGAAGTACAAAACCTAAGTTCCAGGTTTTTTTTTTTTAATTATTGTTTTACATTTTTAAGTATTAATGGTTGGATAATCAAGATATCTCTAAAAATAAAGCCCCTGTGACATCATGAAAGATGATGTTCAATGTGTAGATGCCAAGCTACAGATTCAGGTGAATTTTATGAGTGTGCTTTTTAATTCAGTCTTACTTTTTTTTAAACTTAATTTTTTAAATTAAAGTATTATAACATCATTTTCTCCTTCCTCTCCCCCTCTCAATTCTCTCCTATGTCTCTTCACATTGCTCTCTCAAATTCATGGCTTTGTTATTAAGTGTCATTATTGTATTATAATATAATATTATTACACAATTATTACTACATATATAAAAGCAAAAGTATAAAAATATAACCTATTCAATCATTTAGCATTGCTTAGATGTACATTATGTCAGGGCTGGCCATTTAGTATTAGATAACTAATTGCAGGAATTTCCCATGGACATAACTAACCCCTCCCCCATCAGTCTTTCATTGCCTGGAGTTCTTGTTCCAGGAGCAGGGCTGTGTGTTGTTTTCTCCTTTTAGTGTTAACATGCTCATGCCATTGTCGTTGTGCTTAAGCAGCAGTATTGTTGCAGGATCATGTGCGTAGCTTCCCAGTCATTTCTAAGGGACAATCTCACAGCAGATTTCCTGGTCCTCTTTCTCTATAGGCTTTCTGCCCCTTCTAAGATGTTCCCCGAGCCTTAGGTACAGGAGCTGTTTTCTAGTTGGAGCCATTGGGGCATAAGGGTAATTTTATAAAATCAAAGCATTATTCTGTCTTTCACAAACTTCAGCTTCAGGTAAACACCACTTTCATATCTGCTAAGATCAAAGGGAGAAATGTTAGTTTAAAGGATAGGATAAGACAGGGACCTGACTGGTTATCAATTCCTATATGACATAATAAAAGAAACTAAGCCATACATTGGGATGTTTGAGTGCTTTGTAGACAGCATTTTTTCGAAAAGTCTAACTATGAGGTTTTAGAAAGTTTGAAACTCACTGTGAAGACCAGGCTGGCTTTGATCTCACAGATGAATCAAGAGTTGGTATTTATGGGGTATGGCACCACAACTAGCATTTCTGTTTGTGTGTTTGGGTTGTTTGTTTGTTTAAGTCTCTAGTGTCTCAGAGAGGCCACAGACTCACCCTGTTATGATCCTCTGCCTCCACTTGCCAAATCCTGGGACTAGAAATGTGCACCAACATGTCAGGCTTCAGGACATGTGGGGGATAGAACCTAGGTCCTCATGAATGCTAGGCAAGCACTCTACCAACAGAGCTACATCAGCAGTCATGGTGTATTTGGATATTTTTCAGTAGATACACAACTTGAATTACACTTTCACTGAATCACAGAATGCAGTAAAACTTCCCAGAGAAAATGAATAAGAAAATTGCTTATGCTTCACCAGCATGTTCTACTTTAAGGTCGAGAAAGAACTCAAGTTGTAAATAACATTTGTCCAGTTCCATTAATGACAATGAAATTCCTTCTAGAATATTAATACCTGCCTTGTAAGATCTAAAGTCAAAATCTTTTTTGGGGGGGTGGGTGGGTGGGGGGAACCTTTCAGGTTCCATTAAAGAATAACCTGTGGTGATTTTTATTTGTGCTGAAATGTGATATTTTATTTGTATGTTAATAAATAAAGTTTTCCTGGAGATCAGAGGTCAGCCCTTAATCTGATCACATGGCAGTCAGTCTGTGTGTTCAAGGACACAGCCAAGCATGGTGACACATGCCTTTAATCCCAATACCAACCATTGAGACCTGAAGGTCTGTATAGACAGGCAGTGATGAGGAAGTGATATGGCTGCGCTTAGAGCAAATGAGAAGGCAGAACTGGAAGGCAGTAACGCACAGGTTAGACAGGAAGAGACTCTCTTGGGAAGCTGTGGTAAGGTGGTGAGCTAAGGTTAGTTGGTGGCTATTGCTCTGATCTCTATAGCTTGCACTTCTGTACTTGGCTCTGTTTATCACTTAATAAGACTGTTTAGAAATTCATCTGCAATTACCATTACTACCACAAGGGTTAAATGCATACATCCAATGACTATGACTAAACAGCATTTTCAAGAACACAAATAATTTCGGAAAGAATGGTCAGTCGACATTCAGTTTGTAACAGGTAAGCAAGCTAGATCATGGGACTAAATACTATAAGTGTATTTAATTGAAAACTTGTATATAAAATATACTTTGGAAGCTGGCTTTAGGGTTAAGAGTACTTGCTGTTCTTACAGAGGGCCTGAGTTTGGTTCACAAGCACACCAGAGGGTCTGCCATCCTCTTCAAGATTCTATGAGTGTCCACATGCACATATTAATGTGAAAATATACAAATATACATATGTATAGATATATACTTTGATTTATATTATATTATACGATAGCAAAAAGATAGTAATTAGGTCAGAGAAGATCAGAGAGATGATGGGGTTGGTGCTCAAGAGAGACATAAATGGAAGAGAATGAGGAAAAAAGAGAACAAAGAATGGAGTCAGGATGAGATGAGGAAAAAGAATGAAAAAGGAGAAAAATGGACAAAAAGTGGAGACTTTTTTTTATTAAGAAAAAAATTTATTCATTTTTACCATACCAAAGTTTCCTCTCTTCCTTCCTCCTGCTCCCCAGCTTCCCCCTCCCGATCCATTCCCCATTCTCTCCTACAAGAAGGTAAAGCCTCCCATTGGGAGGTACATTTAGCAGAGGCAGGCCCAACCCTCTCCCCCCTTGTTCCAAGGCTGTGAGAGGTATCCCATCAGAGAAGTGGGCTCCAAAAGAAATTTAGATCAACAGCTGTGGAGCCTGCATGGGACTGGACTAGGCCCTCTACATAGCAAGAGAGTTGTGTAGCATGATCTGATTGGGGGGGAGGGGCTGGCAGTAGGATCAAAAGTGGAGGAGGAAGGGAGAAAAGGAAGAAGGGAGGAAGGGAAGGAGGGGAAGAGGGAGAGAGGGAGAGAAGGAGGGAGAAGTATTTTTCCTGTCAACTCTACTAGTTTAGAGATTTAAAACTTGCATCAACCTCTCAGACTCTTTAAAGAAGTTTTGATCAAATAAGACCTGGAACAGTGATTATTTTTCAGGTAGGGTGTCACACTATACCTGGACTCTATGCAGGATCACCATCTTCGTCTTCTGTTTCTCTGTCCTTCCTTACTCCCTATCTACTTCCAAACCTATCCTTCAGCCACCCAGTCCCTGTCTGAGTCAGAGTACCTACAGGACATTTTCTTTCTTGATCAGGTCAGTCAAAAACATGTGCAGATGTTCAAAACATGTTATATTTTATGAGCTTGACATTTTTACTGCATTTCCCCTCAGAAGTTAATTCAGTTTTACTGTTGAAGAAAACTGTCATTTCCCTATATAAAAACAACACTTTGCTCTGAAAATGGCAACATGTTTCCCTAGGGCAGGATGGTAGCTGGTGAATCTCCTACAAAAAGAAAGCATACACATGGCATGCAGCTATCATTTTTATGAGAGCAGCCTGTTCATCCTTCCTCCTTGTATTTTTTTTTTCTTGCTTTGGAAGAGTGAATTTTATAAGTTCAAGGATAAAGCAATTTCTGGGATGTGTCTTAAGATTCTCAGAAAACAGTTGTCTTCACTTTATATTCTGAGTATACTACTAGATGGCAGGGGAACTGCATCAGAGGTTGAAGTGATTAAGCATATTAAAACCTATCACTTCCAAGCATTTATTTGAAGAGATCTGATACACGGTAAATAGTTCAGTCTTAACCTTCTTTGTATGACTCCTTCTCGCCCAATGCCTAGCACCTTTAAATTGAGTTTTGTCCACTGCAGGATCTGCTGTCCTTTGTGCAGTGGGCTAAATGATGGCTGACAAGCACAAAGAGTACATCTAATTCATAATCCTTAGAAGTTGTGAATACTACTTCATATTACTAAATAGATGGTGGGTGTAAGATCCCAAATGTTAGCCTTGGTTATCGAAATAGGTCCCCAAAGCATCAAATAAGCACCTGAGGAAGAACAACACAAGGAGAAGGTAATTCTGACAATGGAGAAGGAGATTGCAACAAGGTGGCCACAAGCCAAGGCAATGTTGGAGCCATTAGAAACTCTAAGAGCTGGGAACAACTACTCTTGAGCCTCTGTGGGAAGCGCAGCCCTGCCAACACTGTTTTTAGACTTTTGGCCTTAAAAATGGTGAGAAAATAAGTGGGTGTTGTTTGAAGCTCCAAGTTTTGGGGAATTCATTCTTTCAGGAAACTGAAACACCTACTAAAGAAGACTTGCTGAAAATGCCTCATTATAAAAGCTGTTATTTAGGCATGACCTACCAATAAAACAACACAACACTTACTCCAGTAAGACACACTAGAGTGCCTTAAGTTAGTTTTTATGTGCACATTGTTTCCTCTCTCTCTTTTCAAAAATGTATTCTTTTCTTATTTTATTTTATTTGTTTATTCTCTTCTCATACAATTTATCTCAACCACTGTCTCTGCTCCCTGTCTCTCTCACTCACATACCCTCTCCCCCAGATCCACTGTTCCTCCTTTGTTTCCCCTCAGAAAAGAGCAAGCTTCCCAGTGATATCAACAGAACTAGGCATAAAAAGATGTTGGAAGACTAGGCACATACCCTCATATCAAGCTTATATAAGGCAACCCAGTAGGAGGAAGCAGGTCCCATGAGCAGGCATAAGAGTCATAGACACCTCTGTAACATGAATTTCTAAATGTTCTTATTAAATTAAAAAAAAAAAAAAACTTGGGGCCAAATATAGGAATGAAAGTCTCAGAGAAAGATCAGGGAAAATAGGGAAAGCCTACAGCCAACCTTACCTCATCAACTCTGTAGCTTCCAAAATGTGTGACTTCCTGTCTACCCAGTCTTTATATGCCTTATTTTTTTATTTCAAATTTTATTTTTTTTTAATATGGATATTTGTGTTTCAATTTTACATATCAGCCATGGGTTCCCCTGTCCTCTCCCCTCCCGCCCCTGCCCCCACCTTCCCATCATCCCCTCCCCTCCATTCCCATATCCTCCAGAGCAAAGACTCCCCTGGGGATTCAGCTCAACCTGGTAGATTCAGTTCAGGCAGGTCCAGTCCCCTCCTTCCAGGCTGAGCAAAGTGTCCCCACATAAGCCCCAGGTTCCAAACAGCCAGCTCATGCACTAAGGACAGGTCCAGGTCCCACAGCCTGGGTGCCTCCCAAACAGTTCAAATCAATTGTCTCACTTATCCAGAAAGCCTGATCCAGTTGGGGGCTCCAGAGCTTTTGGGTAATTCATGTGTTTCCATTAGTTTGGCTATTTGTCCCTGTGCTTTTTCCAATCTTGGTCTCAACAATTCTTGCTCATACAATCCCTCCTCTTTCTTCCCAATTGGACTCCTGGAGCGCTATCTGAGGCCTGGCTGAGGATCTCTACATCCACTTCCATCAGTTATTGGATGAGAGTTCTAGCACGATAGTTAGGATGTTTGGACATCTGATCACCAGACTAGGTCAGTTCGGGCTTTCTCTTGACCATTGCCAGTATAACAAGAAGCCTGCCACGGCCATACAGTTTCTAAACAATGTACGTTTCTGTGTGCTTTCTTGGTTGGGTCTGAGCGACTGTGGGACTGGCAGGCAAGAGAGATTTGTCCTGACTGGGCCAGGCAGGAAAATCTAACTACAAATGGCGCCCAACATATTGGCAAGAGTTTCCACCTAAAACCTGAGAAAAAAGATTCTAAAACGGAGCTAAAAATAGCTTCCTAATTGTCTCTCTCAAGTTAGCGGCAGCCTGCCGGTTTGAGCTACTATGGTGGGTTCCTGGCGTGTGCGTCTGACCTGCAGTGTGGCGGGAATGAGGAGTCTACAAACTGCATTTTACTCTGCTATGTGGTGGATGTAGCCTTTGCTAGTTAAAAAAAAAAAAAAAAAAAAAAGTTTCTGGGCTGTGCGCTGCTTTGATAGAACTGCTTCTGATAGTTGATGGTACACATGGCTCCAGACCCAGAGCTGGAGGTAAACTATACTACCGCCATGTTGGGAAACTGAGGTGGGCGGAGCCAGCAGCCACAGTGGTATTTCAGTCTTACAAAGATGGATATTACACAGAGAATCTGGTTTGTCTTGTCTTTGGGATTTTTTAACCACAGAAAAAGATTTGATCATAAAAGCGTTGAGTTAAACAAATATGTAAATTTTAAAGGTACCTTGACTTCGAAATTTGGATATAAGGATATGTTGCTTTGGAAAGGAGTCTCTGCTTTTGTTTCCACAGAAAGCCAGAGGCTGTGGATTTGTTCCAGATTAAGATACATCAGGTTTGATCAGCCAAGACCACCTGAAAGTTCTCCGAAGACACCATGGCCCAGATGATCCGACATCCAGAATGGTTTCAAGGCAACTGGCTCAGAGGTTTACCCTCACGGACTACTCCATAATCCTAAAATTTTCTTTGTGTCCCCATAAGATACAGCGCCCCCCTCCAGCAGGAAGTAGTAAGAGAAACTACGCCCACATTCCCAAAATTATCAAGCTGGCTTTGGAGATGGAATTGGCTCACTCCTTCTCTAAACCCAGACTTATTGCTAAAAGGAAAGGTTAAGAGATTCTTGTGTCCCAAATCAGAAGAGCCCTCTGGTGTGGGACAGACAAAAAACAATATTTTTCTTTAAAGCAGGTTGATTATAAATGAGATCTCTTTCTAAAGAAGAAAGGGGAATATGATATAGATATAATAGGATGAAAGGGTAGATTAGGGAACTTACTTCTAAAGAGCAACAACTTGTTTAAAATGTTTTACATTGGTTTAGATTTTAGTCTATTGATACAAACTTAGTTAATTTTGTTATATTGTGTGTATATTTCTACTCTTGTTTAAGGTATTATGTTTGTATAGCTCATTTTAAATTGAAATGGATAATTAAAAATAGATTAATAATTAGTCATCTATGATAATCATACTCGTAGCCATGTTAGTTAAGTCTTCTAGATATACATAGACATATTTCAGATAGATAGGTAATCTTCAAATACATCAAAGACCTACAGAATATGGCATTTAAAATACTTTTAAAATTTAGACTTTCTGGACAGTGAGACATGTCTGCTCCTGGCAGCACCAATTTACTTCAGAGAGGAGGATGGGCATTGAAGACACTTCATATGGAGTTTATCTTCACCTTGGCAAAAATAGCCATTTGGGCAAGAAACTGTTCTTGCCTGGACTGCTCGATCACCTGGACATGCAGGACCCATAGAAAGGTGACCACTGAACTTTGCTTGACAAAATGGTCCTTCAGGTTCCTGCTTCACAGACGAAACTGCCAGACATTCTACAGGACACTGAGAGAAATGACCGAGAGACTCTAGCCCTGTGGGCTGAAGACAAATGCCCCAACTTTACAAAGGAACATTAGGTGACTGTCCAGGCTGCCAGCTGTCTCTGTCTACTCTTGCAAGACTCCCGAAAAATGCTTGCATCCTTCTTCCGGTTCTCAGGTAATATTATATCCTTCTGAGGTCTTTGATGTGGTTAAAGACTAGATAGTTATAATTTTCTCAGTTATGATAAAAGATAAGTTAGATATAAAACCTTAGATTCACAAATATAAGATAGATAAGATATCTTCTTTAATATTGTAACTGTAATTATTGCTTGATAATTGTTTTGTTATATGTAATTGTACTATGTAAAAGTTAAAACCTTCCTTAAAAAAAAAAAAAAAGAAAAAGGGAAGTGCTGTGGATATCGCTCTGTGTAAATAAAGTTCTGATTGGCCAGTGGTCAGGCAGGAAGTATAGGCAGGACAAGAGAGAAGAGAATTCTGGGATGTAGAAGGCTGGAGGGAGATACTGCCAGCCGCTGCCATGAGAAGCAACATGTAAAGACACTGGTAAGCCACAAGCCATGTGGCAAAGTATAGATAAGCAGAAATGGGTTAATTTAAGATAGAAAAAGTAGATAACAAGAAGCCTGCCACAGCCATACAGTTTGTAAACAATGTACGTTTCTGTGTGCTTTCTTGGTTGGGTCTGAGCGACTGTGGGGCTGGCGGGTAAGAGAGATTTGTCCTGACTGGGCCAGGCAGGAAAACTCTAACTACATGATCCAATTGGGGGCTCCAGAGCTTTTGGGTAATTCATGTGTTTCCATTAGTTTGGCTATTTGTCCCTGTGCTTTTTCCAATCTTGGTCTCAACAATTCTTGCTCATACAATCCCTCCTCTTTCTTCCCAATTGGACTCCTGGAGCGCTATCTGAGGCCTGGCTGAGGATCTCTACATCCACTTCCATCAGTTATTGGATGAGAATTCTAGCACGATAGTTAGGATGTTTGGACATCTGATCACCAGACTAGGTCAGTTCGGGCTTTCTCTTGACCATTGCCAGTAGTCTACAGTGGAGGTATCATTGTGGATGACACAGAAATGGGTGAGATCTACATGAACAACCTGGACATGAGCGGGGTAATGAAGGGCAAGGTTAGAGGGAAACAGAGCTTAGAAGAGCAGGAGATCCCAGCTGGATCAAAAACATAAAGGGAGAACAAGGAATAACAGACCATGATAAATGAAGACCACATGAGAACAGGAAGAAGCAAAATGTTTGAGAGGCCCCCAGAAATCTGCAATGATACATCCACTGTAGACTACTGGCAATGGTGGAGAGAAAGCCTGATCTGACCTAGTCTGCTAGAACTCTCATCCCATAACTGATATGCCTTATTTTTATGTCCTCTCATTGGCTCTTAGCCAAGCTACTTTTCTTCCTCTTCCTACACAGCTCTGTCACTTTCTCTCTGTCTGTACAGACTTCCAGGTCTCTATGGTTGGTACTGGGATTAAAGTTGTATGTAATCACCCTTGGCTCTGTTCCCTAGTGTGGCCTTGAACACACAGAAATCCTGCCTGCTAAAGGATTAAGGGCATGTGCTGCTTGACTTCTTTGTTTACTTAAAATGACTGGCCTTTCCCCCCTGATCTCCAGATAAGCTTATTTATTAACACACAAATAAAATGTCACCATAATTCCCCTTTTTTGTCTAATAAAAATGAAAATCATAATTAATATAAGAAAAAACTATGTATAATAAGTACAATAACTATATATAATATATAAAAGCAATAAATACATCAACAATGTCTAGTCCATTTGCATTTGAAAAATTCAGAGAAAATGTGCCATCATCTATCCTATTTTGGTGATTCCAAAATTTACCTAATCCACTTTCTATCCTAACATATTAGCAACAGAAAACTATCTTATGATATCTTTCAAACGTATACACTTTACACCTCCTTAGTGAGTTTCTTTTCTGAATTTCTTAACAAAAAAAAATTGTTATTACAACTATGTCATCTTCAACTCCCTTAGAGACCCAAGAAGGAAATAATATTACCTAGTAAAACAGGAAGTGCAAACAAGCAACTTCTCAAAAATGAGTTATGACAGAAACAGCCAGCTGCCTGGACAGTTACCAGAGGTTTCTCCACAGTGTTAGGGCATCATCTTCAGCCTATAGGCTTAGCATATCTGACAGAGTCATTTGTGAAGTAGGATGTACCTCACATTTGGTGCGAGTATTCCATCTACTATATAAACTTGAATTCTACCAGTGTCCTGTCATGATTTAGGATTTTAAATTCTGGAAATTGCTGGTGTTTTTGGAATTCAGCTTTCCATTCTTCTCGGCTTGTGGATGGCTTCATCTCCTTTATTAAATGCCAGTCTACCATTGAGAGATTATACTCAGTCAGCCTAGTTACTCCTTCAAATAACTGTTTCAGCTACTGTTCCACTACACACCAAAAGCCATCAGTCCATTGCCTATTCAGCTGCCTGCGAAAAAGAGGCCCTGTAACTTTTCCAGATTGCAAAGCCACTTCAGCAGTGGCACCATATTGTTCTGGCCTCAGAGGATGCCTGTTGCCAAAGCCGCAATCACACTTATCTTGGCAAGGATCAGCAGATCTTTGTTTTGTGTCCTGTTTATCCATTTTGGGTAGCATACTGTCAACAGTCAATGTGAGGGCACTTTGTTGCCCAGTGGCTAACTTTTGCTACAATAAAAGTTAACTCCATATGCAGTTTCTTCAATGCCCATACCTTTTCTGAAGTAGATTGGTGCTGCTAGGAGCAGATGTCTCATACTCTTAAAAAAAAAGAAAAAAAAAACTATGCTATTAAAACATTTTAAATATCATATTCTATAGATCTCAAAAGGGTTTAAAGATGACCTGTCTAAAATATATATCTGCTTGACCTTGAAAACATACCTAACATGACTACAAGTTTAATTGTAATGTCTAACTACTAACTTTCTTTTCTTTGTATCCTAATAGTTGGTAATGATAACATTCAAGGATTAACAAATTGCATTACATTGTTAAATCAACTGTTATAGGTACAATATCCTAAACAAGATTAGAAATATACATACAGCATTTTCTACCAATATCAATCTCAATATATATAATTTGTATGCAATATATAAAAATCCAATCCAATGTAAAGTATTTAAAACTAGTAGTTGTCTTTTAAAAGTAGATTCAATAATCTACCTTTTCATCTATATTACATGTATATCCTCTCTTTTTTGTTTTCAGAGTAGATTCAATAATCTACCCTTTATTCTATCATTTCTATCTCTCTCTCTCTCTCTTTTTAGAGTAGATATGCCTCCCTTCCATTGTTAGGAGTCCAATAGTGGGATTATTTTGCTTATTACTACTTGGTGACTGAAGATTTGCTCAATTTTCCCAGTGAAGACTGCAAGCCACTCCTCCACTATATTTAGAGTTCATCATACAAATTTGGAACACAGCGGGCACCTTGAGGACACCTGGCAATACAAAACAGCTTTTTGCTGATTGAAAGACCATAGCAGAATTATGGGAACTGTGGGACATTGTATGATGCTGAAGGATATTGCTATGACCTCATCATCCTCAGGCTCCTCCTGCTCCTGTACTGAGAGCACAAATTATTATAGAACAGAAATTACCATTGACACCAGAATACTTCATCCCTAAAGTGTGCCATCTTTCAGGGCTTATAAAACATCTACGTACCCAGAGAGCCCAAGACAATGTTTTAAAAATTAATGTCATGCATGATGCAATTAACTTCTCTGTATGATCATTGATGTAACTCCAAATACTACATATTAGAAAAATTCAAAAAACATGGTGGAAATGTAAGCATATAGTATTTATTTATTTATTTATTTATTTATTTATTTATTTATTTATTTATTTATTTATTTTCTTACCAACTGAAGAGCATGCTAGGATACTGACATGAGAAAGGAGTCTTACTCCCATCCATTCTCTGCTAAGGACATAAGTTGTGATTAACCAGTCAGTTAGAATCTATGACCATAATTTGAATTTCTTGTCTCCTTTGCATCCTTACTCTGAGCTCTTAAAATTCTTTTCCATCCTGTTTTCCTAAGTTAATAATTGTATTATACTTGTAATTGATAACTAGATACTTGGACCTCCTTACGTTAAAAACTTCAGAAATAGTGTCTGATGGTAGCCAAATTTTATATATGTGAGGCAAATATTTCAAGCATAATTAAGTGTTCTTGATGACAGATTTTTAGATTAAACATTCAAGAAAAAAGAGGCATAATTTAAATATTCAGTCCAAAAAATCTAAAGCACAAAAAAAAGTTTTGTTCCACAAGATTATGGTCTATTATAATGGTCTTTTGAGGTTTTTTATTTTTGTATACTTTTATTTCTTTTTTATTATTAAACTTTTAAAATTCATTTTACATACCAATCAGTTTCCCTCCCATTCCCTCCTCCCACCTCTATTCTACTCCATGCCATCCACTCCTCCTCTGTCTTAATTCAGAAAGGATAAGGCTTTCCATGGGAGTCAACAAAGTATGGCCTATCAAGTTGAGACAGGACCAAGCTCCTCCCCCTTGCATCAAAGAGAAGCCAGGCATCCCATCATAGGGATGAGGTTCCAAAAAGACAGCTCATGTGCCAGGGACAGATCCTGGTCCTACTGCTAGGGGCCCCACAAACTGACCATGCTACACAACTGTCACCCACATGCAGAAGGCCTACCTAGGTCAGCCCCATGCAGACTCCCTAGCTGTCTATCTAGAGTCTATGAGTTCTCTCATGACTTTGATCCTTCTTGCCTATATAGTCCCTCTCTCCCTCTCTTCAAATGGACTCTTGCAGCTTGGCCCAGTGCTTGGCTATGGATCATTGCATCTGCTTCCATATGATACTGGATGAAAGTTCTATGATAACAATTATGGTAGTCACCAATCTGATTACAAAGGAAGGCTAGTTCAGGCACCCTCTCCACTATGGCTAGGTGTCACAGCTGGCGTCATCCTTGAGAATTCCTGGGAGTTTCTTTGGCACCAGTTTTCTCCCTAGCCCCATCATGGCCCGCCCCCTCTATCAAGATATCTCTTTTGTTGCTTTCCCTTAGGTTTTATTTTATGAAGAAAGCATTTGTATAATCCTTGCATATTTTCCCATAATATTGCTATGATAGAGGCGCATAATAACCCTAAGCCAATGTAAGTGATTTTTCCTAAGTGGTAATTGTTCTATTGGGATTTTTTTCTTTTGATCTTAATATGTGCATATATGTATGTGTGTTCCTGTATAGGTGAATGTGAGCATGCACACATCACGGTGTGCATATGAAGGTCTGAAGACAATCTTGAGGGTCTGTTCCCACCTTCCTCCTTGTTTGAGGAAGGCTCTCTTGCTGGCTGCTGTATGCACAAGGAAAACTGACCCTTGAAATTGTATAAATGCTTTCTCCACCTTCCATCTTGCCTTGGGATCTTTGGGGATGTAGACACGTATGACTGTATCCAGCTATATGTGGGTTTGGGGGCTCTGAACTCAGGTTGCCACACATGGGCAGTGAATGTTTCTTTGAGCACACTGGAATTGTCATGAACCCATTGTGTAGAATATATCATTTATTATGAATCTTTATTTCAGGTTTCTAAAGTGATGTATTACTATATAATGCAGAAGTAACAATACATTTAGGGCACTGGCGATTAGCCAATGTTTAATATTGTGTGAATTATAACATTCTATGATACTGGGATCTAAAAAGCACAGAATTTATATGGCATTTAGAATTCTATTTTTGTATTCTTTCAGCAAGTCTACGTGCACTTGCTTTAGGCAGACTTTGCGCATCTAAAAGCTAAAAGAAAAGAAACGTAAGTGATATGATACCAGACAAGAAAGGCTCCCAGAGTAGAGATGAGCATTAACAATTTTCAGAGTTACTGTAGGTAACTCAGTGTAGAAGATGGAAACCTGAAGCCAATGGTAAAACATTTGAAGGAAAATGGAAAGATTAGTAATTGGAGGTCACACAATCTCCAGTTGTAGATGATCAGAGCTTGTATTGGACAAACCTTCTCACTCTAGAAGAACTGCCCTCCAATTTTATTTCTTAAAATGGTAGATATTAGTATATGAAGACAAGCACATGTAAACACTTATGCTGACCTTACAAAGGGGCAGCACTGAAATTAAAAACTGACAACATCAAATTAATATTCTGAAAGAGCTGAAGTGCTGTTGAAAGGAGAGAATGGTGAATTGAAATTAATCCAGTAGCTGTCCTGAGTGAATAGCAGACGATGTAGGGCATACCTAAGACCAGTGATGATAAACAGAGACTCTCAAGCACCAGGGTAGAGTGAGAACACAACACTGCACCAGGGTAGAGTGAGAAAACACCTGCACCTGGGTAGAGTGAGAACACACCTGCACCTGGGTAGAGTGAGAACACACCTGCACCAGGGTAGAGTGAGAACACACCTGCACCAGGGTAGAGTGAGAACACACCTGCACCAGGGTAGAGTGAGAACACACCTGCACCAGGGTAGAGTGAGAACACACCTGCACCAGTGTAGAGTAAGAACACAACACCTGCACCAGGGTAGAGTGAGAACACACCTGCACCAGGGTAGATAGAGTGAGAACACACCTGCACCAGTGTAGATAGAGTGAGAACACACCTGCACCAGTGTTGAGTGAGAACACAACACCTGCACCAGGGTAGAGTGAGAACACACCTGCACCAGTGTAGAGTGAGAACACACCTGCACCAGGGTAGAGTGAGAACACACCTGCACCAGTGTAGAGTGAGAACACACCTGCACCAGTGTAGAGTGAGAACACACCTGCACCAGTGTAGAGTAAGAACACAACACCTTCACCAGGGTAGAGTGAGAACACACCTGCGCCAGGGTAGATAGAGTGAGAACACACCTGCACCAGTGTAGAGTGAGAACACAACACCTGCACCAGGGTAGAGTGAGAACACACCTGCACCAGGGTAGAGTGAGAACACACCTGCACCAGTGTAGAGTGAGAACACACCTGCACCAGTGTAGAGTGAGAACACACCTGCACCAGTGTAGAGTGAGAACATGCCTGCACCAGTGTAGAGTGAGAACATGCCTGCACCAGTGTAGAGTGAGAACACACCTACACCTGGGTAGAGTGAGAACACACCTGCACCAGGGTAGAGTGAGAACACACCTGCACCAGTGTAGAGTGAGAACACACCTGCACCAGGGTAGATAGAGTGAGGACACACCTGCACCAGGGTAGAATGAGAACACAACACCTGCACCAGGGTAGAGTGAGAACACACCTGCACCAGGGTAGATAGAGTGAGAACACACCTGCACCAGGGTAGAGTGAGAACACACCTACACCTGGGTAGAGTGAGAACACACCTACACCAGTGTAGAGTGAGAACACACCTGCACCAGTGTAGAGTGAGAACACAACACCTGCACCAGTGTAGAGTGAGAACACAACACCTGCACCAGGGTAGAGTGAGAACACACCTGCACCAGGGTAGAGTGAGAACACACCTGCACCAGTGTAGAGTGAGAACACACCTGCACCAGTGTAGAGTGAGAACACACCTACACCTGGGTAGAGTGAGAACACACCTACACCAGTGTAGAGTGAGAACACACCTGCACCAGTGTAGAGTGAGAACATGCCTGCATCAGGGTAGTGTGAGAACATACACCTGTAGTGGGTAGCCATTCCAGCCTTGACCTGGAAGTTCCAACCCCCACTGAGGCTTCCATAACAGTCACGCCTACAAAGCAGGGCTGAGAGAGGACACTGAAGACCCAGGATCCAAATGAAATGGATCTCTTGGTGCCTGGACCCTGGACGCTGGAGGTAGACCAAGCAGAGTTATCCAAAGAACAACGTCAGACTGCACCATACTGTTGCCAGACTCCACAACCTACCTAACCCTTCATTAGTAAGTTACCCCACAGAATAAACCTACATGGAGTGGCCTTAATAATTTCACTAATATCTGGTGCCCAAAGTAGGGTTCGAACCAATGACCCTGAGATTAAGAGTCTTATGGCAGATTATTGTATACATTGGTAAACAAATTTAGTAAAATATCAGCCTTAGATAATTTGCACTGTTATGAATTCTTATATGTTGATACAAATATAAACTATTTTTATATTCCTGTTTAAGATAATTTGTATATTGATACAAATACAGAACTATATTTGTTATAATGCACACATATTTTTACTCTTTTTTTTTCCAAGACAGGGTTTCTCTATAGCTTTGGAGCCTGTCCTGGACTCGCTCTGTAGACCAAGCTGGCCTTGAACTCACAGAGATCCACCTGCCTCTGCCTCCTGAGTGCTGGGATTACAGGCGTGAGCCACCACTGCCCGGCTGATATTTTTACTCTTATTTGAAATATTTGTATATATTGATACAAATGTAAATTTATATCTGTCATATTGTATGTATGTTCTACTTCTGCTTAAGATATTCTTTATAGTGATACATATTTAAGATTATTGTCATATTGCATATTACACTATACATTCCTATCTCTGTTATAAATATCTTGTGTATTGTCACAATTTTGAAGTCATCGCCCTTTACCATACATTCACTTATAGACTGTTTACCTTGTTTACATGAAACCTTAGTCCTTAGGTTATTTAGGTAGATATGACTTATAGATTTATTGTCACCTATGCTTGTCATCTCTATAATTATGTTAGTTAGGTTATCCAGATTTACAGATACATAGGTCAGATGGACAGGTAATTTTCAAACACTTCATAGACCTAGAGAATATGGTATTTAAATAACTTAGAGTTTGGTTGACATGAGACACAATTGCTCCTGGCAGCATCAATTTGATCCCAAGAGAACATTGGGCTTCTAAGACATTTCCATTTGGAAGTTTGTCTTCTTGGCACAAAATGGCCTATTGGGCAAAGAACTGCCCTTGCCTCAACTGCTGACAGTACAAATACTGTCCTTCTGGACAAGTGGGACACAGAGAAAAGTGACTTCTGAACTCTGCCAAGACAGGTTAAGATGGTCTTTCAGAATTGCTGCTTCTAAAAATGGTCTGTCAGATACTCTAGTTCTGTAGCCCATTTGAATGCACCAAAAATGCTGAGAAACATTAGGTAACTGTCCACGCTGCCAGCTAAATCTGGCTACTCTTGCAAGATTCCCAAAAGTTGTTTACATCCATCTTCCATTTCTCAGGTACCATTATATTCCTTCTCAGGTCTTTGATGGGACTGAAGACTAGTAGTTATAGTTACAACTTAGTATTTATATATATATAAAATATCTTAGGTAGAACATATTAAGTATTAGATTCAGGTTCTTTAGGATAGGACACCTTTTGGAATGATCTTTTGTAACATACCATTTACCCACACTTTAGACTTCTCTGGATTTTAGTATGTGTGTCTTGCTTGATATTGTTTGCATTGATTGTAGTTCCATCTTATCTAGGTCATTATCCCTCATTACTCCTGGACAATATTTGATAACCATTTCTTTGTATATAATCTCGTATTAGGTTAGAACCTTCTTATTTAGACAAAAGGGGGAGATGTAGTGGGTAGCCATTCCAGCCTTGGCCTGGAAGTTCCAACCTCCATTGAGGCTTCAGTAACAGTCACACCTACAAGGTGGGGCTGAGAAAGGACACTAAAGACCCAGGATCCAAATGTAAGGGATCTCTTGGTGCCTGGACCCTGGACACTGGAGGTGGACCAAGCAGAGTTCTACAGAGAACACTGCCAGACTCCACCATACCTTTGCTAGATCCTACAATCTACCTATCCCTTCATTTGTAAGTTACCCCATAAAATAAACCCTCCTTTTAACTACATGGAGTGGCCTTAATAATTTCACCAATACAGAGCTGTACCATTGTAGAGTGAGAGCACCCCTGCACCAGTGTAGAGTGAGAACACACCTGCACCAGGATACAGTGAGCACCCAAACTCTAGAACTAGGTGTTCTCATCAGCTCCTGTGTTCCTCTTCACTGCCTCTTAGATTCACTTGCTCATCTCTGTAGCTCTGGGTTTCTCTTCCTCTCTGGAGTCTCTGCCTCCTGTTTTCCTATCTTCAGTCCTTGCTCTTTGAAACATTTAGTGGTAGCCAGACTCATATTTTTCTCAATTTCTCTCCACACGTTTCCTAGCTTTTATTCTTGCTTTGAATAAGCTGTTTTCTTTCTTTCTATTTTTCTACCTTTTCCCCCCTGATTTATTTCTTTTTATGTGCATTGGTGTTTGGCCTGCGTGTATGTCCTTGGGAGGGTATTGGATGCCCTGATACTTAAGTTACCAATAGTTGTGAGCCACCATATGATTGCTGGGAATTGAACCTGGATCCTCTGGAAGATCAACCAGTGCTCTTAACCTTTGAATTTTTGAAGCTGATCATCCTCTTGTGCAGATTGTGATCATATGCCCTGCATAGGATGCAGAGGTATCAGAATCTTTTGGCATTTAATGATTGCCTTCAGAGTATGCCACAACTTTACATCTCATCAGCTTTTTAGTTTTATCCTCATCAGTACTCAACTTCACACCCAATTTGACTTGTGCCATGAAAGTTTAAGCACCCAGTTCCAAATATCTCTTTAGCTCCAGTTTCGACTATCTTTATTTTAAAACTGTAGATAACATGCTGATTTATTGATTCTTTCTTTCTTTTAAAAGTTAGTTATTTCTTCATCTCCGTAAAAATGTATAACAGAATTGTGGGAAAAGGTATTGCATGATTCCTTTTAAAGTTATTGTATTTTGTATTATGTATGTATGTATACATACATACACACACACAGAGAGATTAGATTATATGAAGTAGATATTGTAATTAAATTAGCCAGCTTAATTTTGCTTTTAAAAAATCTGGTTACTAGAAATCTCTTAAAGCTTTTTTGGGCCAGTGGTGATTTAGATAGTGTTATTGATTATTTTTTCTAAGTAATCATATTATAAGAGACATATTCATATAAACTCTAAGGATTTATATTTTCTTCTTATCTATATTTACCTTATATATTTAATATTTATTAATTTTACGTTTTAAGTTTAGTTTAGTCTCTGCTGTGTGTGTGTGTGTGTGTGTGTGTGTGTGTGTGTGTGTGTGTGTATGTATGTATGTATGTATGTGTGTGTAGTTAGAGTTTTCCTACCTGGCCCACAGTCAGGACAAATCTCTCTTACCCACTAGGCCCATAGACACTCAAACCCAAGCAAGTAAACACACAGAAACTTATATTATTTAAACTGCTTGGCCATTAGCTCAGGCCTACCATTGTCTAGCTCTTACTCTTATATTTAGCCCATTTCTATTAATCTATACTGTAGTGGATAGGCATCCCAGCATTGGCCTGGAAGTTCCAACCCCCACTGAGGCTTCGGTAATGGTCACACCCACAAGGCGGGGCAGAGGAGGAAGCAGAAGACGAAGGATCGGGAAGAACTCACTCTCTTGGTTCCGGGACGCCGGACGCGAGAGGTGGACCGAGCAGAGTTCTCCAGAGAACGCCGCCGCCGGACTACCCTCTACCTTGCCAGACTCTGCGACCTACCCCTTCATTTGTAAGTTACCCCACAAAATAAACTTCCCTTTTAACTACGTGGAGTGGCCTTAATAATTCCACCAATACTATACTTTGCCACGTGGCTTGTGGCTTACCGGTGTCTTTACATGTTGCTTCTCATGACGGCAGCTGGCAGTGTCTCAGCCTTCCATCTCCCATAATTCTCTTCTTCCTTGTCCTGCCTACCGTATCCTTCCTGCCTGGTTATTGGCCAATCAGCATTTTATTTATTTTACCCAATCAGAGCAACGCATTTGACATACAGAACATCCCACAGCATGTGTGTGTATGTATGTATGTGCACATGTATTTGCTTATGCATGTGTGGGCACCTGTGAGGAGGCCAGAGGTATATTTCACATACTTTCCATAATAATTCCTCCCTACTTTTAAAACAGAGTCTCTCTCTCTAAATCTGGAGCTCCATGATTCAGCTAGAGAAGCAGGGCAATAACTCTTGGAATCCTTTTGTGTCCCTCCTGGAAAACATGCACACACACACACACACACACACACACACACACACACACACACAGTGATGATGTTATGGAGCTAGCCACACACTAGACTCATTTAGGGTTCTGAGGATATAAAGTCAGACTCTCATACTTTCATCACAAACTGAGCTGTCTCTCCACTCCTTTAAAAATGTTCTCTATGTGATTAATATTACTTTTAAGTTATGGTACATGTCTGTGGCTTTAATGCTACAAAGTGGTGTTGACAGTACTGTGTGCACAATTCTAGAGACTATGTCCAAAAATACCAGCCTGGGGTGAAGTAAACCTGCACAATGTATAGGGGAGAGATGTGGTTTGAGTCCATGGCGTCTCTTTGGATACTCCATTGTGAAGGCCATGGAAGACAAGTCCTCCTGAGCTGATTGAGAATGTGGCAGCAATGTGAAGATGTGAGATTGACCCTGGGGGGAGTCACATTTACTGATATGGAGCTATAAAAATTATTCTGCTATTACTTTTATTTATTATCATTTTAAAGTGCTAAAGATTTCTTTTAGCTTTATGGTTCATACGTAGCTACCTTCTATTATGTTGTAGAGGTTGGTTTTTGTCTAGCAAATTGGCTAACTCTGGCTTTATTTTCTTCTCACATGGGACAGACACTCGATTTCTACCACAAACCAAATTGGCCATTAAGGTAGCAAAGATTCCACACCAGCTGTTTTGAGAACAGTGTTTTTCATCATGCTGACATAGAACATGGCTTACATACTTTCTCAAAATCACATATAACCCCTCTAATTGGTAGCATGGTGCAGAGGATCCTGAAAATTGGTCATTTGTATGTCAGAGTCTGTTAGGTTTAGTCTTTGATGTAAACAAAGAAAAATTTCCTAAATTTTGTACCTATCCCATTGAAGCATGGACGTTAATTTTTGATAAAGCACTTTCTTGGATTGAGCATCCAGAAGGATAAAACATAAACAAATGTTAAGCAAATGTTATTTTTAAAAAAATGTATCAGAACATGGAAGACAATTCTCTTTTGATAATATTTTTAGCTCATTTGTAGGCCTGGAGGCTCTCAACCAATGTAAACATACATAATCAATCTCTAGCTTCGGATACATTTTAAATGAACTAAACTCATGCTTTATTTTCTTAGTAAAAGTGTGACTGATATGAATAATTAACATCATTTTTAAATTCCAGGTCATAATATTCAGACACGATGTCCCATTCTCCTAAGTGGCCGTGATTAACCATTGGTCTGGAAGGTTCCTTTCCTTCCTAAGACAATGATCTTTTATCACTTAGTTGGACTGTATCCTATTCATTTGGCAAAGATTCCATCAGACCATGCTGTGCCGCCTATCCTTCCTTGAAAATATTCAAATAATAGTGTAAGTTTTAGAGATCACTACTATGCTAAATGTACTGTTTTAAAATTGGGAAAGGAATTTCATTTTTATAAAGAGATGCCACCAACTATAACATTAAAAATACTTCCTACAGCAACATAGAAGTATTTAATTTTTAATTAATTAATTTTAGTTGAAATTTTTATAGGATATATTTCAATCATATCATTTCCATTTCCTCAACCCCTCCAAGATTTTCCCACCCAACCTCATTGCCCATCTATGTGTTTCTCTCAAGAACAAAATAAAATAAACAGAAAGCATAACAAACTAAAAATAGAACCATGAGAAAAACTACCAAAACAAAACAAATAGTAAACCCACCACCACCACCACCACCACCAGCAGCACCAGCAGCACCACCACCACCAGCACCACCACCACCAGCACCACCACCACCACTGCCATCACAACAACCACCCACTACCACCACCACCACCACCACACCACCACCACCATCACTACCTACAATAAAAACAAACACAATCCATTTTTTGTTGGTCAAATGCTTCTGGGCATGGGATCTGCCCTTAAGTATGATTAATATACCCACTGACACTCCCTAGAAGACACTGATTTTCACCTTCCCAACCAGTATCAATTATAAACAGCTTCTTGATTGGGGTCTTAATTCATTGATATGTATGCACATATCTCTGTGTGTACCCCCATTGGCCATTCAAGTTCCAAAGTAAACACTTATTTTAATAATACAAATACAGTGAGAAGTAATTCTGTTTAAGTCACTGTTTTCTTGCTCTAAAGAGACACCATGACCACAACAACTCTTGTAAAGGAAAACATTTAATTGGGGCTTGCCTACAGCTTCAAAGGTTTAGTCCATTGTCAGTATGACAGGAGGCATGAAGGTACAGAGGCAAGCATTGTGCTAGAGAAGGAGCTGGGAATTCTACACCCAGAGCAGCAAACAGCCAGAAGACAGGGACACTGGGTCTGACTCGGGTTTTTTAAACCTCAAAGCCCACCCCCAGTGACGCATCTCTTCCAACAAGGTCACACCTCCTCACCTAAAACTTTTAAATAGTGCCACTCCCTCATGACCAAGCATTCAAATACAAGTGCCTATGGGGGTCATTTCTACTCAAACCACCACAGTGCATGTTTACCTATCTGTACATTTCACATAACTGTGGTGGCATTCTGTTCCCCAAAATATTGTGTATTCCCAAAAATAAACTTATCTGGGGTCAGAGAGCAGGACAGCCACAATATAAAACATAGAGGATAGGCAGTGGTAGCCCACGCCTTTAATCCTAGCATTCCGAGGTAGAAATACCTCTGGATCTCTGAGTTCAAGGCCACATTAGAAATAGCCAGGTGTGGTGACACACGCCTTTAATCCCAGGGAGTGATGACAGAAAGTAGAAAGGTATATAAGGCATGAAGACCAAAAACGAGAAGCATTTGGCTGGTTCAGCATTTGGCTGGTTAAGCGTTTAGGCTTCTGAGCAACAGTTCAGCTGAGATTCATGTGGATGAGGACTCAGAAGCTTCCAGTCTGAGGAAACAAGACCAGCTGAGGAACTGGCGAGGTGAGGAAACTGTGGCTTGTTCTGTCTCTCTGATCTTCTAGCATTCACCCCAATAACTGGCTTCAGGTTTGATTTTATTAATAAGACTCTTTGATATTCATGTTACACATAACAGTTTAGTAAGGCTAATATGCTTAAGGCAATAAGTTTAATACTCTTAATAAAAAATTAATATATACTATGCAGATATGAGGAGGAAAATACGACCAGGAGTACACTGGGGAATTTTCTCTAAAACCACAATGTTTACTATTTTCTGAAGTGGCCATAAAAATTATTTTGAAACTTATCTAGACTGAGAATGGTGATTTACAGCATTCAGTAGTCTGAGTCAGGAGGATTGCTAATAGAGGGAGACGTTAGATTACAGAGAGTTCCAAGATAGTAAACTGATAGATCTACATAGTGACTGAGTCCTTTCTCTTTAAGAACACACACACACACACACACACACACACACACACACACACACACACATTCTATTCTTTGCTTTTACTCAGAAAAGTTTTCATTACTTGACCAATCAAGTGTACATTTTTTTCTACTTAAGTCATTATTATCTTAGTTTTGCATTTTGACCATTATCTACCATAGGAATGGTAGATAACAACAGCAGAAAAAAAAAGGTGTTGGTTGACATGTGGATAATAATGTGATCCTCTATTTGATTAACAGGTTATTTTTATAGGAATTCAAGAAATTGTCATTAAAAGAATTGAGAAGATAAGCTGGGAAAGAGCTTGCTGTACAAGCAGTAAGACCTGAGTTCCATTCCAAGGAATGCTTATCTAAAAGGCTAAGAGTGGTGGTGTGAACATAATACCATCAGTGAGGAGACAGTAACACAGGGATCCTTAGGGTTTATAACTTTATTGGTGAATCACAGTGAAAGATCTTGTCTCAGAAAGCAAGGGAGATGGCTCTGAGGATGAGATCTAAGACTGACACATGCACACACAGCTGAATAAATCCAAACCCCTGTGAAAAGACATACACACATCAACACAGAAAAGTGGCATTTGAGTCAATTGTGAAAGTGAGGAGGTGCTTAGCAACCAGAATGTATGAGTATTATCTCCCCAGAAACAAGTCATAGGCAAGTAATACACAATCAAGACAAATATGAGATTTGATGTAGCAGCTCAAAATTTAGAGAACAGCTGTGGAAAGGCACAATAATAGGCAAGAAATATATAATCAAGAGGCTCGTGCAGAGAAGCCATGGAATGTGTGGTTCTGGAAATAGTATTGGTAGTTAAAATCTTCTTTCAAAGAAACGAGTTATCAATTATCCTAACTTGAAGGTATTAGTACAACAGATAATGTCTTCTTTTAGATTTCTACAGGTCATAGTTAAGCATCCATTGCTTGCATTGTTTGGTCCTGTGTCCTTAGCTGCTTATCAGTACTGGATGTGACAACATCTAAGCATCTCTTGAGCATATGCATCTTGCATGATTACATTTTAAACCACTGATTTGTCTATATACATCCCCAGGCATTAGAAACCATCCTTCTACTCTCTGCTTCTATGACTTTAAGTTAATTCATAAAAGGAAGCATTCAGTTGTTTATGCTACAACTGGCTTACTTCATTCAGTAAAATGCCATCAAGTTTCAGTCATAATACTTCATATAAGAGATTTTTTTTCTTTTTAAAAGCTCAAAGGTAGGGTGGTGTATGTACACACCTGTTTTAAACAATTCATTCATCCTTAGTATGCATTTTTCCTGTTTAAGCATCATGATTACTGAAATTAATACTGTAATAAACATGGAAGCACTAATGTTTAACAGAGTTGGGGAGTGGATCTGTGAGAGGGGAGGAGTGGAGGAGTTGGTGGATGTGGAGGGAGGGGAAACTGTGCTTGAAATATATTACATAAGAGAAGTATCTATTTTCAATTAAAAAAAAAAGAAAGAAAAAGATTCTGATTCCAGCTCTTAGAGGTGAGAAATCCAAAGTGTAATGGCTTCATCATTGTGTGTGAGATATAGATAGATAGACAGACAGATAGATAGATAGATAGATAGATAGATAGATAGATAGATAGATAGATAGAGATATAGATATAATTTGTACACAGTTCATGTCCATATGACAAATGAAGTTGAGCTTTGCATACTGTGGAACAGAGAAGCAATCAAAACTGTTGAGCAGAGTGGCATGATGTGCTTTGTGTTCAGAAGGATGTTTTTAACTTAGGCATTAAGAACTATAGAGGGGCAAGAAATGAATGCCTATGCTGTTTACTGTCTATAAGATTTTGCATTGTAGCTAATGTGAGGATAAGAGCAGAAATTTAAGTTAAAAGATGAGTTATTTGTAGATGTCCTTTCACAACACCAGGTATTACCCATTGACTATGTACTATAGCCAAGCAATTCATCACAGTTATTTAATCAAGATATATATTTATAAGTATAATTTAAAGGACAGGAAGCTGGGTCAGAACTCAAGGCCAAGCCTAACTTAATTTCAATGCCCATGATTTCAATCAGACCACACAGTCTCATGAGGTCATCAATATTCATCAACTCAAATTCCTCAAATATCCCAAATATACTTAGTCCCTTCTTAATTATTAAACAGTTCATCCAAGAAAATCATGAAAATAAGATCCCTGAAGAAGTATAACATTAAGTGACTGGATGATGTATGCTTGACAGACACTTTGCTAATGCAAAACAGATAAATTGCACATCAGATTTGTTTCATTTCCATTTCTTCAAAATTGTAAAATGACTTCTATAAGATTCATTATAGTAAATATCCATTATAACAAAATAATTTTATGGTCTTCAAAAGGTGATGGCAACTTTTGCATAATGCTTAAAATGCTCCAATTTAAAGGTTTTCCATCCCTGGGTCACTAAAAGCTTTCTAAGTGGAGCCATGATGATTTTAACTACCCACAGTCAGCATCTCTCTAGCTTTATGCTTCACATTTAGAAAGATGAGGGAACAAGGTTAGGTGTGATATAAATGAGTGTTGTGTTTGAATGTTCATTTGCCCCTTAGCTGGGGATGTTACTTTGGGAGATAGTAAAAATTTTAAGAGGCAGATCCTGCATGGAGGAAGTAGGTCACTTGTAGGGTCTTTTGAGGTATCTTGTCTCTGGTCTCTTCTTTTCTTTCTTTCTGTCTACTTCCTGTCTAACATGAAGTTACCCATGCTCCTTCACCAGACACTTGAACAGCTCCAATGTTATTCCTAAGTCCATGAAGCCTACTGAGCACAGACTGAATGGTCTTGAACTGTTGTGTGACTTCCTGATGTGATATGCAGATTTCTACTTGCCCCTTACAGTGCATGGAGAACACATAGGAGAAATGATTCTACCTAAGTATAACTAAATAAATTTAATTTAATTTATTGAGGTTATATACAAGATTATGGGTCAAGGCAATTGTATTACTGAGAAATAAAAACTTGTAACTTGTGTATCATAGGCGGCTTGGCCAGTCAGAATGTCTCCTCTGCACAGCAAAGGGTGGCTGTTTTTATACATTTGGAAGTGGACTTTGTGAATCTTATAATTTTCAGAAGGAGCCTCCTGAATCTTTTAAAGTTGTTTTATTCCCCCAAGTCTAGTTATTTTTAAAGCTTTTTAGACTTATGTGCCTCTCTCCTCCTTCCAGAAGGGAAAGCTTCAATTCACAGGGATAGCTAAACAATAGAAATCATGAACAATATAAGTACTATCTCTCTTAATATGCGATCCAAGGGCCCTGGTTATAGAAACACAAAATCCACTAATACATGAAGTAATAAATGCAGAGTAATAATTGTCCATCTTTCTCAGCTGTGAAGACTATGTGAAGTGGGACTCAAGAGTTTATAGAATAAGCTTTAATTTTTTCTCTGTGTTTATTGTTCAGGGATGGTTGGGTGAGAAATTCAAACATTTTAAGCTTCATTTTATTGGACCATGTCTAAGTTAGGGTTTCTATTGCTCTGAAGAGACACCATGATCACCATAAGTTTTTTAATGAAAACCTTTATTTGGAGTGACTTACTTACAGTTCAGAGGTTCAGTCCACTATCATTCATGGCAGGAGCATGCTGGCATGCAGGCATGCATGATGTTGGAAAAATAGCTGAGAATCCTACATCTTGCAGACAACTGGAAATGGTCTGTTTGTCACACTGAATGAGGCTTGCAAAATAGACCTCAAAGCCTGTCCCCACAGTGACACATTTCTTTCAACAAGGCCACATCTACTTGAACAGGCCACACCTCATAATAGTGACACTCCCTTTGGGATTATTGAGGCCAATTACATTCAAACAACTACAGGCAAAAATACTCAGTTTATGTGGTAGATAAATGAATGATTATTTTAGCTCATTGGAGGGAATGTTCAAATGGACTGGTGACTACAACTACTTATCTTTGCAGTGTTATTATTTACCAATGCATCTACCATGCAGTGTTTTTATCTGCCAAACAGGAATCAGAGGCACCATTGTAGAAAAGATTGCACCCCACTGGCATGCTTTTTGAAATTCCACAGTAATTTAGTCTGGTTCTTGGTCTAAGCACTTCTGTATGTTCTGAGTTCACGGAAGCAGCTGCTTAAGCACTTCTGTATGTTCTGAGTTCACAGAAGAAGCAGCTGCTTAAGCAAGAGTTCGACAGACTTTACATTTGCACACTGAAGGCACAATGCTTTCCCTTTATTTCCATGAAACACACTATGTAATAGAACTTTTCCCTTCACAATGCTAAATCACCAAGATTACAGTCACTATGAAAACAAAATATAGTATGTACTACAATATGAACATACAGGTCTGCAAGGATTTTTATATGAAATTTAAAATTATATATATAATAACCAAATGAACTCCTTGTTCCTGTGGTCACCTTTTTTAAATATTAAATCCACACTAATCTGCTTTTCAGATTTTTCCTTTGTTCATTGTTTATATTAAATCTACACTAAGAAATCACATGTTTCTTAATGTCAATAAGACACTGTAACTACACACTGACCATGTGTTAATGTGCTTTTCAGAATTTAATCAATATTTCAATAATTATATTAAAGTCTTGGCACAGGTAATGAAAAAGCAAAACTAACATGAAACCAAAGGTAACATGTTGTGTAATGTTCCCTTATACACTGTGAAGATATGTCACTGTGATAGGTTTAATAAAAAGCTAAATGACCAATAACTAGGCAGGAATTTGGAGGCAGAGAGGATGCTGAGAGATCAAAGGCAGAGTCACCAGCCAGACAAAGAAAAAGCACCATGAGCAGGGCAGAGTAAAGGTAATAAAGCCATGAGGCTAAAAGTAGGTTGATAAAAATGGGTTAATTTAAGTTGAAAGAGCTAGTTAGGAACAAGCCTAAGCTATCAGACAAGCTTTTATAATTAATAAGAAGTATCTATGGGGTTATTTGGGAGCTGTCAGGCTACAGAAAAATCTGCCTATAAATGGTGCCCAATATGTGGCCATATATATTCACATAAGACCTGAGAACGCTTTAAAAAAAAAGGTTCTAAACACACAAAAAGGGAGCTAAACGTGGCTTCCTAGTCCTGTGTCCCTCAGGCTGGCCATGGTACAGAGACACATTTTCCAGCAGCCACCTGTGTGCTTGAGCAGCCAGTGTGCCATGAGCAAAACCCACATGGAGGGTTTAAGGTTTTGCTCATGCAGACAGAAAAGGTTTCAGATACACAGTAAAAACAGATTCAGCTGGCAAAAAAAAAAAAAAACAAAAAAAACAAAAAAAAACCGCTAAAGAAGTTACAGTGTGTTTAAAAATGTGTGCAGGTTAAGAAAAAAATCGAGTATAGACATAAAATGTAAATAGTTTATAAATAATAAAGTCTTTAAGAAAAAAAACAAGTAATATAAAATAAATGGACCATATAAGGATGAAAAATACACAGAACATCTGGGTCCTATATGGTGTCTTGTTAACTCTAAATTTTTTTAAGTGCTAAGGTTCAAAAGATAATAGCTGCTGAGAGACATTGGATTCTAGAAACTGCTAAATTAAATCAACCTATATATTTTAAAATTGTCTTAACTTCAAAATGGAAGTCAGACATTGTGTTGCATTGGGAGAGAAGTTATGCCTTTGTTTCTACAGAAAATGAAAGGCTGTGGATTTCTTCAAGATTAATAGAGATCAGATTTGACTGGAAGAGACCTCCTGAGTATTCTGGCTACAGACACGGGGGAGGAAGCAAAAACAAACAAACAAACAAACAAACAAAAAAACCTACAAGACAAGTGACATGTAAGCTGATCCCTTGAAATTGGAACAGCCCTGAGATGAGATGATAAATCTTCTTAGCTATAGAGTCCTCATGACTTATTATTACATGCCATCCTTCTATACAGCATGGATAGAAATGTATGTTACATTTTGATTATACAGCCCAAACAGACATATAACCTGGACAAATGCCTTTTACCTGCTCAAACATAAAACAAAATATCATCAACTGACTTGTGCATACCATATATTCCTTACTTGTGTTAATGCACAATTATATATATATAATAAAGTTTATGTGTATTCAGAATAAGAGGAGCAGACACCAAAGAAAATGGGTGGCCTAGGGAGGGTCAGGTTATCCAGCTTCTTAAAGTGCCCCTGTTGCAGTTTTCTCAAAGTTCTGCATCCAGAAGATCTTTAAAGCTGCTGGTTGAGACTGCCCAGCCTCACAAACTACTCCAGTCATGATTTCAGATAAGCTTTGCACTTACCCATTGCACAGAGGCTGGACAACAAATAATACAGCTAATTCTCTCAGAACTTGGCAATTATCCCAATTTTCCAAGGGTCTCCTAAAGACAGCACCACTCCCAGACAACTTGAAACAATCTGGGAAACACAATGTCACATTCCCAAGAAGTGGGATGGATGGCTTTTGGTCATTTGATGTGTTATAAATGTTTGTCATCATTTAAGGGTCTGAGATACTGTTATTGGTCAGGGTCAGAAAAAAGTTAAACAAAACAGTTAGATTCAAAGATCTCTTTCTGAAGGAAAAAAAGGGAACATAGTATAGAAATTATGAGATAAAAGGGTGTGTTGTTGAGTATGCTTTCAAACAACCACTAGTCTCAAATGTTTTATATTGGTACGGATTTTTGTATATTAATACTAATTTAAGTTTTTTGTTTTGTTTTTGTTTTTGTTTTGTTTTTGTTTTTGTTTTTCAAGACAGAGTTTTTCTGTGTAGCTTTGCGCCTTTTTCCTGGAACTCACTTGGTAGCCCAGGCTGGCTTCGAACTCACAGAGATCCGCCTTCCTCTGCCTCTGGAGTGCTGGGATTAAAGGCATGCACCACCACTGCCCAGCTGATTATTTTTGTTAGAATATACTGTACATATGTTTTTAATCTTGTTTAAGATATTATACCAATGCAGCTATGTAGTTAGAGTTTTCCTGCCTGGCCCAGTCAGGACAAATCTCTCTCACCCGCCAGTCCCACAGTCGCTTAGACCCAACCAAGAAAGCATACAAAAACTTATATTGCTTACAAACTGTATGGCCGTGGCAGGCTGCTTGTTATCTACCTTTTCTATCTTAAATTAACCCATTTCTGTTAGTCTAGACTTTGCCACATGGCTAGTGGCTTACCAGTGTCTTTACATGTTGCTTTTCATGGCAGCTGCTGGTGGTGTCTCTCTCCAGTCTCTCACCTCCCAGCATTCTCTTCTCTGTTGTGCCTCCTATACTTCCTGCCTGGCCACTGGCCAATCAGAACTTTATTTACACAGAGCAATATCCACAGCACTTGCCCTTTTCTTTTTTTTTTTTTAAAGGAAGGTTTTAACTTTTACATAGTACAATTACATATAACAAAACAATTATCTAGCAAGAATTACAGTTACAATATTAAAGAAGATATCCTATCTATCTTATATTTGTGTCTAAGGTTTTATATCTAACTTATCTTTTATCATAACTGAGGAAATTATGACTATCTAGTCTTCAACCACATCAAAGACCTCAGAAGGATATAATATTACCTGAGAACCGGAAGAAGGATGCAAGCATTTTTCGGGAGTCTTGCAAGAGTAGACAGAGACAGCTGGCAGCCTGGACAGTCACCTAATGTTCCTTTGTAAAGTTGGGGCATTTGTCCTCAGCCCACAGGGTTAGAGTCTCTTGGTCACTTCTCTCAGTGTCCTGTAGAATGTCTGGCATTTTCCTCTGTGAAGCAGGAACCTGAAGGACCATTTTGTCAAGCAAAGTTTAGTGGTTACCTTTTTATGGGTCCTGTACGTCCAGTTGATCAAGCAGTCCAAGCAAGAACAGTTTCTTGCCCGAATGGCTATTTTTGCCAAGGTGAAGATAAGATATGTCTTCATGAAGATAAGATGTGTCTTCAATGCCCATCCTCCTCTCTGAAGTAAACTGGTGCTGCCAGGAGCAGACATGTCTCACTGTCCAGAAAGTCTAAATTTTAAAAATATTTTAAATGCCATATTCTGTAGGTCTTTGAAGTATTTGAAGATTACTTATCTATCTGAAATATCTCTGTGTATACCTAGAAGACTTAACTAACATGGCTACAAGTATGATTATCATAGATGACTAATTATTAATCTATTTTTAATTATCCATTTCAATTTAAAATGAGCTATACAAACATAATACCTTAAACACGATTAGAAATATACACACAGTATAACAAAATTAACTTTAAGTTTGTATCAATAGACTAAAATCTATACCAATGTAAAACATTTTAAACAAGTTGTTGCTCTTTAGAAGTAAGTTCCCTAATTTACCCATTCATCCTATTATATCTATATCATATTCCCCTTTCTTCTTTAGAAAGAGATCTCATTCATAATCAACCTGCTTTAAAGAAAAATATTGTTTTTTGTCTGTCCCACACCAGAGGGCTCTTCTGATTTGGGACACAAGAATCTCTTAACCTTTTCTTTTAGCAACATGTCTGGGTTTAGAGAAGGAGTGAGCCAATTCCATCTCCAAAGCCAGCTTGATAATTTTGGGAATGTGGGCGTAGTTTTCTTACTACTTCCTGCTTGAGGGGGGCGCTGTATCTTATGGGGACACAAAGAAAATTTTAGGATTATAGAGTAGTCCATTAGGGTGAACTTCTGAGCCAGTTGCCTTGAAAGCATTTTGGATGTTGGATCATCTGGGCCATGGTGTAATCGGAGACCTTTCAGGTGGTCTTGGCTGATCAAACCTGATGTATCTTAATCTGGAACAAATCCATAGCCTCTGGCTTTCTGTGGAAACAAAAGCAGAGACTCTTTTCCAAAGCAACATATCCTTATATCCAAATTTTGAAGTCAAGTTACCTTTACAATTTACATATTTATTTAACTCAACAGCTTTTACGATCAAATCTTTTTCTGCAGTTAAAAGTCCCAAAGACAAGACAAACAAGATTCTTTGTGTAATATCCATCTTTGTAAGATTGAAACGCCTCTGTGGCTGCTGGCTCCGCCCACCTCGGCTTCCAAAAATGGCGGTGGTACAGTTTACCTCCAGCTGTGTGTCTGGAGCCATGTGTACCATTAACTATCAGAAGCAGTTCTATTAAAGCAGTACATAGCCCAGAAATCTTTTTTTTTTTTTTTTTAAACTAGTAAAGGCTAAATCCACCACGCAGCAGAGTAAAGTGTCGCTTATAGATTCCTCATTCCCGCTGCACTGCAGGTCAGATGCACACGCCAGGAACCCGCCACATTTGTGGTTGGGCGCCAGATATTGGTGAAATTATTAAGGCCACTCCACGTAGTTAAAAGGGAGGTTTATTTTGTGGGGTAACTTACAAATGAAGGGATAGGTTTCAGGGTCTGGCAAAGGTATAGCGCAGTCCGGCGGTGTTCTCTGGAGAACTCTGCTCAGTCTACCTCCAGTGTCCAGAGTCCGGGAACCAAGCGAGAGACCTTTTCCCGATCCTTGGGCTTCTGCTTCCTCCTCCACCCTGCCTTGTGGGCGTGACCATTACCGAAGCCTCAATGGGGGTTGGAATTTCCAGGCCAATGCTGGGATGGCTATCCACTACACAGCTAATTTAACAATCTAATGTAAAGCTCTACTCCTTAAAAGTCATTATTACAAACTATCTCAGATGATAAAGAAATACAGTTTCATAGTTAATTACCTATAACAATGAAATTTATAGTCATGTTATGTATGTTTTCAAGGTCAAACAGATATAAATTTTAATAGATAGATAGATACATAGATAGTCTTCAAATGCTTCAAAGACCTATAGAATATGACATTATGTTTTATTATTATGTTTTAATAACATAAGGCTTTTCATGGCAATGAGACAGTCTGTTCCTGGCAGCACCAATCTTCTTCAGAAAAGATGATGAACATTGAGTAATCTCCATATGGAATTTGATTTCTTTGTGGCAAAAGTTAGCCACTGGCAACTGTGGTTGATATATTGTGTACCCTAATCAACTTATCTGAGGGTCAGAGAACAGAACAGCCACTAGATTAGACATAGAGGCTACACAGTGGTGGCACACACACACACACATACACACACACACACACACACACACACACACCTTTAATTCTATCACTTGGGAGGCAGAGATTTCAAGGCCACACTGAAAACAAACCAAGTAGTGGTGACAAAAATACTTAATTCCAGCCCTTGAGATCTCTTGACTTTGCTTAGGAAGAACACAAGCCTTTAATCCCAGGAAGTGGGGGCAAGAAGCAAAAAGGTATATAAGGCATGAGTACCAGGAACTATAGGCTTTTAGGCAGTTCAACTAAGATACTCTGGAGGCTGAGGATTTTAGTAAGAGGATTCATGGAGTTGGCGAGGTGAGGTTGGCTATGGCTTGTTCTGCTTCTTTGATCTTTCAACTTCATCTGGCTCAATATTTTGTTTTGTTTTTTATTAGTAAGACTGTTTAACAATTTGTCTTACAGACAACAAACTGCCCTTGCCTCAGCTGCTGATAGAATGCTAATGCTATCCAAACTGCACAAGCGCAAAACAACAAAAAAGGCAGCTTCGGAAATTTACCAAGACAAGATAGGACAGTCCTTTGAAATTCTTGCTTTATAGAAAAGTCTGCCAGATATTCTAGGCCTGTAGGCCAAAGATGATACCCAGTGTTGCAGAGTAACCTTTGGAGACTGTCCAAGCAGCCAGATATCTCTGTTGTTATGGAAGTATTTTGCATTGCACTTCTTGATCACTCAGGTGATATTATATCCTTCTGAAGTCTTTAATAGAGTTAAAGACTAGGTAGTTATAGTTACAGTTTTCCTTAGTTATGAATGAAGGTAAATTAGGTACAGAACTTTGGACTCATTAAGACAGAATAAACAATGGATTATTTTCTCCAAATATGCCAAGTACAAATAAACTGGACAATGTGAATGTAATTCTTACCTGGTAATTGTTATTAATGCTCATAGTTTTATTATGCTAGAGATAAAACCTTTCCTTTTTATTTATACGAAAGGGGGGATATTATGAAATGTTCCTTTACACCCTGTGAAGCTGTGTCACTGTGATTGGTTTAATAAAAAGCCAAATGGCCAATAGCAAGGCAGAATTTTCAGGACAGAGAAAATGCTAGATAGAAGAAAGGCAGAGTCACCAGCCAGCCACAGAAGCAGCATGGGCAGTGCAGAGTAAAGGTAATAAAGACCCAGACATAAGTGCTCACAGTCTAGTCTTCTTCAGTCCAAATCATCCTATCACTGTTAATTATTTAACAAAACAACAGTTTTTCTGCTTTCCATGAAACTCAGATCACATTTTTTAAATAAAGATTTTAATTTTATAATTAATTTAATTTTACGTATCAGCCATAAATTCCCCTGTCCTCCCTCCTCTCACCCCCCCCCCTCTACCCCCATTCCCATCTCCTCCAATGCAAGGTCTCCCCTGTGGATTTAGCCCAGCCTGGCAGATTTAGCCGATGCAGGTCCAATTTCCTCCTCCCTGTACCAAGGCTTAACAAAGTGTCTCAGCAAAGGTCCTGGGTTCCAAAAAGCCAGCTCATGCACCAAGGACAGGTCCTGGTCCCACTGCCTGGGGGCCTCCTAAACAGTTCAAACAATCTTTGGGGGTACCTCTTAAGCAAAGCTGAGAAGCATGAACCAATCTTCCCCCAAAGTCTCCCATAGAATACGTGTTATATGGGTTTTCCTCAGTGGGCTGAGCAATAAGAACTGGGGAACTGCTAAAGTGTGTAAGTCTTTAAACAATTACTCTTCAAGGAAGGGTTGTCTTTTCTACCATGACCAGGAGAGAGATAATTTGGTTCTCCCCCTACTTTAGTCAAAGGGAACTGAGAGGGAAATCATAGAATGTGACTGCATGCAATACTGTATCGTCATTCCCTTGGTGTCCCAGGACAGTCAAGACTTGAGTTAATGATGTTTGGGATGCTCTCCAGCTGTATGAATGATGTCTTCTAAACGTTATTGCCACTAAAGAGTTCGTGACAAAGGTCTGGTGAAGTCATCATTGAATCCAATTAAAAATCTTATTTCTTCCATGCTGGGAGAAAAATCAGCAGTTACAACCTTTGTTCCAGTGTTACTAGACCACAGAGTTCTACAGAAAGTATATTTGACACTGTCTAGACCTGGAACATGCCTGCATGCAGAATCTTCAATCTCCAAGCCCAGACAAAGTTTATTTATAGATAAATTTGTCTCCTCTTAACAAATAAGGTGACAAGAAGTGAAAATGAAGAAAAATGTCATATCTATTCATGTTCATGTAAACATTCAGGATATTTTCTATGTTAGAAAGAAAAACAAAATGTGTAGTAAAGTAGGTCAGGGTGAATTGAAGCTCCACAAATCACAGGTCTGTCATAATTTGCAGGAAGTTTCTGATTTCAAAAGTAACTTTTGAAAAAGGGTCAAAGCAAAATTCAATGTGATAATGTAATTAAAGATATTTTCAATGTCTCAGCACTTATTTTAGTTTTCCCTTTGGAATGAAAACTGTGTAGGCAATTAGTTTAAATTAGGCTACGTGGGGATATTATTTGTATAACAAAAATAAGTTTCTCTTTGTAATTAAATTTAATGATGTTTCACTGGAGAGAGACAGAACAAATTTCTAAGACTTATATTGCTCTAGCCAGCCCTGTATTCTGAGATGCACTGATAGAACAAGTCATATCATTATTTCCTTGACAGGGAGTGAGTTTCTTTGAACATGCAAAGTAGATGCTTCTAGCTGCTGAGGAATTAAAGGAAGTCAATTTTCTCCCAGGATACTCTAAGTTTCAAGTGTTTGTGAAGCTAAAATCATACTTTTATTCTTCCAAAGATTGTAAAGAACTCCTAAACACATGTATTTCTGCATATGCATATAAGTTTAAAAATGAAATTTTAAATCAATTATGTACTGTATCTCTGTATTTATTTTAAATATATAAATAAAATAAATCTTTAAAGATTTCAATGTTTGTCTATCTGTCTCTCTCTGTTTCTCTGTCTCTGTCTCTGTCTCTCTGTCTGTCTGTGTGTGTGTGTGTGTGTGTGTGTGTGTGTGTGTGTGAAAGTGTGTGTGTGAAAGTGTGTGTGTGCAGAGCATCAACCAATGGAGGCCAGAAAAGAGTGTGAAACATCTGGATCTGGACTTAGGAGGGCTATGCTGTGCAGCATGGATGCTGAGAACTTAACTCAATTCCTCTCTAAAAGCTTCAAGTTCTATGAACTACTGAACCATCCTCCATCCCCTCAGCTTCCTGCTATTCATATAGTCTGAGACCTTGTTCATAAAATAATTGCTCACTAAGAGGAACCTTTGCATATTTTATGCTTGCATATAGATACCTTCATGAACATTCACAAAATTTATTATAAATTATGTTAATAGTGGACTATTAAAATTTTAAAAATCTAGCATGTATATCTTTTGTTATTAGAATATATACTAAAAATATTTGCCATTTCTATCATATAAAAAGCTATAGCCAGGTGGTGGTGACACATGCCTTTAATCCCAGCATTCGGGAGGCAGAGGCAGGCGGATCTCTGAGTTCGAGGCCAGCCTGGTCTACAGAGTGAGTTCCAGGAAAGGCACAAAGCTACAGAGAAACCCTGCCTCAAAAAAAACTGGAAAAAAAAAGCTATATTTGATTTGCTTTTTCTATACCAGGTTCTCAGATGCAGTTGGAGCTGCTTTTTGTTATCAAATCTATTGATTTTAATTTTAACAAGTTATTAGATGAATTTGTGGAAGAAAAAGACTGTGATGAAATCTTTAATATTCTTATCCTCTATCATTCACTAGATCATATTTTTCAGATAAATTACTAATCTTTTTGTTTTGATATTATCATCTGTTTCATCTGCTAATTTAAAGGAATAATACACAACAGGATAGTTTCAAAATCAATACATTAATGCAATACAATTACTAAGTATAGTAATAATGAGCAGTCAACAGTCTATTGTAATGATTGTAATCAGTACTTTTATTGTTCTTAAAGAAGAAATGGAGGTGTGGTCAGAAACAAATACAAATGTTAAATGATTATATTTGCAAATTTATAGCTCTCTGTGAACATCTATATCCTCCAGGGTACCCAACAGTCCTATGGTACGAAAGATGATGACTTTTTGCTATGTTTTTCTGAGACCATTCCAAGGCTTGACATGCCCTTCCACTAGCTGCCTTGAAAGAGAGGATTCCTTCTGAATCACCAACTAAAGATATGTTAATTTTTCACTAATCTGCCCATTCTTGGTAATGCATAGTGGTTTTCATCACAAATATGCTTTGTTTATATAAACATTTTATTTTCCTCTTTTTATAGTCCTGTAGATGCAAAAATGATAACTCATCATAAAGAGAATACGAGACAGCTTACTTCAGAGCCATTCTGAGTGATCATGGCCTGGGAACACAGATTTAGATTACCTCTAATTCCACGTTCCAACATGAGAGCTGTTTCATGACATTTTTATAGTTTTATAGATCAAAGAAAATCATAAATCAAGGCAAACTTCAAATAAACTGATGAATACACCAGAGAGACAGGCACGTCTAGATGAAGAAAGTTAGGCCCAAGATGTTATCTGAGCTTTTGGGTTGGTAGAAGTTAGTGGTTTGTTAAGTTAATAGATCCTAAAAAGTTTTTTTTATCTATTAGACACAGGATGTTAGTTCTGTTCTAGAGGTGGGCAAGGAGTGGCTGTTCCAGGGGGTTGGAACTAGCTCAAGATAAGGCAATTGGCCTTTGGAATGGCAACATATCAATGTCTTAAGAGCACTGAACTTGAGCACTCAGTCAATCAATTTGCAGACATAGCTTCATTTTTTCCTTTATCATTCACATTGCATAGATACTCTAGATAACAGATGCATGAAAGCATGATTGTCAAAAAGCAAATGGACAAAGCAGAGAAAGAATGAGCATAGTTTTAATAGCAGGATTAGCTTACTTGTTTATAAATTGGCCTTAACCAGATTATCTCAGTATTTCTAGTATTCTTTGTGATGATTATAATGAGATACATCCAAATGAAATCAATCTCTTTTGCCAGAATTTTTGTCACATTGCTTATATCCTTCCCCACTCCACTCTGCTTGACACACATCTTAACTAAACATTTAGTGAGAATGTTGTCCAAGTGCCATGTTGACTAATCATTTATAGTGGGAATGTGGCCCATGTAATAGAAACTAATTTATAAGTAGTAGAGATTTGCTATCTCCGAAGCCAGGAGTGTTTTATATGCCTCTTTCTTCCGTTTTCTTGGTGATTTTTCTCCTATTAACAAATACTCTTCTATTGTTTGTTGGTATGTCAGATTCTAAACAGATGCACACATACAGAAATGTAAATATAAAGTGTATTTGTATAAAACACAGCAGTTCTTTTCAGGTTTTCTACCTCTGTGATAAAGGACCTCCAAAGACACTGCAAACACATTTGGCTTTGAGTTCAGGTTTGTTTGAAGACTGCACAGTAACTGACTGTGTTCATTGATGGTAGTGATTGTGAAGTTTACAAAAAATGAACAGATGGAGGGCCTAAAGGAAATAAGCAAAAAGAAGTAATAAAAAACAAACTGTGCCAGCAGTGGTGGTTCACACCTGTAATCCCAGCACTCAGGAGGCAGAGGCAGGTGGATCTCTGTGAGTTCGAGGCCAGCCTGGTCTACAAAGCAAGTTCCTGGACAGCCTCTAAAGCTACAGAGAAACCCTTTCTCGAAAGAAACAAACAAACAAAAATATCTGTAAGGAAAACTTAAGGAAGAACCTGTATTTTAAAAAAAAATTGTGCCATTTTTTCAGAATGGCAGCAGTCAGTTCATACTGTAAATGTTTCTATTTTAAACACAACTTCCTGGGCTTTATTACTGGGATGTAGGATGCTGCTACAGCAAAAGAAAATTTAGGTAAAGTTTCTCTAAAATCTATAGCCTTGCAAAATATGAATACCCACAAAGAGCATTTATTTTTTAATACTGCATAGCAATGTCTTCACATTCTATTAGAAAATCTGATTGAGTTAATACAAAATTATTTATAAAAATGTTTTGTTTGTTAGAATAATAACAATGAGGAATCATAGTTCCTGGAGTTCCCCAGAATATTGGAAATGGTAACATTATTGACTATGATCAGAAAAGAAATCAGAGTAGGCTCTCATATACCACTTTGCTTTCCATAGGAAACTATAGCAGACAAGGATAAAAAGTTAATATTTTATGGTAAGAAGTTACATTTATTAAAATATTCATTTAATATACATTTTGTTTTATTTAATATTGATACACTTACTAGATGATATATTTGATCCAAACTGAGAGCTTAAATGTGGAGTCCTAATTAGCAGGCTGTGGGTATTAAGAGGAGAATGATGTGTCTGATTTAATAGACTGAACTACATCTGGTTCTAAAATTGATTAGTCTTTTTATTGAGAGATTAATCCATTTCAAAAGGTGATGCATCTTTAATACAAGTTAAATCAAATCTATGCTTTTCCCCCCTTAGTGTGCAAAGGTAACGAGAGGAACAAGTTTGCCCTCAAGTGGACTTCAAAGGCAGATCAGAGATTCCAAAGAGCAGGACACACACACACACACACACACACACACACACACACACACACACAAACCCCAAACCAGTATCATGAATTTCAGTGCTGAGATCAGTATAGTGAAATATAACCACCATGTTCTGTTCCTCCAGAAGTAGTCCCTTTTCTTAAGGATCTTGTGTTTTTTCTGTGATAAAGTACATTTTTTTCAGACTTTCAAGTACCTTGGAGTTGTGGTTCATTCTCCAGTCTATTTTTCTGTAGCAGTTTCTATGGTTAATCAAAGTTATACATATTTAAAAATACCCATGTCTGCTATCCAATAAGTACTCCACATCAAAGAAGAAAGGGGTAATTTCAAAAAGTATGTAATGACATATTTTATTTCTTTTTTAAAAATTTTATTTCAAATTTTATTTTCATACAGATATTTGTGTTTTAATTTTTCACATCAGCCATGGGTTCCCCTGTCCTCCCCCCTTCTGCCCCCTGCCACCACCTTCCCCCCAGCCCCTCCCCTCCATTCTCATCTCCTCCAGGGCAAAGACTCCCCTGGGGATTCAGCTCAACCTGGTAGATTCAGTACAGGCAAGTCCAGTCCCCTCCTTCCAGGCTGAGCAAAATATCCCCACATAAGCCCCAGGTTCCAAACAGCCAGCTCATGCACTAAGGACAGGTCCAGGTCCCACTGCCTGTGTGTCTCCCAAACAGTTCAAGCTATTCAATTGTCTCACTTATCCAGAAGGTCTGATCCAGTTGGGGGCTCCAGAGCTTTTGGTTCATAATTCATGTGTTTCCATTAGTTTGGCTATTTGTCCCTGTGATTTTTCCAATCTTGGTCTCAACAATTCTCGCTCATACAATCCCTTCTCTTTCTCACCAATTGGACTCCTGGAGCTCCATCTGGGGCCACGGTATGTACTCACTTATAGGAAGATACTAGATGTAAAAAAGGATGACTAGACTGCTACTCACAACTCCAGGGAGGCTACCTAGAAAATAGGACCCTAAGAAAGACACAGGGATCACCCAATGAAAGAGAAATGGATGAGATCTACATGAACAACCTGGATATTTTATTTCTTTGATTTGATTTTCTGTTATGTTTCATTTGAGAAAGAGAGACAGAGACACAGAAAGAGAAAAAGAGAGGCAGAAACAAAGACACATAGAGAATGAACATGTACTAGAGTGGTAGAAAGGTCTGGGAGGAGCTGGAGGAGGGAGAGAATATGATCAAAATATATTTTTGCATGAAAGAAATCTTCCTAAAAAACAAAAATTATGGGTAAGTAAGAAGTCTCAGGCTTTATCAGTGCCTGCCAGAAAAAAGAATAAATGTGGTGTAAGTACTTTAACAATTGATAATATCTGACTATCTGAATCACCTCCTGGTCAACAAAATGGGTAAATACCCACGTGAAAAGCTTGAGAACAATAGCCTCTACTGACTGTCCCCCAACCTTAGCCTGTCTCACTTCAGCACCACACTGCTTAGACAGGGCACTCCGGGGCCACGGTTTCTGAAAGAAAAGGAGAACTAGAGCTGGGAGCTCAGCTTCCCCAGCATCCTGAGATATCCTCAGGACAGTCTTCTTGACTTCATCACAAGACAGCAAAGTGGAAATGCTACTCCTGACTTACCTGACGCAGGAAGAAAGAAGTGAGAAAGCAGAGATTGCAGTGGCCTGTGTGCAGATCTTGGTGGAAGCTTTGTATCATCACGTCAATGTACAGTCATCTGTTCCAACTCACTTAGAGTGCTGAACTGGGAATTACCCAGGAGGAAGGAAATTTCCTCAGCCTTAAGTTCTCAGATGGCTCATATCTAGGACTCACTTCACAATGTCCAAGTCTTAAAGTCAAATTGTGAACCTATGTTTCAGGGACTTTGCTTAATCTGACACAACTGAAGCCAAAATGTAGGATCAGCCATTGGTTAGTTAATATCATTCATTCCCCAGGTGCAGGGAATGTGGAAACAAGCTTTGCCTGCTCAGAATCATGACTAGATATCTCATAATTAAAAAAAAAATTGAAAAATCAGCCTGGGCTGAGTATTGAAGATCTGTCTTATCCAGTCTATGTTGGAAATGTAAGAAGACAGCTGGTTTTCAAATTTGGAGCCACTAATGCGATAACACCAAATTATAAAGATGTAAGAAACAGTGAAATCCCCCAAGGAAAGAAAGAAACCTAAAGTGATGAACCTCAAAAAGTACATAAGCATAAAGTCCACACTTAGACTATTCTATAAGAACTCAGTGAACTAGAATAATATATAGGTAGCCGTATGTAGTGGTACATACATGTAATGGCAACACACAGGAGACTGAGGCAATCAGGTCATGGTTTGTAGTTGAGCTCCATAACAAGAACCTACCAGAAAGCAAAGCAAAAGTAAAAAACTAATATACAAAAGGAGTTAAATGATGAAAATACTGGAAAAACAGAAATATTAGATGATTAGAACTTAGCGTCTAAACTCAATTCACTAAAGCCTCAATGAATTGATCAATTTGGGTTATGAAAGATTCAATAAGCAGAAATACAGAACACAAAATTATTCAGACCATCAAAAGGAAAATGAAAGAATAATTTAAAGTGATGTCTAGAGGTCAAAGGAATGATGGGAAAAATTGAAAAGTTTTGTTGTTGTTGTTGTTGTTGTATAATAGAAAATTCAAAAGGTAAAGAAAAACAAAGGTGTCAATGAAGCACATTTCAAAATATAATTAAGAAAATATTTTAATTTGTGGAAAGTTGTATAAATCCTTATGTGGGTATCTTAGAGACCCTATTAAATGCATCCTAGAGGTGAGGTCACCAAGACCAAACTAGGAAATAATCAAACAAAAATTTCTGAGGCTAGTGTGATAATATTTTATTTGTGTACACCAATAAAACTTAAATGAGGATCAGAGGAAAGAGCCAGCAACTATACTAAACTTAGAGGTCAGGCAGTGGTAGCACAGGCCTTTAATCCTAGTACTCAGGAGGCAGATATTTGTCTGGGTCTCTGTGAGTTCAAGGCCACACTGGGAACAGATCAGTATCTGGCCATGGAGGTCTGGAGGTCTATATAGACAGACAGAAAGTGATAGACCTGGACAGAAAGAGGAAGTGATGTAGCTGAGCAGAGAGAGGAAGTAAGATGGCAAAGAACAGAAAGGTATATAGGAATGGCTGAGGATTTCTTAGTGGTAAGAACATGTCTGGCTTCTTTCTGCTTCTCTGATCTCTCAATTTTCACCCCTATATCTGGCTCCAGGTTTTTTATTATTATGACCATTTAGCAATTCATCTTACAGATTAGCCAAAGACAAGAAGCATATCTGTTATTTATTATGTGACACAATGTTATTCATTAAACAGAACTGTTTACCTTGTGAGGAAACCCACTATAAGAGCCTATTAGGGAAAGAAAAACAGATGGGATGTGCTTAGGACTATTGAAGATTGTGCAGGGAGAGAGAGGGGAGTGGTCTGTGACCTGCTTTTCATGGATTCTCCTGAACATGCACATATAGGCTTATGTAGCTATGCCACACATGTGCATAGATTATGTGACCATGCTGTGTGCAAATTACGTGACCATGTAGTACAAGGATTATGTACATAAGGCACTGCAATGACCAAGCGTCTTTCCAGCATGCATGCATAGTCATGGGGGAGTGGCTAGAAATTCCAACAACCATGAACCACTAGGTATTGGACAACCAATAAGTGCTGAGGCCAGAAACCATAAACACACGAGTAACAAAGAATGGTTCAATAAGTTGTATTTATATATTTGTGTATACACATATATAATGATATTAAAGAGACTGTACACTTGAAAGTGTCGAGGACATACAAGGGACTGAAAGGAGACTGCCTTAGAGAGGCTGCAGAAAGGAAATGAAGTTCTATGACTCTATCTTCATTAATTTTTCTAAAAAGAAGGGAAGATACAATTTCCCTGTTAAATAAACCAAAACTAGGAAAGCTCAACAGTACCTGAAATTCCTTATAAAAAAAACCACTTATGGTGAATCAAAACACTAAAAATCAACAACATAAACATTAAAACCCATAAATGTTCTGTATGTATACAGAGCCATACTCACAATACTCTAGGGTGTAAAAGTCAGAATACAAAGAAATGTATTCTGGCATGATGGTTAAAAGTTGATGCTAATATAAGCTAATATAATTATTGGAACTGAAACGATAGCTCCATGGTTAAGAGTGCTTATTATTTACTCAGAATATCAAGTTTGATTTGCAGCACCCACATCATGCAGCTCACAACCACCCACAGCTCCTGTTTTGAGGTATCCAAAATGCTATGTACCTTTTTCTGACCATATGGGATAAAACTGGAAAGTAATAAATATAGGAATGTCATACAACTCACAAATCCATGGAAATTAAATTATAATCTGAAAGAACCAATGTGTCTGTAAAGAAATTGAAAGGGGAAAATAAATGTGTCTTGAGACTGCTGATAATAGAAGCACAACCTAACACTTCTTTGGCACAGACAAAGCAGCCTAAGAAGAAAATACACAGCAACAAATGCCTGAATCCAGATGAAGAAAACTCTCAAATGAGCAATTCAGCCTTGTATCTTAAGCAAACAGGAACAGAACAAAGTAAGCCCAAGGCTTGTAAAAGGAACAAAATAACCAGATCAGAGCAGAAATGAATGAAATAAACTAACCAAGTCTAAAAATAATCAAATGATAAATGAAACAATACTTTTCAAAAGATAATATAAAACATATAGGTAAATAAAGAAAAAAGGCAAACTCAGAATAATACCAGAAGCAGAAGGACAATTCTCCATGTTATCACAGAAATGGAATGGCACATCAAGAAAGATTACTGTCAATCATAGCACAGCCCCAACATGTGCAAGAAATGTGTAGGTACCTGGACATGTTAAATTCACCAAATGTGAAACATGAAAAATTAGAACATCATATTAATCAATAGTAAAATTCACCAATCAAAGAAAACATTCAGACACAAGGGCTTCATTTGTGAGTTTTTGTTTTGTTTTGTTTTGTTTTTTTGGTTTTTTTTTTTTTTGGTTTTTCGAGACAGGGTTTCTCTGTGTAGCTTTGCGCCTTTCCTGGATCTCACTTGGTAGCCCAGGCTGGCCTCGAACTCACAAAGATCTGCCTGCCTCTGCCTCCCGAGTGCTGTGATTAAAGATGTGAGCCACCACCGCCCAGCTCATTTGTGAGTTCTAAGGCACGATTAGCAAACTACCTCAAACAGAGGTTAAACTAGATGGAACACACCCACATTGATTTTAGGTCAACATTACCCCAATACCAAAGGCAGACAAGGACAGCACAAGGCAAGTAAATCAATGATGAAGATTATTCATGGACATAGCTGTAAAACTCCTTCAGAAAATGCTGGAAAGATTAATTCAACAGCATATGAAAATGACAGCAATCTTGATTTAGTGGAATAAATTTCTTGTTGAAACCTAGGTAGTTGAATATACACAAATAGTCCAATGTGAGCTACCACAATGATACTATGACAGACAGTATTAAAAGATTTTCTCCTTGGACGCAGAAAAGGAATTGAGAAAATTCATCATTCTATGATACAAACATTCAGTCAATTATATGTAGGATAAACATCCCAATACAAGTGTATACATTTGATTAGTCCACAGCAAATGTAACACTCAGTAGACAAAAACTGGAGTTTTTCCTAAGTCAAAATGTTTTCTGTCATTTCTAAACAAGTAATATTGAATTTGGCATCAGATAAGGCAGGAAACAATGAATAATAAACAAATACACAGAAAATTTCTGCCAGCTGATATCATGCATATTATACAGAAAAATCCAAATGATATATCAAAACTTCTAGAATTATGAGCATATAAGGATATAGGACATAAAATTGGTAGTTAGAACCTTGTAGGATTTCTGTATGGTGACAATGAACTACCCAGAAGAAAGCAAATTCATTAGTGAAGAGTTAGAAAATAACTGGAAACAGTCTTAGTAAGCAAAGTAAGGCAACCTCAAACAGACATCATATTTTCTCTTATTTGTATGTCTCAAGTTTCATTTAGATACCTAAAATCACATGTGCAGAATCATCTGAATGACACAACAGTTGAAGCAAGACTGTTTGGGAGAATGGAAAATTCTACCAGCAGGGAGAAGAGGTACAAATGGGGAGGATGAAGGTATATTATGGTCAAAATAAATAAAACATCTATATGACTATGTCTGTATGAAATCAATCACTGTGAACAAGAATACTCACCAATAAAGTTTATTTATGAAAGGAAAAGAACACTTATGAATACATTCCAATAAGGTGATAAAGGATGCGTACTGACAATTGTGAAAAACTACAGAAAGCAAAGGTACAAGTAACTGTAAAATTGCCTTACCTAACAGATTAGAGCCAATATTATTAAAATGTGTCTATCACTGGAAGCTTCCCTGTACAATAAAATGCCTATGAAAACATCAACATCATTTTTATGGAAATGGAAAATGTCATTTTCCAATTCATTATCAATCACAAAACAGCAACAATACAAATGATAAAAGAAATTATGAACAATCTGAATCTTATTTCAAATAAAACCACCAAGTCCTAGTAATTGAAGCATTATGGTCCCAGGATTGAAAATAGACCCATTAGCCAGGCGGTGGTGGCATATGCCTTAAATCCCAGCACTCAAGAGGCAGAGCCAGGTCGGATCTCTGTGAGTTTGAGGCCAACCTGGTCTACAGAGCGAGATCCAGGAAAGGCGCAAAGCTACACAGAGAAACCCTGTCTCAAATATCCAAAAAAAAAAAAAAAGAAAGAAAGAAAGAACGAAAATAAACCCATTAGTCTGAACACCAGACTGGAGGGGACAGTTATAAATCTACAAACAGACAACTGATTATCAATAATAATCATATGTATGGTGATAAACATTTATATGAATGATAATGATTTCAATAAGTTACATTGGGAAAACTGGGTATATGCTTGTGCAGAAGAATGAACTTGGTCTCTTATCTCAGATCTTATTAAAAAACTGGATTAAAGACATCAACATAAATCATCAATATACATGAACTACTAGGATGAAATATAGTGTAAAGGAGATGAGACACTGGTCTGAACCATGAATTTTATTCTATGTTTGACTGCAAAGGTGCAGCTTCCAATGAAGAAAGAGAATTTCTTACTTTGCTTTCTTTTTTTCCCCCTGTGAATAACACCATGACCAAAGCCACTTGAGGAGAAAAGATTTTAATTAATCTTCTGCCTTACAGTCAGACATGAGGGGAAGTCACGGCAGAAGCTCAGGGCCAGCATATGGAGGCAGGAACTAGAGCAGAGGCCATGGAAGAACATGGCTTAATGGCTTCTTTTCAGACTCACTCAGCCTGCTTCCATACATACACAGGCCGGGGTTACCTGTCCAGGAGCGGTACCACTAGTGGCATGGGTCTCCCTCCCCCAACCATTAATCAAGAAAAATGGGCTGCAGGATTGCCTACAGGCCAGTCTAACAGAGGGGGGCGATCATGCAACTGACATTCTGTCTTTCCAACTCTCTCCAGTTTCTAGGATGTTGACAAAAAATAACAAGCACAATAACACATTTCAAAACTGCCACATAAACTAAAACTCTGTGTGGCAGACAAAGCACTCAACACAATGATGAGACAATTCAGGAATCAGGAAAAGCTGTTTGCTTCCATCCATGGCCTGTAAAAACTTAAGATCTAAAATGTATAAACCCAAATCACTCTACACAGAGAAAGGACTAATTCAATTCACAGATGGGCAGGGGACCTTAGTAGATCATTCTCCAGGGAAAACATGAAAACATTCCCCTATAAGCCAGAAAAATGTTAAGAAGTTAATGGTCATTAGAGAGTACAAGTTAAAACCCACAACATTATAACATTTCACACCTGTCAAGTGGGTTATTATTAACAAAGATGGTAGATAAGCAATCTTTCTGAAGATGTGAAAACAAGGGAATTCTGTATAAGTATGTGAAAATGAGCAGATCCATAATGTAAAACTGTTTATAAACTGATCTACAAACCATAAGAAAGAATTACTGCATAATTCAGTGAATTTACATCTAAATTATCCTTAAAAATTGAAATCCATATACCATAAGCATGTGCATTCCTGTTAATTCTCTGTAGTCCTGACAGCCAAGGTATCAAATCCCCCTAAAACTCCATCAATGTGAGAGTCGATAAAAATGTGTCACACAGAAGCACGTGGTGGAATGTTAGTCAGTCTGAAGGAAAATGTTGTTTGTGATAGATGGATTTGAAACATTTTATGTTAAAAGATTTTCTCATTTCTGTTCCTCTTGTGATAAAATACCCTGAAAAAAGTAACTTAAAGGATAAATGTTTTACTTTATTCATAATTTCAGGTTACATCATTTACTGTCTAAAAATCAAGTCATCCAGACCTTGAAGCCGGTAGTCACCTTACACCCACGGCTCAGAGCAGAGAGCAGGGAGTTAATGCATTCCTGGAGTGCTTGTCTCAAATTCTCAACACCTATGAAGTCCAGGATTCCCTGCCTAGGGAATAGTACTTCCCACAGTAAGCAGGTTTTCTCACTTTAATTAATATAACTGAGAAGATTACCCACAGTCATGCCCACAAGCCATCTTAGCTCCATAATTCCTCACTGAACCTTACTTCCCAGAGCATTCTAGATTTTATTAAATTGAAAATTGACACTAGCCATCCTAGAGATGTAAGACAAGCACATAGTTGAAAAACCAAATGTTCTTACTAATAGATGGAGTTTATAAGAAAATAGTTCAGTGGTGGTTTTGGAGGATACAGGGGACATGGAATGACAGCCAAAGGGCACACAGCCTCAATAACAAGTCATAAGTACTGTTTCTATTTCAGGTATCATGCTCAGTGTGAGGAATATAAGAACTAACTACAAATCTCATATCTCAAAATTACTGAGAGTAAATTCCAAATGTTCTCACCACAGGAAAATAAGTATTTTTGTTGATGGATCTGCTAATTAGCTCAACTTAATTATTCCACACTGTATTCATAAATCACAACATAACTTTGCGTCACATAAACATACACAACTATAATTTGTCACTTTACAATGAAACAAAATTTGAAAACTAAATACAAAGTACAATATGAGGATATTTAAAGAACTTACTGTTATGAACCACCAAAGAAAACAAATTGTATTAATACTGCGAAAATGCATTGAAGAGGCAAGTTGATAATGTCCTCTGATTTGTTCCTTTGTTTGTTTTATATTCTGACTGCAGTTCCCCTCTCTCCTCTTTTTCCACACCCTATTCTATTCCCACCCCCCATTTAGTCCTCCTCCATTTCTGTTCAGGAAAAGGCAGGTCTCCCTTGGATATCAACAAAAATGGCGTATCAAGTTGCCATAAAACTAATCACCGCCAGGAGGTGGTGGTACACTTCTGTAATCCCAGCACTGGCGGGGTGGGGGTGAGGCAGGCAGATCTCTGTGAGTTTGAGGCCAGCCTGGACTACAAAGCGAGTTCTAGGAGAGCTACAGAGAAACCTTGTCTCGAAAAACAAACAAACAAACAAACAAACAAACCCTAAGTACTCCCTCGTGTATTAAGGCTGGGCAAGATGACACAGTATAAGGGGTAGGGTCCCAATATCTAGCAAAAGAGTTGGCGACAACCTGTGCTCCTACTGTTAAGAGTCCCAAAAGAGGACAAAGCTACACAATTATCACATATATGCAGAGTTCTTAGGTCAGTCTCCTTCAGGCTCCTTGGTTGTTGGGTTGGTCTCTTTGAGCCCCTTGAGCCCATTTCAGGGTCAGATAAAAACCTGTCACAAGAGAATCTCCAAAATATCTACAGGGATGATCCCAGCTAACACTTCTAGCAGTAACAGACACATAGCAGAAACTGGCTATCTCCTATGACCAGAGTGGTACCTAGTCTGAATGTCATCTGAGAGGCTTCATCCAGCAAGTGATGGAAACTGATGCTGACCCAAAGCCGAACATTTCTCCCCCTGAAGAGAAGAGAGAGAAAACATTGTAGGAATAAGAGGGGTCAAGGCACAAGAGGGGTCAATAACACCAAAAGAATGCATTCAATTGGCTTAAAATACTTATACTGAATTACATAATCTTCATAACTTCATGTCCTACAGCATTTCTCCACCAGATTTTCTGTCTTGGCATATGTGTTCAGCAATGTCTTGCTCTTTGCATCCCAGAACTGCCTGCTTATGAAGAAATTACAGCTTTAGAACACTGTTTCATAATTTTTGTGTGGTTTTTTTGGAATCTTCACTAGAAGTTGCACCCAGTGCCTTCTCTGTGGTAGCACATGTGTCCCAACATGAGCTATATTCTCAGCCACAGAACATCAATGTTGAAAGTTTATTTTTAAATATTCTTTGCTTTAATTTGGAATGAACATGAGAATTCATGTAGCACTTCTTTTTTATTTCTATTGTTATGAAATTTTTGTATTCATTTTATATACCTACATGCACAGATGCTACTCTCTTCCCTCCTCTTGCCCACCAGCTTGCCCCCCAAACTCACCCCCTGTTCCCTCCTCAGACAAGGTAAGGCCTCCCATGGGGAGTCAGCAGAGTCTGGTACATTCAGTAGAGACAGGTCCAAGTCCCTCTCCCTACATCAAGGCTGTGCCAGGTGTCCCACCATAGGTAATGGGTTCCAAAAAGCCAGCTCATGCACCAGGGATGGATCCTGATCCCACTGCCAGGGAACCCCTTAAGCAAATCAAGCTAAACAACTGTCTCACTTATGCAGAGGGCCTAGTTCATTTCCAGGAAGGCTCCACAGCTACTGATCTAAATTTCATGAGTTCCCACTAGTTTGGTTTGGTTTGGTAGTCTCTGTAGGTTTCCTCATCATGATCTTGATGCCTTTTGCTCTTCCAAAGGATTCCTGGAGCTTGGCTGTGCATCTCTGCATCTGCTTCCATCAGTTACTGGAAGAAGGCTTTATGATGACAGTTAGGGTATTCACCAATCTGATTACTGGGGGTAAGTCAGTTCAGGCGCCCTCTCCTGTATTGCTGGGGTCATCTTTCTGGATTCCTGTCATGACAGAGGGAGACATCATGGGGATAGGGAGAAACTGGGTGCTAGGGAAGTTCCCAGGAATCATGTAGTCCTCATATTAACTCACTGCAGTATGTCTTCAACAACAACAAAAAATATGTTTTATCTGTTCACTTTCTACAATGTGATGATGATAAGCAACAGATGTTCAACTCTTAGCCAATAGGAGGCATTAAATAAATAGGTTATGAGCAATGGCATGGACATCTTCTGCTTGCTGTTTTAATAGTGTGGAATATGGTATTCTATTTTCTCACAAGAAAGTGGAAAAAGTGAGGAAAATATAATAGAAATGTTATATTTTTTATCAGAGAATTAGTCTACATAATTTCATTAAGTAAAATTGTTAAGTGATAGTTTTAATATATATATATATAAAATGTGTATATACATTATATATATATAATGTGTGTGTATATATATATATATGTGTGTGTGTGTGTGTGTGTGTGTGTGTGTTTAATTCAGTTGTATCACCAACAGCGAGATTTATGGAGAAGATGAAAACCAAGTTGGGAGTTAATGGAATTTTCACTAATATAGCAGCATCAAAATCAAAGACCTGAAAAAATCAGGGTTGGGGATTTAGCTCAGTGGTAGAGTGCTCGCCTAGCAAGCACAAGGTCCTGGGTTCTATCCTCAGCTCAAAAAAAAAAAAAATCAACCTAAATAGTTTTTATGGGTATAATTCAAAATCAGGTTACTGACCTTAAAAACAAAAAAGAAAAAAGAAAGAAAACAAATAAAAAAACGTACAAATAAACAAACAAAAAACTCTAAACTTGACTCTCAACAGAAAATTGCCTAGAACCCACTCTCCCCATAGTTCTGACAGGTCTCTTCCTGCCTCTCATCTTTCTGTAATGTAAAAGAAAATGTTTTAGGTTCACACTGGCTAGAATCATTCACTGTTATTTTAATCCATAAAAAAGGTTCAAAACCCTTGGCATTTCTAAAGGCTTGTTTATGGAGAAATGAGTTTGGGCATAATGAAATTTAATGCTATTTTGTAACATCCTGGTTAACCAGACTTTTTTTGGTTAATTGCACCTTTAAATGATTACACTATAAATGAATTATTCTCTCTTAAAAGTGTTATCAAAATTATTTTCTTTTCAAAAGTATTACTTCATTTACAACCTTTTGTAAATAAAACATAGATTCAAATAATTTTATTTTTCTTATAATTGATAATTTAATATCTCCTAATTTCTGGAGAAGGTCTCTTTGAAGGTAAATTTTCAAATTTATATGGTATTAAAGAGATAGATGTAACAGGTAACACAAATTTGACTTACTACAAGGTTGAGAAAGAATGCTTAAAACTTCTATAAAACATGCACACACACACACACAAACACATACACATATCACTTTATGTATGACATATTCTAAAGTGTAAGATAAGCCAAATAAGTTTTGGTTAATTTAGAATACAATTTAATTGAATACTATTAGTTCTAAGTTCAAACCTTGCTATCTTTAAAAGTAAAGTTAATTTTCAAACTTACTTTTTTAATACTTTTCTGGTTTCTCAGGACAAAAGCATGTTGAGTGGCAAAAATCTTTGTCTAAATCATAAATTGAAGATGTCTGCATAATTATTTATGTACTTCTGAAAAAGCTTAAAAGTTTTTATTATAGAGAATAGCCTAAAAAGCCAACATATATACATTCCTCCTTAAAATACGTTTTGTCAAATAATTTAGAATTAATCAAGATAGTATTACACACACACACATAGTGAAAATAATATCTTTCATACATTTGCTTATAATCATTTGTATTTCACATGATTACTACATGTGCTTTTGTACATTAAAAATACAAAATTTGTTAATTTATATCTTATGCACTTCCTATGTTTACAGATTTTGAGAAGTTTAGTTTTATTTTACTAACTAATCACACACAGTGCACATATTCTACAAAAGATAAACTATACAACATGCATAATTTTAAGACACTGAGATATAGTTTCCATTTTATTGACCTATGTACCTACCAATCTTCAAATGTCCTTAGTTTTGTACCAAACTAAAATTTTGTAATTTATCCATTTGAATTTTAGAACACTGGGTTATGAATTATATAGATTTAACAATTTATGATGCTCCATTTCCCAGTTGATTAAAAGTAGGTTTACTAGTGAATTCTTGTTATTGTGAACAATGGCACTACATATGTTCTTATAGATGGTTCTTTCTGCCTACATAAGAAAATTTTTTCTATAATATATTCTTATAAATGAGAGTTCTAACTCAAAAACCACTGGTGTTTACACTTGAGCACATTAAACCCGTAGATCTGAAAGTGACCAGGCAAAAATGTATTTGCAGAGACCAGGCTCTGTGGCTTCATTACTTTCTTCTACTTGTTGTGATGAAAAATTTTAAACTTTTGCTGAAATATTAAAAGTGAGAAGCATTAGTCTTAGAACATGCATTTCTCTTTTGATTTCTTGTTACAAAATTTGTCTGCTTATGCCACTTATCCAAGTGTTTTTGGACAAAAACAATGATTAGCAGTGTCACATCAAATCCTGTTGAGGAGGACATGAAACATTAACCACTTTCATACACAACCAGTGGTGAGGCAGGATGACACAGTCTCCGTGGTGGGACATTTAATAATGTCTAGACAACTGCAACTGTTATTGCTCTTTTACTAAAGGATTCTATTATCAGTTTATGTGAGTGTTGTTATGAAATGTTTCAAACAAGTAGACAAGTGTGAAGAATAATATAAGAAGAATGGATGCATCTGATTTCCAGTTTAAAACATTATATTTTTCATTAGAGATTTTAAAAGTGTCATCCATTCCCAGAGACTAATGTATTCCCTAATTTTGATGACAATCATCTGTTTATATATAAATACTACATGAACTTTTCTAGCTCAGCTGTATGAAATGTCTTCATGGAAAAAGACGGTCTTAAACTCTGTGGTAATACTGGAACTGTTATGAGCATAGCCTTTTTTTATTCTGTTGGTTACTCTGCTCAAATGCATATTCCATAAATGTAGAATAAGGTGATTATGAATGTCAGTAGATATTGAAATTGTTACATAACAAGATATAATTTCAAAAACTTACAATAAGTTAACTATGTATCCCCAAATAAAATGAAAAACCAATTTGCAGTATCCATGCTGGTAAAAATAATTAGTTTAATTCTACTGAAAAAAAATAGTTTCATATATTAAGGAAGTCAATAAATTGCATAAACATAGACATATAAAATAACTATCTTGCAGAGTTGATGTGTTTATTTAATATTTAGTATCCCAAGTAATTCAAATTAAGGTATTTAAGTATCAGTATGAATTTTAACATTCCTCATTTTAGGCAATATCATTTTGAATTATGACATAAAACACTATGTTCTGGGCAGAATCAGTAAAAACATGACATGTATTATATAGAAACACAGCACAAATGATTTATCTTTCTTCTAGGTATATGTAGGTTGTATCTTTCCTACTATTAAATGGAAAAGGACTGTAGGAAAAAGGAATAGCTGCATTCCTCCTCTCTGTTCTTGAAAACAACGTCAGTGTTTAATAAGCATAACTGGCAGAGGAATGAAGAGGACAACCATGTTCTTTGGCCATGAGGGCCTCAGAACACTGTTGCTTTCCTTCTGCACTGAGATGAATCCTTGTCCATTGCAAAGTGTGACCTGTCACCATAACGTTTCTTCCACTTAGTCAGGAACACATACATTTCAAGTGAATTCATTTTTAAACTTGCCGAATTCTCATGCATTGCAGATCCATCTAAGAGGATGGTGGTCCCTGGACCATGATATTGAAGTACTGAGACAAAGTGGATACAGACTGTTCATCCTTTGTGATACAATTCATAGATGCAACAGAATTCACTTTGTAGAATCTAAGTCCAGTGATCAAACTACTAGAAGTTTCAGAAGCCGAGGAGATGACTCTGTGAGTAAAATGGTTATTATTCAAGCTTGAGGATCTGAGTTCAATCCCTAATGGTCACAGAATATTCTGGCAAGATCTTGCTAGCCTATATTCTAATGCTTGGGAGAGGGATACAAGATGGAGTTCAAGGCTATTCGCCAATCTGAATCAATGAGTTACAGGTTCAGCAACAGAACTAGTTTCAGAAAATCAGGTTGGAACCAATAAATGAAAACATCCAGTAGGAACCTCAGTCCTCGGTACGCATATATACACACATACACATGTATGCATAAGATACACACATTAATTAAATAATTCATGTTCAGGAAGTGTCAACACAGCACTCAACTCCACACAGACATTTTCTATCACAGGTCTCCATATAATTGCTTTGGTTGAATACTGAGGAAACAAGCCCTCCTTAAATTCCTAACATCTAGATTCCTAATTCCTGAGATTTCATTGTGACTTGTGGGTTCTAGCTACTTCTGCTTTTCAGAAGCAGTAATGAGCTGATAATGGGATTCTCAAAAAGTACATAGGAGTGGATCTTATCAGCAGTGTTTTACACCATTAAGGAGGAGAAAATGCAATGTACATTTAGGCATTTAGGAGAAGGACCTATGGAGAAATTTTAAGTGGATTTAACTGAAACCAAAGAATAACTGAAAGTTTTAGAGGACCATAAGGAATGCCGTGGCCAAGTGACAAAGGATAGTTATGAAATAAAAATGGCCATATTGTTCCGTGAGAACTTTCAGCAGAAATACAGTAACAATTAGCTGTATTTCAGTAACATTTCTAACACAGTTTGGGGCAGAATGGTATGCAGTGAAGAGCTGAGGATTAAAAAGCCACCCAGCATGGAAGCTTTGGAGTTCTGCAGTAAGAAAATGAAAATTACACTTTAGGTATTTATTTTTTACTTAAATTTAAGGCTTTTTATGTATTAAAATAAAATTTCATTTTGTTCTTGTTCCTTTTTAAGGTATTCTCCTGCATGAAAAAAAAAATCTCCCTTTTAAATTCTGCAATATGTTGTCGAGAAAAAAAAATTCTGTGTACATTGTTAGAAGTATTTAATTAGCAACACAATTCTTCACAGATCTGGAAAAAATAATACTCAACTTCATATGGAAAAACAAAAAACCCAGGATAGCCAAAAGAATCCTGTACAATAAAACAACCTCTGGAGGCATCACAATCCCCTACTCTACTATAGAACTACAGTAATAAAAACAGCATGGTACTGGCATAAACACCAACATGTGGACCAATGGAATCGAATTGACGGCCCTGATATTAACCCACACACCTATGAACATATAATTTTTGACAAAGAAGCCAAAAAATGTACAATGGAAAAAAGAAAGCATCTTCAACAAATGGTGCTGGCATAACTGGATGTCAATCTGTAGAAGGCTGCAAATAGATCCATGTCTGTCACCGTGCACAAAACTTAAGTCAAAGTGGATCAAAGACCTCAACATAAATCCAGTTACTCTGAACCTGATAGAAGAGAAAGTAGGAAGTACTCTTGAATGCATTGGCACCGGAGATCACTTTCTAAATATAACACCAGTAGCACAGACACTGAGAGAAACAATCAATCAATGGGACCTGTTGAAACTGAGAAGCTTTTGTAGAGCAAAGGACATGGTCAACAAGACAAAGCGACAGCTTACAGAATGGGAAAAGGTCTTCACCAACCCCACATCTGACAGAGGGCTGATATCCAGAATATATAAACTCAAGAAATTAGACATCAAAATGCCCAACAGTCCAATTAAGAAATGGGCTATAGAACTAAACAGAGAATTCTCAATAGAGGAAGTTCAAATGGCTGAAAGACATTTACAGAATTGCTCAACATCCCTAATTATCTGGGAAATGCAAATCAAAACGACTCTAAGATGCCACCTAACACCTGTCAGAGTGGCTAAGATCAAAAACACAGAAGACAGTTTATGCTGGAGAGGATGTGGAGCAAGGGGAATTCTCCTCCACTTCTGGTGGGAATGCGAGCTTGTACAGCCACTTTGGAAATCAATATGGAGCTTCCTTAGAAAATTGGGAATCCATCTCCCCCAAGACCCAGCTGTAGCACTCTTGGGCACATACCCAAGGAATGCTCAATCATACCACAAGGGCATTTGCTCAGCTATGTTCATATCAGCATTCTTTGTAATAGCCAGAACCTGGAAACAACCTAGATGCCCTTCAACTGAAGAATGGATAAAGAAAATATGGTACATATATACAATGCAGTACTACTCAGCAGAGAAAAAACAATGACATCATGAGGTTTGCAGGCAAATGGATGGATCTAGAAAAAATCATCCTGAGTGAGATAACCCAGACTCAGAAGGACAAACATGGTATGTACTCACTCATAGGAGGATACTAGATGTAAAACAAAGATGACTAGACTGCTACACAACTCCAGGGAGGCTACCTAGAAAACGGGACCCTAGGAAAGATACAGGGATCACCCAATGACAGAGAAATGGATGAGATCTACATGCACAACTTGGACAACAGTGGGAGTAATGAAGGGCAAGATGCGAGGGAAAGAAAGCTTAGGGGAGCAAGAGATCCCAGCTGGATCAAGAACAGAAAGGGAGAACAAGGAATAACAGATCATGATAAATGAAGACCACATGAGAACAGGAAGAAACAAAGTGCTCCAGAAATCCACAATGATACATCCACTGTAGACTGCTGGCAATGGTTGAGAGAAAGCCTGAAATGACCTAGTCTGGTGATCAGATGGCCAAACACCCTAACAGTCGTGCTGGAACTCTCATCCAATAACTGATGGAAGTGGATGCAGAGATCCTCAGCCAGGCCCCAGGTGGAGCTCCAGGTGTCCAACTGTCGAGAAAGAGGAGGGACTGTAAGAGCATGAATTGTTGAGACCAAGATTGCAAAAAGCACAGGGACAAATAGCCAAACAAATGGAAGCACATGAATTATGAACCAAAAGCTGTGGAGCCCCCAGCTGGATCAGGCCCTCTGGATAAGTGAGACAATTGAATAGCTTGAACTGTTTGGGAGTCATCCAGGCTGTGGGACTAGGACCTGTCCTTAGTGCATGAGCTGGCTGTTTGGAAACTTGGGCTTAACACAGGGACACTTTGCTCAGCCTGGAAAGAGGGGACTGGACCTGCCTGTACTGAATCCACCAGGTTTAAATGAATCCCCAAGGGAGTCTTGGCCCTAGAGGAGATGGGAATGGAGGGGAGTGCCTGGGGGGAAGGTGGGGGTGGGGGTGGGAGTGGGGAGAACAGGGGAACCCATGGCTGATGTGTAAAATTAAAACACAACTATAATAATAATAAAAGAAGAGAAAAAGAAGTATTTAATTAGGATGTTTTAATAAAAAATGGTCTGTAGAGAAATTTGGCATCACTTTATTTACAGATTGAGTAGATCTTTATATAACACAATGTAGGAGGAATTGTGCACCCTCAGAACTGGTAATAGGAGAAAATAGTTTGTGTGTAAAACTAAAAAGATCTTCTAGTTTATTGGATATTTTTATTTCTGAAATTCTGAAATGATTGTTTATTTTATTCATTATTCTTGGATGTTGCTGTGGGAAGATTAAGGAAAGGTTTTGCCTTTGCTTTCCCTATAGATATCAGTTACACAACCACTCATAGTGTCTCTTATGTCCTGGTATTTATAATAGCTAAATGAAAAGCATGTTTTGAACACTAAGACAGAGTAATACAACATTTTAATAAATGCTTCCCTTATATTACTTTGCAAATACTGATTATTTTAAGTGATCTTGAGATGAGTTTTATAAAATCACTCACTTAATGGCAATCAAATGGAGTAGATAACACTCTTATTGCTAGATATATGACATTTCTATTGTGTGTGTTTATCGAGTCTTCAGAACATATAGAAAGCAATATATAATATAGTGATATTAGTCACATTTTAAACAAAGAAATTTGTTCTGGGGAAATAATTAAATCATAGATTACTAGGTTAAAGGCAGGAAAGATGTCTCACAAAGTAAAGATATTTGCCACCAAACTTGATGATCCACATTTGGTCCACAGGATGCATATGGTAAAAGTAAAGGATGGAGAGCATTCTGTCCTTATGACTCTATTAAGAAAGAATGAGTCTGAGTCCTAATGAAAATTTGTTTAAGTGCTTATTTTTTATAAGACATCTTTCTAATCAGTATTTATTGGTGAAATTATTAAGGCCACTCCACGTAGTTAAAAGGGAGGTTTATTTTGTGGGGTAACTTACAAATGAAGGGGTAGGTTGCAGGGTCTGGCAAAGGTATAGCACAGTCCGGCGGTGTTCTCTGGAGAACTCTGCTCAGTCTACCTCCAGTGTCCAGGGTCCCGGAACCAAGAGAGAGACCTCCTCTTGATCCTTGGTCTTCCACTTCCCCCTCTGCCCCGCCTTGTGGACGTGATCATTACCGAAGCCTCAATGGGGGTTGGAACTTCCAGGCCAATGCTGGGATGGCTATCCACTACAAGTATTAGTCATGGTTCTCTAGAGGTACAGAACTTATTAAATTGTATATATATATATATATATATATATATATATGATTTATTAAAATGGCTTACATTTCTCCTAGTTCAAAAACAGCTGTCTACCAACAGAAAGATCAATAATCCAGTAGTTCAGTGGTTCAGTCCATGAGGCTGGAAGTCTCAGTTGGTCTTCAGCCACAGAAGGAGTACCAAAGAAGTAGTTCTTCTAATGTTGGTGAAGGAATGAACTTGCCAACAAGAGTGGGGCAAGCAGGTAAAGAGCAAGATCTTTCTTCTTCCATGCCATTTATGTAGGCTACCACTAAAAGGTGTGACCCAGATTAAAGGTATATCCTTCCACTTTAAAAAATATGGATTAAAGGTAGTTTATCCAGCACCTTGAGTTTTAGTTAATTCTAGATGTAGTTAAGTTGACACCAAGAATGCCTATCATATAATCATCATTTACATATTAATTCATTTAAGTTTCAGAGTAACAAAAAATGAAACAAGTGCTACAATAGAGATGTCATAGAATTTCTCGAAATTCTTCAACCCAGGTATCCTATGATACAATCCAAATACATATTGTTTTCTTGAACAAGATGGTAATTGAAAATGAAATGATCAAATATTTTACTAAGCTAAATAGAATGAAAAATTAAAGCTGTGTGTTGGGCTCAGTTAGTAAAGTATTTGAAATGTAATTGTGAGAGTATAAGTTTAATACCACACACCATGGAAAAGGCCTAGTCTATCCTGATATATTGTGCACCCCAAATAAACTTACCTGGAGATCAGAGGACAGAGCCAGCCACTAGATTAGACAGAGGCCAGACAATGGTGGCACACATCATTAATCCTATCACTTTGGAGGCAGAGATCCTTATGGATCTCTGTGAGTTCAAAGCCACACTGAGATACAAGAGAGAAACAGAGTGAATAAGAAGTGCCACATACCTTTAATCCCAGCACTTGAGATCTCATGCCTTTGCGTGGAAAGCACACATGCCTTTAATCCCAGGAAGTGATATGGCTGGGTGGAGAAGGGTATATGAGGCGTGAGGAGACAGGAACTAAGCAGTAGTTCAACTGAGACCCTCATTGGTGAGGACTCAGAGGCTTTCAGCCTGAGGATTTGTGGAAACAGGATCAACTGAAGAGTTGGCAAGGTGAGTTTGGCTGTTCTGTTTCTCTGATCTTTCAGCTTTTACCCCAATATCTCTCTCCAGTTTTTTTTGTTTGTTTGTTTTTTGTTTTTTATCAATAAGGCTGTTTAGCAATTCCTGTTACACTAGTCCTGTATGTAGTGTGTGTCTAAATATCTTCGGACTGGGGACCTGGGGATACAGAAACGGGAGGATCCCTAGGGCTCACTGTTTATCTTTTCCAGCAGAAACAACAAATTCCAGGTTCAGTGAAGACTGTTTCTCAGAAGAACAAGGCTTGTATCAATAAAAGAGGACATCTTGACATTAACCTCTCCCCACCCCTTCAAATGTATCTCCCACAAAAAAGATCACTCACATATCCACCACACTCAATAACAAGTAAAACTCTGAATTTTATTTTACTTTTTATTAAAGAAAGAATTGTGAGTATGGTTGTTTGGTCACTCCTTAGGACAGATGAGAGATGCTCTACTGATAGGATGATCAGTGTTCAAGTTCTGAATAAGAAGTATGTTCTGTCTACAGACATGCTGAAAGCTCTGGTGTAGAAAACTAATTCAGTTTTAGCTAACCACAGACCAGCAAGCCCATGACTGTTATCAAGAGTATCACCTATTTCCTACAAGAAATAGAAAACTTTTGTTGCATTTGAAGAAGGAAAAACAATTGCTGAAATGCCCTGATCATGTCTGTCAGAACTGACCACTCAACTATTCCTCAGCTGACTTATAACTGGGTGTGTGTATCTTCTTGCCAGTGTCTTTCTCTGAAGCTTTGGGAGACTGGTTTGCCCTCTCACAACTAGGCAAAAGTGCTAAGAATCTGAACTCCTCTGGCATGCTCAACCCAATGCTAGTCCTATTCCCTCTTCACTCTGGTGAGATAACGCGAAGAAAATGTTATTGTGTATGAGTAGAGGGTGGTACTTCCATGAGTCATGGAAGGCTCTGACATAAGCACTTCCTCTATTGAAAATATTCCATCCTTTCTTCTCTATCTTTACCATTTCTGTCTTATGTATTCCACTTTGCTTCTAAAACTAAGATGTTCATGGGTGATTCTCTCCACAGTTACTTTCTAATGAGAAGCAAATAATGTAACCAATTTACTTTCTAAAATGAACAGTCTGGCAAAAAGGTGTTACTAGAGGAAGTCAATATACTCAGACTGAGTACTGGAGAGCAGTTACAGAAAACGACAACAGTAGTGTAGGCAAAGATGTTATAAATGCTGTGGATGTGTATACAGACTCTGTGCTCTCCTTTTCTGTCCTTGTAGAAAGATTTTTCAAGTGAATTTCTACTATGGTCAAGACAGTATTTCTAAAGAGTAGGAAAGTATACACTTCCAACAGGAAGGTTCCTAAGCTACTGAGAATCCACCGCTGAGCTTGGACTTCTCTTTCTTATACCTAAGCACATATTGTTTACATGAGGCAGTTCTTCATGTGGCAGCTAATGTTCCTGAAGATTCTGTGCTCATCATCTTCATTTGTGTTACCCTTGTTCTCTTTTCAAATGTTTTCCTCAATATTTTAATGCTGTGAGTGCCTCTGACCATTAGACTCAGATATCTCCATTCTAGTGAACATTTCTCAGGGTGAGTTTTGTTAACTGTACTTCCCCAACCAACACTTGCCACCCTGTCCTTGCACAATCTCTCTCTAGTATTTATTATAAGCTTTGTTTGTGTTCCTTAACTGTCTTGGCCATTCACATCTATGAAGTTGGGATTTTGTTTTTTTGTTGTTGTTTCTGATTGATGTATTGTAGTATTTATACAGTAAGTATATGAAAACATATAGCAGGAAGAATGGCTGGCGATGGCTGAGAAAGAAAGATGAATAAATTAGTGAGGGTCTAGGCATTTACCATTCTTTTAGTTTTTATTTAATTTTCTGTACAATCATTAATTATTTTAATTAAATGATTTTTTTCATTTTACCATAGAAATAAAAAATTAATTAAGTCAAAGTGATGTTCTGTTAATAAGGAAAAGGAAGAAGTCAGGTTCAAAGGTGAATTACTGCATATATCTAAGAAGTATTTATACCTTTATAGGCTATTATGACATATATTATAACACACGAGTTAAATACTAAATCAATACATGGCATATTGATTGATATTTTGCAATATATTAAAATATGAGGTCAGTGGTGGTGCATGCCTTTAATCCCAGCACTTGGGAGGTAGAGCCAGGCAGATCTCTGTGAGGTCAGCCTGGTCTACGGAGTGAGTTCCAGGAAAGGCATAAAGCTATACAGATAAATCCTGTCTCAAAAAAGAAAAAAATGAGGTTAACACCCCAAGGTCACATGATATCCCTACGTCATGACTGAGCCTATCTTAGTTTCATTTCTAAAATGACTCTCAGGTACATGCTCAGTTTCATTTCAAATAATAACCATTTAAAATTTTAGCCTTTATAAGACCATTTAATTACCTTATTTTTAGACCTCTCTTCTCTCTTCTATAACTCTGCTGTTCAGAATTATGTGATACATAGACATAAATAGTTCCTGTTGTGACACTATTTACTATCCCTAGAAACTGTATCTCCCCATCATAAATGCCAACACTTTCCCCCCTAAACATTTCTCTCTCTCAACAATCTCTTCCTACATACATCAATTAACAAATAAAACACAGAAATGCCCCCCAAAATTCTATAGAATATTTAAGGAGAGGAGCTTGTTTTTTAAATGGCAACATATAACTACTTTTCTTACTGATATTAATATAACGCTAAGATATCATATATCTCCACAGTATGTTTTATGGTTTAAAAGAACTACAGATATTTTAGGTTTCTAACAATAATATACATCATTATTCATAGGTATACACTATTGTGGAAATAATTAATTAACATTCCTAGAGTTTTGAACTTATGATCACCACTGATGAGGAATCAAATGATTAAAATGATGTCAGATTTCTCATTTGTTGTCAAAGAAAATATCAGGAAGTCCAGTGACTCAGCTATGATATTGTCATCTGGAGTCACACGTACAAGGTTAACACACTTCTGACTGCAGAACTCTACTAACAGACAAAAATGCATCAAGAGATGCCTTTCTGCAGAAACAAATACATTGCAATAATGCTGCATAGAGAAATGCTATACTGCAATGAAAAGGAGCTTGAGCTACACATATCAGCATGTTATAAACTTTTACAACATCATTTCCAGAAATTGCAATCTGGGTAAACTATACATAATGTGATTCAATATTTAATTCTAGTGTTGGTTTTGGATTGAGTTTTGTCAAAATGGCCATCAGAAATAAATGGAATACAAAGACCAATATCTGAACCAACAAACACAAATATCTAGTAGTAAAATTTCACAACTCTACACATTACCAGAGTTTGAAACCAATTTCCAATGTTTAATACATTTTTATTCTCTCTCTCTTTCTTTCTCTGTCTCCCTCTCCCTCCTCTTCTCCCTTCTCCCTCTCCATCCTTCTGTGTCTCTTTGTCTCTATCTCTGTCTCTCTAAGTGTACATATGTATCTATGTGTGTCTATGTGTGTTTGTCTATGTGTGTGTCTTTGTCTCTGTGTGTGTGTGTGTGTGTGTGTGTGTGCACGCGCGCGCCTCTGTTTATTTCTTTGTGTCTGTGTATGATGCATGTGTCTTGGTGTTAGCATACCTGTGTAGATGCCAGAAATTGACATAAGATGTCTCCTGTCAAGACTCGGCACCTCATTTTCCAAGACAGAACCTTTCACTGAACCTGACGCTCGTAGACATGGTTTGCTTGGCTACTCAGAAAGCCCCTGGGTTCTGCCTATCTCTGCAGTTTTTAGAACTAGGGTGACAGACAGAGACATCCAAACTCTTGATTTAACTTCAGCACAGGTTTATGGAGCGTCTCTTCTTTGACTACTGTATTTTAAGTGTGCCATGATTTTTTTCTGTTCAGATTCTAAATTTACAGTAATTTGACTAGGGGTATTCAGTGGAAAAAATCTTCCTAATGTGCTCATGACATGCAGCTGCTGTAAACTTTATGTAGTTAACATACCACAAAGTCATAGCAACATTACTCAAATTATGTCTGGTGACAGGGATGGCAAGTAAAAGGCAGGGTATTGAAAGATCAAATGATTAATTGTAAACAAAGGTCTTGTTTTACCTTTGGCACAGGTTTATAGAGCATCTCTCATTGTTTCTTCTTCTCCCACCATGTCCTAAGTATGCTATCTCTTTCCTGCTAAGCTTCTAATTGATAGCACTAATTTATACTAGGAGTGGGAAGACACTAACTGCCAGGAAGATAGAATACCTCTGTGGTCTTCCAATAAGGCTGAGCAGGCAGACTGAGCAGGTGAGAGCTAAGAGTGCATCTAGTGAACATGTAGGCTCTACTAGTTTTCTGTTTCTCCATTCTCCGGGAGTAGAGACTGCACACGCAGCTGCACTCCAGCAGGTGTTGCTTGAGTCATATATAATGACCATTGTTGCTTGAGAGTAAAGAGAAGCTTGTGCAGCTGTGCACAGGCCACAGCCAGCATCCTCCACTAACCAAGTATCTCAGCATCCTGTGAGTAATAGCAGCAACCAATGAACTTCATGAGACTTGGACGATGAGGAACGACATCACCACATTCCTGTTTCTTTCCCTATTTGACCCGAGACAAGTACACCTGGAGATTGACTTTGAGATTCTAATGGCTTAATCTGTCAGTGGTGCCAGAACCAATAGTTCTGTAAGTGGTGTTTTCAAATCAGCAAAAATTCTCAAATGTGGCAGAATGTCCCTGAAATATGAGACTTTTACCAACTTCCTCCAGTTTTCACCTGTAAAGGCTGGATTCTCTTTATATATTCTTTCTTTAGAGATTATAGTCTTGCAGTATGTCGTGATATTGATTAACAACAAAATAGCCAACATTTAATAATTTCATTACATGATGTCTCTATCAAAGCTTTTTAGAAAGGAATAAAAAATAAAAATCACCTGGGGAAATTATGTAGATATTTATTATTCATTTATTTATGAGAAAAATTCATTGACTCCAAATTATTGAAAGAGTCTAACTCTACTTTGCAAAGAATTATGACTTAGGTCGCACCATCCCTGACACCAAAACTAACACCAGGAGACAGTAACCATGCTACAAAGTAGTCTACTCAACATTAACTTATTTCTTAATTAAATGTATCTTTAACCAGGATTCAGACAGAAGTTCCAGACATGAGCAAGGTTCAGCCTTTAGTGTTTTAAGTTTTTATTAAACTCCATAATTCACATTAAAAATAACAGCAACATTTATGTATATCTAATATTTAAAGGATGTCAGGTAGGTTATATGTGTTTGGTGGTGTATCTAACTTAATCTTCACATAAACCAAGGTGATACATATTCTTAAAATCAACATTAATATGAGATCAATATATAATAAAAACTAATTATGAAAAACTAAGTAGTGTCTGCACAAACTCTTGTACTGAGGCATAGAAGTCAGAATCCCAGACTATTTGGACATTCTTAAGGGGTTATTTGAGATTGTTTGCTTTAAGCTTATCAAGCAGAGTGGTTCCTACTCTGAATGATGTACCTTATCTTTTTAAACAAGAAGGTATTAGTTAGGATGCAATGGAGAGATGATGAGTTCAGGTGAAGGGATGGGCAGTTAACTGGACACAAGCAGTGAGACTTTCCAAAAATAATGCCACTGTCATTCTGTGAATTGGGACTTTTGATCTCTTTCTTGATGGTAAAGAAAATAATTCTGATCCTTAGGTCACATGGTTGTGCTATTTTGCTATGGTAATTCTTTTTACTTGAGTGTTTATACCCATCTTCCTCGTGTTGAAACTTGAGCTGAAGACCATGATAACAGAGGCTATGGCTCTGGGGAGAGGATTGGAGCTTAAGGCTACAGACCTCAAGAATGGGCTCAGCACTTTAAGAAGAGAGTCTGTGCCTAAGAGGACCTAGGGGTCCACCCAGGCATAGGGAGACTTCACCAGAACAGAAACATTTTAGAACATTGATTGCAGACATGCAGACTCCAGAATTTTAGAGATAAATGTTTACTGTCTATCACTCATCAGACTGTGGTGTACTATGCTAGAGTAGCTTCAAGTAATGAAGTCAGCAGCCCCTGACATACTAATGCAGCCACTTCCCCAAAATAGACACAATAAATGATGAAAGGAAAGATTTGGGAAACTCTGGTCTAGTTTTCCATAATGAACAACTGGATGGAACGTTTTACACACTCAGATTAACTTATCAATTGCTTCTATTTTCTTGCATATTGTGCATCTTTTTTTCCAGTCTTGCCTTTTGCACTAGTTTGCAATGGCTGCTGTAATATAGTAACACAAAGGAGACAGTCAAGTCAAAAAATGTGCTCTATCAGAGCTCCAGCATTGTAGATGCAGAATGACGGACAGGGTTGTGTGTTCTGAGTTAAGACTCAAGTAAAGGAACTTTCAGGCTCATGAGGAAAAGGAGAAGGGGAATCCAAGAGCCTGGAGAAATTCATTAGTTTAGATTGTACATTTTCTAAAGACTAGTGCCATAGTCTGTGCCTCTATGGGACATATTAGTTCCATTGCCAACTGATGTTTCACATATTTTTCTCATGAAACATTGTGGAATGGTCATTTTTCTGAAAGTTTGGATCAGGTTTCTGCTTCAGGTCCATTATCATCCATATATATATATATGGATGTGTGTGTGTGTGTGTGTGTGTGTGTGTGTGTGTGTGTGTGTATGTATATGTGTATGCTATGTATATGTCTTCTAATTCTTAATTACCAATTTGTATGAATATATACAATAACATATGAATATATTTGAATATATATTCTTACAGTTTGGTAAATAGGAATTAGAAGATAACTTAAACCATAATAAAACACTAAATGGAATGTCATTTCACCAAAAAAGAATACCACAATAAACCTAAACCACAGTCCTTTTTTTGCAAAGGAATGTACAGGTTGTATTTCTGAACAACTAACTACAAATGTAGAATATTGCTATAGTTTTTTGTGTATTCTTGGAAAAGGGTTATTTCAACATCATCATTATTTTATTAGTGCAAACTAGCTGATTTCCCTAAGGTTCTTAAAATTTGTAAATAGAACTTGAGGCTTTTGAAGCACAATTATTGGAAAATGGAGTAAAATTCTTAATTTGGAATAAATACAATAATCTTCATCATACTTCTAAGACTATAATCAATCCAAATCAGATAGTTTTGCTATAGTAAAACACAAAATGGAAATAAGCCTCTAGATTAGTAGTTTATATGTATGCATATAACTTAATCCTGCTTATAGTAACACAAAAATTGTGAAAAGGATTAAAGCTTTATGTAAATAAATAATTGGCATCTTAAATTTCTAATCATTTGTAAATCCCTTCAGATTTCTAGAATATCTGAAGGTCAGAGAAGTTTCAGATAAATTCCCTGTGTACTTCCTTCAGTGAATTTGTTCCCAAACCCCACATCATTTCTAGAACAGATTGCAGTGTAGGGAAATTGAAATGATATCAGTCTCAGCTTGTACAGAACTTTGAAAGAAAGAATCTCCAATACAAGAAAAGAAAGATTTTTTTCTTTATTATCGCTTAACTAAGAATATTTGAAAAGTTTTCTCTCCTTCCTGACTTCAGACTTAGGATCTTCTTGACATTATGTGAACTATCATCATAAAACTTTTATGTAATTGAATTTTTATTAAGAAAAACTAATGCAATCCAAAATTCTAGAGTTTAAAACTAAAAGATAGAGTTTTTATTTTTAATAAAAAAGAAAATCAGGTTTGTACCGTAAACCGAAAGCATTTACTTTAAGATATTAATGAGAGATTTTATGAGGAGAGACATCCCACTGCTCATGTTTCTGCGCCAGAGGGAAATGCAGCTAAGTTCTTCTAGTGTCCATTTTAGATATTCAATTTTCTTGAATTTAGCATCTACAAAAACGACCTGAACTATAAGAGGTTATGCACAATAAAATTATCCAAATGCTTTGAAATTAAGGATTTCAAATTCAAGATAATATTTTCTGTATTGTAGTCCTGCATATACTTTCGGCTATAATAGTAAAAATAGCCGAATTGCCATTTGTAAATATAGATTAAACGACAGGTCTCTAAGTGTTATACTTTTCTTTCAATGCATTTACTCTCTATCTTATTTGAAAACAAGTATCCCAAAGCAGATACCAACAGAAAATAGACTCAAGGCTTAAATACCATTTAAGTGAATACAGTGCAGGTAAGCAATACATGTGATTAATATCTGGCTTTATTGTAATTTAGTCATCTGCCATCAGTTTCAATAAGTGGCTTTTCTGCATAGTGGCTTTGACTCCTAAAAGTTGTTATTCAATACAACATGTTGTATTTGCTAAACTCAACATACCTCTCTTGTTTTTACTGTTTCTCTTTACCACTGCAAATGACATACACTGATCTCCTGTTCAGCAAGCTCATTTTCTCTTTAAAAATGTACTTTCAAAGTCTATTGTTTACAAGCAACTGAACGGTTACAGAATCAGTGTTTCACTTTGGTCTTGTGTCCTAAAATGCACTGTGTTTCTTTAATTTTTGGTAGGTGACCTCAAAATAGTCATTTTCATCTGTTAACAGCCACCAAAAGCACTAAACATAACATACCCAGTGTTCATGATGCTACTAATAACCATGTTCAAAGCTGACCATTTGGTATTTGATATGTATTTATATACATATAAATATATGCATGTAGCAACAGTTTTAAAAAAGACATAAATTTGAATGAAAGATTATAGGGGTATATTGAGGATTTGGAGGAAGAAAAATGATGTAATTATAATTCCCCAAAATAAAAAAAAGAACAGAGGGAATCACTAGACATCAACCATCAGAAACATTCACTCATAGTCATTTTGATATATTTCAGAAAGAGACCAAAGATGAAGTGAGAGTACAAGTTTTTAATTTTTTATTTTCTTTTTTTCATAATTCTCTTCAATAATAATCGTTGTTCATTATTAACCCAGAAACCCAGATTTTAAAGGTTTAATAAAGTTTGCATCTATTTGGAAAACTCAGCTGTCCATGTAAAAACCACATAAAATTTTCCTGATATTGAACACAAAATAGAATAAATGGATAGGAATATTTATTACACTTTTCTTTTATTATTCTCTTTTTAAAACCTTTATTGAATATATACTCTGCTAAATCTTTGGAGGATCCAGGAATGTATGCACATCTGAGATTAGGACATTGAACACTTTGTTATCTACTCCATCATCAAATATTTGTTGAAGTCTTCGATGAACCTGTGTGTCTGCCAGACAATGAGAATACAACAGCATACAAAACTGTCATGACCCTGTCTGTAGCTATTGACAACTTTGAGAGGTCAAACTAGGGGCACAGTCATTAAGAACAATAATGCAAGTAAAAGTAAAGTGGAAACCTAGATATTAAGGATAGGTAGATAAACACTGTGGACAAAAAGAGTGTATCTTAGTTTGGTCGAATGCTTCAGTGTCGTTCAGAGAAATCCATTCAGTTGAAAGATGAACTTCACAAGTCCTAGACCAGGGAAGGAGAAATAAAGGGATGTGACTGACAGTTTTAAGAGCAGTTGTCTAAAACCATGCTTTCAAGAAAGCTGAGTGAAAATAAAATGAATACACGAGTTTTAATTACTTCAGGCAGATTGTCTTTATTTTAAAGTCATTTTTATTTAAGATTTTTTTATTTTAATTTTATTTAAAATATATCAAGATCATGATGGGGAAATCTACAGAGACAACTGAACCAATTTCAATGGAACTCACAAACTGTAGACCAATAGCTGTGGAATGCATGGGACCAGACTAGACCCTCTGCATACATGAGACAATTGTGTAGCTGGGTCTGTTTGAGGGGCCTCTGGCAGTGGGATCAGGATCTATCTCTGGTGCATGAGCTAGCTTTCTGGATCCCATTACCTATGGCTGGACACCTTGCTCACCCTTGATGCAGCAGGGAAGGGCTTGGTCCTGCCTCAGCTGAATGTACCAGGCTTAACTGTTCCCCCAGGAGAGAACCTACCCTGTTGGAGGAGGGAATGAGGAGTGGGTGGATCAGGGGTGGGGTGAGGCAGAGAGGAGGGGCAGAGCAGGAGAAGGGATGAGAGAGGGATCTGTGGTTGGTATATAAAATGAATAAAAACAAATAAAGTTAACCAAAAGAAATTGCCTATTGAACAATAATTTTGGTGATCAGATAAGTAAAATTAAAGAACAAAGTGTTTCTACCATTTCCTTAAGTCTCATAAGTTTGACAAACTTATCCTATATATGTACACAGAATCAAACACACACACTTGTATGTACACACACACACACACACACACACACACAAACAAACAATAAAGAACACAGCAAAAATATTAGTATACACACAGGCCTATTTCTACCAAATCCCTGTATACTATTTTCATTAAAGACACTGTTAAAGATTGAGTCTGATTGGACAATGATCAATGTGGAATGTGTCAATAGTTGAACTAGTTAAAATTCTTCAGAGTGAGATCATTTGCTACTGGCTCACAAAAGATGACAGTAAGTTGAACCATTATTGTTTTCCCAGCTTGATTCCTGGGCCTGTGAATCATGCCCTGTGAAACACATCACCTTATATTGTTCAAGGGTCCCAGAGGATGTGCAGCCCCCTAGGGGATCTGCTCCAAATTTTTAAGATATCATCCTTTATTTGATGCTAAAACCGAGTCTTCAAGAGGCCAATCTGTCTTACTACCAAGCCAGTTTCTTCAGAATGGCGGAAAATATGGCAAAGGCAGTGAGTTCCCTAAGCCTTCTTTTTTCTGTTCAATAAGCTCCAAGAAGAGAGATGTAGCATGGAATGTTTTGGCAGTGAATGTGACATTCTGAAAAGTCAGGCCTGGTAGTTCTGAGTGAAATATTGTGTTCAGGGAAAATAAATTATACACAAAGCATCTATTTACATGAACAAAGAATACTTCTGGAGGAAGAGGGCCAATGTCACTAATTCCTAAATTTCTAACTGATTTCACAATAAATAGAAACAAACTATGGACTCAGTGTAAGGCTCTTCTACAAGTGAGTTTGCCATTTGTCAATGAGCATTTATGTCCATCTTAATAAAAACACTGTCATGCTGCATATAAAATGTCCATTTCTGCCACCAAGGCCACCATTTGATCACCATGAGTAGGGAAATGAACTGATCAGTATCTACTGGAGTCATTCTAAATATTTCACTATTAAAATATTTTACCAATAAAAATTCTCTTCTTAGAGAAGGTTTACCTAAGACATACAGGCCTTAAATATTTTCCCCAAACAGATATAGCTAGGTACTTATTCCCTAAACTTGTTTATCATAATTTTAATTTCCAATCATACTCTGTTGCACAAATCCTAAATGGTCTTATAATAAAAACCCAGAGCTAGATATTACGGTAATTGCTGGAAGATCAGAGGAAACAAGCCCCTAGAGAAACTTCTCACCACCACTCAATCCTCAGGCATAAAAGGAAGGGAGAGCCTGTCTCCATGAATTTTCAGACTGAATGCCTCTGAGTCCTCAGCTGAAACGCCTGTCTCCTCCTGCTTTATATTTTTTCTTCCCTGCCCAGCCATATTACTTTCCATCTCAAGCTTCCTAGTGCTGGGATTAAAGCCATGTGACTGCCAAGTACTGGGCCTAAAGGTGTGTGCCACCACTGCCTGGCTCTATTTCTCTTTTAGACTTGATTAATCTTGTGTAGTCCAGGGTGGCTTTGAACTCACAGAGATCCAAATGGATCTCTGCCTCCCAAGTGCTAGGATTAAAAGTGTGTGCCACCACTGCCTGTCCTCTATGTTTAATCTAGTGGCTGGCTCTGATCTTCAGTCAAATTTTATTTGTTAGAATACAAACAAAATATCAACACAATACTCATTCCAAATTCTTAATCATTCAGCCAAATCATAAGCCACAGATCATGAATCAGTGTATCACCACACAGCTGGCAATGTCTGAGTCACTATTTCAAGGTTCTGCCCACTGGGAGAATTTGCTTTCCTAATGTCCTTGAAAGATGCCCCCGGTAAGGTTTTATATGATACAGCTATGTAATTTTAAACAGGCACCTGTATATAATATATAAGCAACTATGAATAGAGGCCAGGCTTCTATTGTCAGTCAACAGCAGGTAATGCCTTAAGAAGCCTCAGGAAAACTGAGAGAGAGAAAGCAGTGAGCAGCCAACAGGAGCAGGACTGAGTGAAGTTGAGTCCCTTCCTCATGTCACTTACTGTGGCTTCAGGATATGCTCATATCTAAACACTCATATATCTAAACAAACATATTTTATGGCTTGGCACATCAGTGGTCATGAGGGAAAACTCATACTATTTGTACTTGCTAACCCCAAGTTAAGTATAGAAAAATTCTGAATAGACCTATCAATTGGTCAAGAGCTATTTCTAAAAGAACACCATCTCCCTATCTAGTTACTTGTATAGGTAGCATAGTTTTGTTGAAAAATCTTGGTGGCCTGTGTGATGATGAACCTACAGAAGCCTATCAAAGTATACAAATTTCATTCACATCTGATACTTAAAAGTATCCCTACATTTTGCTCAGAAAATTTGTCTGTTGTACAACCTTTAGCCTCAGTCCAACAAACCGTTCCTTGAATCATTCAGCCACAACTTAGCTGCAAGGATATATCCAAACATTTCCTCAAAAGTCCAAAGAGACCCTTTAGCCATCATACTTCATTTTTTGATGTAGAAGAGACCAAGTTGTCACAACTTATACCTTACCTTGGAAGGAATGTCTCAACAGGATATATATCATCAAAAACTTGGTGATTTCACTGAGTAAATGACTAGAGGGTTTTTGTTTGATCTGTCAACATTCTGCCTTACAACCAAGTCTATGGCAGCTGCTATTTCTTGACCATTGACTGTAATTGACATAGTGCTCCAAGTGGTAGACATTGTGGCATCACATGGAAGAGAATATCAGTCCACATCCATGAAACTAAATTATGCAAAGCACTGGGGAGTTCAGATAAACCCACAATAGGACAAGAGAGGTGTATTAGTGACCTTCTAAAAGCAAATTGCCCCGATAGTCTTTATTGACAGAGACGGAGAGAAACTATTTAGCAGATCAATAGCTACATACCAGGTGCCAGGGGATGTGTTAATTTGCTCAAGCTGTAAAACCACAGCTGGTATAGCATCTGCCATCGGCATCACTGCCCGGTTTAAGCTTATGGTAATCCACTGTCCTTCTTCAAACTACATCTGTTTTCTGCATTAGCTGAATAGGCAAGTTGAATGGGGATGTGATGGGAATTACCAGCTCTGCATCCTTCAAGTGCCTACAGTTCGTCCAGAATGAAATATTGCTTCCCATTCATTATTTTTTAATAGATGCATTCTGCTGGCCTAAATTTGGTCTTTCTTGCAATAGGCCTATGACACAAATCAATAAACCGATGTGAGGATTCACTCATTTGTTAAACATATCTACTCATACTGTGTGCTCTAAAAATAATCATACGATGAGTTCAAAGACCCAATAAGCCCACTGTGAAGTGAGCATTTGCTAAAAGGATCTCAAATGGCCTGATAAACTTCCTTTCTTTTGAGTGTTGGGCAGCAGTGATGATTTTGATTTCCTGAACTGAAAGTTCTTTCAGAGCCAGCAAGCAGTAATATGAAAAAGACTATTTATTCTTCCTCACTGCACATAGAACCTGTTAAAAAGCTCTGTTGGCAAATTCTGGAAGTACAACGCACAGTAAAATGTTTTAGTAATGATGCACAGTTCCTTAAAGGAAATATTCTATCTCTGCAATCAAAGAGTTCAGGGTCTATAAACAAGCTCAGATCTAGGAAATGAGTGGTCTGTGACTGTTTCTTCTTATGAAGAGTTTTTGTAATAGATGAAGTAATTGTTAGTAGCAACCCTCCCATATAGTCCATCTCTAGGAATATAAAAAGATATTGACCTCTCTTCTTAAATAGCAATGTAATTTTGTAATCTCTCTAAGAACTAGATTACTATTTTTCAAATGAAAAATATTAACCTAAGATTTTATAGAGTAAATAAAAGAATATATCTAAGAGCATATTATTCATCATGATATGCATTCAATGGTGTTACTTTCATGACAAAAATTGATAGTCATATAAATATTCACAAGTAAACTACACATTTTTTTAGACTTTTATTTCCTTTGTGTGTGTGTGTGTGTGTGTGTGTGTGTGTGTGTGTGTGTGTGTGTGTGTGTATGGTCTAAATATACTCTTGGACTCTTGATACCTTAAAATTATGACTGATATGTTAGTGAAGGTCCCAAGTCTTTCTACAAATGGAGCTATTTCTTGTTAAGGAATTCATGCTTCTCTCAAGCCTTTAAATAATTGGGCAAGTCTCAACCACACTATAATGATCTATCTTCTTTATTCAAAGTCTGCATTACATATAAATCACATCTGAAAAGCATCCTCACTGAAAAATCTAGAAAAAAATTTACCCAGTGTGGAGCCTAGCTAAAGTTACAACATACCCCAGCAAATTTGATACATAAAATTGACCAGCTCAAAAACAAAAAAAAAAATCATTATGTGATTCTAAATCCATAACACATACCTATTCTCTAATAGATATTAACTTTAAACAACTTTCAATGATACTATACTTTTTGCTCAAGACCAACTTTTAATGACTGACAAATCAAGACTGCAAATTCTTCACAGTTTTAAAATTATAAGCCATAAAATTATCTCATGCACCTAAACATGTGACACTAATGCCATAGAAATATTTCAAAAAGAATTTATTTTTTTAAAGTATATCTATTTAATTGTTTAGTCATGTGTATGCTTGTGGGGGATATACAAGTGTATGTATGCTGTGGCATTAGTATAGATGTCAGAGGCCAACTCATGGGAGTCTATTATCTCCTTACCCACCAAGCCATCTCACTGGAAATTTCATTTACAATAATATTTTTATTCACTGTAAATGGAATTGTAGGGTAGCATTTTATGCTTTGTGAAAGATCTGAAGTTCCATTTCTAGGAGGACTACATAGGCAAGCTAACCCACAACTGGAAACAGACAGGCAGCTCCTCCTTTGTGCTTTTCATGTTCAATCAATAACCTTGAACAATATACTTGACACAATGGTCTTGATTTGTTTGCTCAAATTCTACTTCACTGGCAAAAATATGTAGTTCTTGAAGGCCAGAGATGATATTTTACCTGTCTTTATAAGACTAGGGTATTTCTCATTGACCATTGAACCTTTAGCAAATGTTTGTTGAGTTGAAGGGGGAATGTATTTTCATATGCAGTTAGTATCTGCTCCAATCATAGAGGGTTTGTTTTTATTAGCTCTATAAAAAAATAACACACATTTAGTAGCTTAACACCAAACAAATTCATGATCTCCTTATTTTTCAAAGTATCAGCAGGTTATATCTGTTTCTGGGAGCTCTACAAAAATATTTTCTGGTACATTCTATTCTTGACAAGGCTGAGTTCCTGTTGACGGTAGGGATGAATTCTTGATTTTCATGTAGCTACTATTAAGAAATACCAAAGTTTTGGGGACTATTTAATTGACTGACATATTTCCATTTTGCAACTTCAGGGGCAGTAATGAGGTGAGAAGCCTCTCTCATACATTGAACTTGTACAACCTTCTCCTCTATGAAGTTCCTTGATCCTTCTCTACCACATAGTGTTCAGCTATATAACCAGGACATTGTTCTATTTAGGCTTTAATGTGTTAATAAGTATGCAAAGCTCTTCTGCACATGCAAGTCAGCACCACTTTAGCTTCTGTACTTGGCCCATTTGTATCCATATTACTGCCTACTCTGCCACATGGGTATCATTACTATTATGCTTAGGTTATTGGTGAACAAACTGAGGACAAGTGATACGTTACATGACAATTTATAATTGAATGTTAGACCCTTCTAAAATTCATATTGAAATGTAATTGTCATCAAAACAGTATTAAAAATCATGACTTCTACAAGTGATTAAGCCAGGATGGTTTCTCACTTAGATGTTCAACCAATCTCATTATAAATCTCAAGCCTTGTTCTGTAAGGTCCTTTTTGACCTAACATTTTGTTTTATGAATCATAACAACAACAACGAAAGAGTTTTGTGGTGGATTCCCAGACTCTAGAACTAGACAAACAAAATTCTGTTCTTTATGCTTCATCCAGCCTAGCATAATTTATTATAGATGCACAAAATTCATTCTGACAGTCTTCTAACCTATTGGTAGGGCATTTTCAAAATTTTAGCTTGAAAAGATTATTGTTGGGTAAAAGCTAACAAAATTAATTGGGTGTTTTAAAATGAGTTGGTTCAAATAGAAATGTCCCTTGTAAATAGCAAATAAATATAAATAAATAAGCATACCTCAAATGAAGACAAGTACTAGTACACATGTGCATATAACACTTTTAATAAGAAAAATTATAAATCATTCATCGGCATTTGAGTATTTCAATCCATCAGCTTAAGGGCTGTCTAAGTCCACTACTCCCTTGACAAATAATAAAAAATAATAACCTAAGAAAATAACAACATATTTCTTTTTTATTATTATTATACTTGTGTTTTAATTTTACACATCAGCCATGGGTTCCCCTGTCCTCCCCCCATCCCGCCCCAACCCCTATCCTCCCCCCATCACCTCCCCTCCATTCCCATCTCCTCCAAGGCCAAGACAGAGAAATGCATGAGATCTACATGAACAACGTGGATGACAGTGGGAGTAATGAAGGGCAAGGTTTGAGGGAAAGAAAGCTTAGGGGAGCAGGAGATCCCAGCTGGATCAAGAACAGAAAGGGAGAACAAGGAATAACAGACCATGATAAATGAAGACCACCTGAGAACAGGAATAGGCAGAGTGCTCGAGAGGTCCCCAGAAATCCACAATGATACATCCTCTGTAGACTGCTGGCAATGGTCGAGAGAAAGCCTGATCTGACCTAGTCTGGTGATCAGATGGCCAAACACCCTAACAGTCGTGCTGGAACTCTCATCCAACATTTCTCTTTGTGAAGAGAAAATGTAGCCTAGAATCATACAATCTATTCTAAAACATTGTGTTTAAACATTTTGGTGCCAATTATAACTTAGATAAAAATTTCAATACACTGTAATAACAAATCAAAACCATAAGCCAAGTCACTATCCTTAAATCCAATAATGGCTTTATAAAACTAGTTAGAGAAAGGTAGCAAATGCTTATTATTTTATTTCTCATTCATATTGAAATCTTATATAAATAAAAATTCAGATTCAACTATGTGCTTATTATCTCATTATGTGCCTTAATATCTTCCTATGTATCTGCTATTCAAAATTAGCATATTATCTCCAAACATTTATGTTGTTACATAAATGCATTTATATAAAGCTGTATGCTCAACTTTATCATCAAATCAACTTGTAACTGTCAGAAAAATTGGGTTACAAAATATTCTTTATTACTTGGCATCAACTGTTAGTCATTCAATAGTATAATTAAGTCACGCCACTACCTATTTCACATACTTAAGCAAGCCCATATCCAGATCCTGTGGAACCTGTTTCTTGAGTCACCAGAGTCAGTCTCCTGTGACAAGTAGCACAATGAAGGGAGAAGGTCTAAACACACCAAGGAAATACTACTCTGCTCAGGGAAGCAAACATTCATACACAAAATTATATAATTTTCAAATACTGAGTAGCTAATGGTTTTTATTATAATTGCTTTAATTTCACAGTTGTAATATAAATAGAGGGAGCAAGAATCAAAGACCTTTGGAAATTAGTATACATGGGTGCTGGTGCCATCTAAAGACAGCTTTTTCTTGCTTTTGATCAAATCTTTTAACCACTATAGATCTTGGACTTCTCATCTTTAAAAAGAAGTCTTAAGTATCTATAAGAAATTGACTCATTCCTGGCAGACAGCATGTATGCTTTCAGATAATATCATAATTGTCTGGTTTCTCAGCTTTAGCCTTCCTGGACTATACCACAAATAGCAGCTCCAGCCATATGGAAACCAGGAAATAAACCTATTTTCCCTATTTAGAACAGTGATTATGTATTTTTTTCACTTCTTTGTGCACAAGCTCCTCCTCACTGACTTCCATATCCTACATGGTGACTAACTACGAGGTTTGATGTTGGGGTGTAAAAGCATGCAGGTTAATAGAAATCGAGAAGTGCTCAATGACTTTGTGATGTCAGTAATTTTTCAAAATGCACTCTAAGAAACACCTTCCTACCCCCAAGGGAAAATGGTGGTGAACCCATCTTCATATTGTGCTGGTAACATTTGCCCTTGGCTGCAGTTATAACAGGGTTGCTCATGAACAATGATTGTACTGCAGGTAATTAAGTCTGGATTCCCCAGAAGAAAATCTGTATACACAGAAACTCAAAATCAACTGGTACAGAGTGGGACTGCCTAACAAGTAACAGCAAATAAACCAAAAAGGTGCAAAGCAGGTAAATAAGACTACCAAATATAATCTACATTATACTGTATCCTTTGTCTAGGCAAGGTATTTGCTCTTTTAATGAGAAACTGATATTCAAAATTAAAGTACATGACAAAATTTCTCCCTTTCTGTTTTCTCCCTCCAATCCCTCCCATGTACAATATCCTTCCCCTGCTTTTTCTCAAATACATGGCCTCTAAGTTCTTTTTAAAATTGCTCATGTGTGTGTGTGTATAATTGATATATTACAGCCTGCACAGTTTATATTCTTTTACTTGTATGTATATGATTTCAGGGAGTAACCATATGCTACAGGATAACCAATTGATGTGCTCCTCTCCAGGGAAGACTATTTTCTCCCCATTTCAACATCTCTTAATTGCTTGTAGGTCTTTGTCTGGGATTAGAAACCCTTGAGATTTCCCCATTATGTATATGTTGGTATTGTTCTTGATCAGATCTTGGTTAGGTAGTCATTTCTAAATATTTATGTTTATACCAACAAAACGGTGTAGCTCTCATCCCACAACAAAGAAGCTTCTCCGTTCCACAGCTCAAAACCATTACAGAAAACCACAGGTGATCAAATTGTGGAGATCATCTGATTGTTTGATGGTCAGATCCAAGTCATCCATCTACTGCTCAACTCCTGTCTCTTGGGCTCTGGATAGAACATCAGTGCTTGTCTTCCCTGAACCTGCATGGGAACAGAATTTTAATCCTCTGCCAGCTCCCTACTAGACCCACAGTCTTATGAATTCCTATTTGAAATTTCTCCCAAGTCTTTTTATATTGCCTTAGGGTTACTGCCTGTTTACAGGAGCCTAATCTGATTCACTACAAACTAACCAAGATTATTTAAAATCTATGAACTAGATAAAAACTGGGTTTAGGAAAACTAAGTTATTATAACCATGTAATGATTAAAGAACATGAATTTAAGTGACTTTTTAAGAGCACTGTAGTTACAGTGCCATAAAATCGCTTATTCAATTAATTTAATCCAAGGCACCAATGCACAAGAGTCTGTTCCCTAAACTCTATAAAAATACAATATTCAGGGTGGTACTACATAATAAATGCACTAAAATTAAAGGAGTAATCCTAAAAAAAAAATCAAGTTGGAAGTACTTTTCTTATTGTGAAAGCTATCAGGAGGCTGAGTATGTATACATTTAGGGGTAGTTGCATAGCTGCTTTTATGTTGGAAATATTTGTATGCACAAATTGCCAATCTGTGTGCCAGTTTTTGCATTCACATAAGATGATAGAGATGTTATTAGCAAACGTACAATAAGCACACTCTGGGAGGAAGTATGACTCAGTGGCACTGTACCTGTCCAATATGTGCAGGACTCTGAGTTCAAGTCCCAGTGCTACAAAAGCAAACAAACAAACAAAAACAGAAAAACAAAGAAAAGAAAAAGAGAGCAACATCCTTCTTACATTTGAATTTTTAATGCATAAGAAAGAACAAAGCAAACAAATAAATTATTCTGAATAAAAACAAATTTGTATATCATCTAAAAGAAATTATAAATATAAAAGAAAAATATATTAAAATAGATTTTCTCTATATAATGGCACCACTAGGATAAAATTTAGGATTTACAAGTAGCTGAATATCTATAGAGTGTTCACCCTTTCTTTCAAACCCTGAAAGTTAAGTCTGTGGTGTACATGTCCATATAAATGTATAGCTTAAAACTTTCTACACTGAAGCACATATTTTCAGCCTATTCATTCTCCCAGGTCATCTAAACACAAATGATTTGATTCATTATGAACGTTGCATGAACAAGGATTTCTTCCCACTTTTAAAAATCTGTTTTCTCTTTCTTTCTCTCTTTCTTTCTTTCTTTCTTTCTTTCTTTCTTTTTTTCTCTCTCTTCCTCTCTTTCTTTCTTTTTTTGTTTGTTTCTTTCTTTCTTGTGTGTGGGGGCTACTGACTACCCCACATTTCTAGGAGCAGCAGGAAATATTCGTTAGAAGAGCAGAAGAGGGGAGAAATAGATGGAAAATACAGGATTCTATTCCAACGGGCCTGGACAGTCTCTGCCCCAGGGTATTTATAGGAATGCCAAGGGATTGAACAAAAGACCTCCCCCCAGCACAGCCAAATGCAGACCATCTCAGACACCTGCACTCAGGTCAATGGTCCAATCATCCTCTCCATGAAGACCTGCTGGGTAAAAGCCACTAGAAAACCTGAAAATGGGCTACAACATTTTCTTCTTCCTTTCTTTTTTCTTTCAATCTCTCTCTCTCTCTCTCTCTCTCTCTCTCTCTCTCTCTCTCTCTGTCTTTCTTTCTTTCTTTCTTTCTTTCTTTCTATGCTTTACTGCATTTACTGATATAAATATTTTTTACCCATAGGTCAAAAGTAATTGTCTATGTTTTCATATCCAACAATCTAACACACATTCTCATTTAAAATGAATATTTTGGCATCATTCAAAAGTCTTTTAGATAATAGTATAGGTTGAGAAACCAATATAAATAATTACTGAAAACATAAGCATCTAAATCACCAAATGACTCAAGCTGAAAATTTTACATTTTTGTGAACAGAAAAAAAAGTGATGGTTTGATATCTCCATAAGAGTGGAAACTAAGAAGAGTAACACTGGAGGGATTTTGTCTAATTGGAAAATCTGATATATATGAGAATTTTTTGGTAAGTGAAAAGAGGGATAATATGTACACATTACTACATTTTTTAATTTTTAAATATGCTTAGTAACTATTTTCATCCTTATAGTTTTAGGAACCCTGTATTAATTCACTGTGAACACAGTAATAAAATTGTCCCCCACACACTGCTATATGGTCAGTCTAAATCTGTCATATAAACTTAACTGTATGAGACATCTTGCCATATGTATAGGCCACAAGGATTACAGATTTATAATACCACTGTGATTTTCACTGCTTAAGGCCAGGCACAGCAGTCATAAAAACCCACTTTTTCCTCTTTGGTATACTTGTACTACATGGCTGTGTTAAATTAACATTAGGGACTTCTGTGAAATCAGTTACAAGGATACATATTGACTGACCTGTTCTCAAATACTAACCTAGGTTGCTGAAGACTGTTTAGGCTCTGCAAGGAAAGTCAGAGGAAAGGGAGACATACTTAGCCCCATGCAGAGCAGCTGTCCTGTTGTCTCAGTAACACAAAGGAAATGGGCATTGATTGCCTTGAATAAAGGCAAGTAATAGCAATGTATACTGGGGAATTTTCATTAATTCTAGACACAAGCTTGGCTTTAAGTAAAGAAGAGACCCTCAAAAGAATGTAATGCCTCAATATTTTTATGATTTGTTTCTTTGAGTTTTTAAGGTCATTGTTTTGAACTAAGAATTAACATGTTCTAACAACGTGCTTTTTGTTTGTTTTGCTTTGTTGTTGTTGTTGTTGTTCGAAATTTACCCTTAATATCCATTATATTTTCCTTTATTTCATAACGTGGGCTTGTAGTAGGAATCTTAAAGGTACTTGTTAATAAAATCAAACCCAAGGCCAGTTATTGGAGTGATTGCTGGAAGATCAAAGACACAGAACAAGCCACAGCTATCTCACCTTGCTAGTTCCTCAGGTGATCCTGTTTCCTCAGGCTGGAAACTTCTGAGTCCTCCTCCACATGAATCTCAGCTGAACTGTGTTGCTCCAAAGCCTGAAAGCTTAACCAACCAAATGCTTAACTAACTACATGCTTTACTTTAATTGCTCTAGTTTCTGGTCTTCACAACTTATATATCTTTCTCTTTTTGCTGTCACTGCCTGGGATTAAAGGTTGGGTTTCTGGGATTAAAGGCATGTGTCACCATGTTTAGCTGTTTCTAAAGTGGCCTTGAACTCAGAGATCCGGCTAGCTCTGCATCCCAAGTGCTGGGATTAAAGGTGTGTACCACCACCGCCCAACTTCTGCTATGGCTTACTCTTCCCATTTTCTAGCCACCATTTTTGGCTTTGTTCTAGTGGCTGTCTGTTCACTGACCCCAGATATGTTTATTTCGGGGAACACACAATATTTCAGGGAACACAATACCCACCACATGGGCTTTTTATTGAGCCCATATGCCACTGTTTTATTAACAATACTATGAAGGAAAAAGTAACATTGAAACAATGTCAGCTACTTGGAAACTGACATCTACAGCAGGAAACACAGTTTAGCAGTTAGCAACTGGTGTTGCTCTTAGAGAGGATCTGAGTTCAGCTCCTAACCTTCTGTAACTTCAGCTCCCAAAGATTCATTGACTTCTTCTGCCCCTAAGGACACTGAAAACACTTGTACAGTGAATTTATGTATTCAGGAAAGCATTCAAACACATAAATAAAAATATAATTCTTCAAAAAAGAAACTGACATGTCTCCCAACTGAATAGCCAATGGAACTGTAGAAATTAACTTCGTTCCAACATTCACTTGAATCTAGAGCCAACACAAGCCTCCAGGTGTGGCATGTGATGAAACAGCACAGGAAGGTGGGCAACTGGAAGGCTGCTTCAGCTTCTTAAAGAGCCTCATGCAAAGAATAAATCCCTTTGACCTGTCCTACAGGCAAATGATCAACTGGAAATTTTTTCATTTCGGTTTCCTGACTAATTCAAAGATTCATAGACAAGAAACAGAATTTGAATCTAAATCAAAATTTGTTTCAACAGTTTTCAAATGGTGAAATGGTCTCTTGTAGTATAAAGATCTTTATTTTTAAGAACTTTTCAGTCCATAGGTTATTTAATGCATATCTGTTTCATGTATAAAAATGGTTATTTAAGAAAATTATGTGATTTGATATGAAAGGGAAAACCTGGTCATAAGAACTTATAGTAACAAAACACTGCTATAATCTATAAAACAAAATGTGTGATTTCATTTGTTTTTAGTTCATTTCAAGTTACATGGGAAATCTCAAATTTGGGACAGGTGAGATGACTCAGTGTATGTGTCTGCCTCACAAGCACAAAGGCTGAGTTCACATCTCCAAAATCGACATCAAAACAATGCATAAGTGATGGCTATGAAGCCTGTTAACCCAGGGCTTGGAGGAGCAGATGGAGGACCCCGTGTGGCTGGCCAAGAACCCAATCTGTGAGCTCTAGATTCAATGAGGGACTCCATTCCAAAAACACAGTAGTGACCAATAAAGGAGTATTGACCTTCACAACACACACACACACACACACACACACACACAAATACACACACACACACAAATACACACACACATATACATGTGCACACACAGCCCTCTCATTTCAATTTACAGCTATTAGAATATAAATTTCATTATAAAAATAAATTAGATCTATGTTATTTTAATTGATATACTATGTGAGTTTACATAATATATAATTATTTACATGAAATACTCATTTACTGAAAAACAATATCAGCTTGGTTATAATTATACCCATGATACAATAAAATCACTACACATGATTTTTGGACAATTTATTGATCCCAGATACATTGAATTCAATTTATTGATTCAAAATACATTTGAAATTTTAAAAATTATACCACGTGTGTTTTGTGTGTTTCATGTAAGAGAAGTGCATATACATTTTACAAAAGAAAGATGTTTAATTGACAATCTACTCAATGACTCACCATCATCATGTGGTTTCTCCCAAATGTTTTTATGATATAAATTTTATCCACTCTGGAAAGAGGGCAATGCTGACTTTATAGAGTAACCTGAGATTGTTGCTTTTCCTGGTCTTCACTGTTCTCTTACTTTGAACTGAACATTTGCTACTCTACACCTATAGTGAATTACAAATGATGTACACCTATCACCTACTCCACTGAGTGCTCAGGTCCATTGCTCTTCTCTTGAACCTGGTTTAGCTCTTTAACTTGCTTACCATGAGAAGAGAGTGGAAACCACATTGTGTAACTGAGCCTAAATTTTAAGAGCCCTGATATTCTGCACTAGCACTGTCTAAACATTTTCTCAAGGAACTCAGGTTCCATGCAGAGGAAAGACTTCACCCAAGCCAGGATTACATTCAGAGTAACTAAGGCACTTGAATGGCTGTTCTGCATCAAGTCCCTAGCACTGCCAGTAACAGTTCCTCATAACAAGAGCATCATGGGCAATCGCTCCCAAGAATCTTACAGATACTGTGATTCCAGCTGAAACCAACTGGAGAATAATTACTGCTTGATACATATCAAGCCATGAAGCACGGCAGGTTAAAAAGCAATTTGCTTTTTTTAATGTTGTTCTAGGTATAGTTTCAATGACTTCAAAGGGTTAGCAACAAAAATGTAGTGTGTTTAAGCAAGAATGTGTGCTTAAGTTCGTAACTTCATCTTAGCACTGTGAAAGTTCATGGTACGTGGGTGGATTTAGCCTTTTTGTGTTCTGTGTCAGTCTTGGCAATGGCTGGCAGCCTACCATGGATGCCACATACTAGCTTAGGATTTGGTTACTGCTTTCAGATCGAGGTCAAACTCAGTATGTGTCTTCTTTTCCCCTGACCCACATAAAACCTTATGTTTTTTGTAGAGCTCTGTAGCATCATCTGGGTCACTTTCTGCTCAGTACTTTAATATTCATTTCAAACTTCTGTTTCATTCTGAATACAGGAATGTACTTGATACCGGAATCATTCAACTGAAATGTTTTCAGACACCATTAATGTGAGCTGACTTTATTTTCTGTCTTTGTTGTGATTAAATGGGGTTCTAATATAAATGGAGAGAAAATGAAATAAAAGCTGTATGAATCTCTATGAATCACAGGAAGATAAAGGATGAGATACTGGTGGCATAGAGTAGGAAAATCATGAGAGGTAGATGGTAACAAGGTCACGTCAAGAGACATTGATGGAGAAGTGCTGTCCACAGAGGGAAATGTTCATAAAGGTTAAAGATGATGAAGACCTGATACCAAAAACTGGATTTAATAATGAGATATGAGTAGTGAAGAAGTAAAGGAAATAATAACAAGCCCACATTTCAAAGAAGTTAGAAGAGAGGGGAGAGACAAAACAATCACTAAAGTACACAGGTTATCAACACAGAATATACACAAATGAGTTATAAATTATCCTGAATGAATCTGAGTGTACAATATTAAATCTCAGATTAGTGATTTTCTAACATAAAGTATTTCATTTAAGGCATGTGCTGTTATGAATTCCTAAAAGATACTAGCGGTGTTTGAAGAGAGAGCACATGGCTTATTTAGAAGCCACATCTGGGTAGTTTTCATTTATTTTCATTTAAAGTTATAGCCAAATTCATCTTAAACATTTTGTTGTATAATTTTACAATATTTGAATATGTAGTGGTTGCTGCCATGGGAGATGCATAATTAAAACTTGATTATGGGTTCATTTAAATTTAGATTTCTTTTTTTTTTTAAAAAAAAGAAGAAACTAATTCATTTTATCAATCTTATACACAATTGCTTATGATTTTAAAATCTAATATTCAAATTTTGATTTTTATTTGAGTAGTATTAAGCTGTAGAGAAGGTCTGGGGCAAATGATTAAATGGGTAAAGTTTGTGATGGCCAACGTCTAGATCACATGAATCTACATAAAACAACAGGTGGTGCAGCACATGCCTACAAACATAATTTTGTTTGCTGGATCCCTGAGGATTGCTGGCTAGTCAGGATAGTAAGAATGGCAGGAACCATTTCAGTGAGAAACCCTATTCAAAAGGAAGTATTCCTAAACTCCTTCAAAGAAGTCAGTATTACTCTAATACCCAAACCAGGTAAAGACATATCTAATAAAATATAGATCAGTATCCCCAATGAAAATAAGCACCAAATTATTCCATAAAATACTTTCAAATCACATTCATATGAATCACCCACCACCATCAAGCTGGCTTTATATCAGAGATGGAGGGATGGTTCAACATACATAAGTTAATAAATGTACCATATCAAATATATGAACTTAAAGACAAAAGTCACATCATAATTAAAATAGGATAGAGAAGTGAATGTTGGTGACATCTACACACCAAACTCCACTCCTGCACATAGCTACATGTTTTGGCAAATCTATACATACATGTATTCACCTATACACACATGACTAACACATACACACACACACATGGGTGGAAGAAAGAGAGAGAGAAAGAGAGAGAGAGAGAGAGAGAGAGAGAGAGAGAGAGAGAGAGAGAGAGAGAAGCAGAGACACAGAGAGGAGATACAGAGTAAATAAAATACTTTGTTTTATTAGCCACTGCTTCAAGTTCACAGGACTGCAGGAATTCAGCATTGACAAGCTATGAGGCAATGGCATAGAGTTTAGTGAGACCTTTTCTCTTAGAATAAAGAACTACAGAATTTTCACATTTGATGTCCAAACATACAAAACTGAGTAAGACAAGACATGCTCAAAATGGTCCCTGAAATTCCTTGTAGATTATGTTTAGTATCTGATTAGAAGCCTCTCTGCCGTTATTAATGTTTCTGCTAAATTCAGTGTAATAAATATTTTCATCCTCTAATTTACAGTCAAGTACTTCCTGGGAAATGAAGATAAATATTCCAGAAAGCATCCTTAGAAGTCAAATCGAGCTGGGCGGTGGTGGCACATGCCTTTAATCCCAGCACTCGGGAGGCAGACCCAGGCAGATCTCTGTGAGTTTGAGGACAGCCTGGTCTACAGAGCAAGATCCAGGATAGGCACCAAAACTACTTAGAGAAACCCTGTCTCACCCCCACCCCCCAAAACAAAGAAAAAGAAAGAAGTCAAATCTAGGAGTATCTGTGTATGGGGTACGTATTTCTCTGGATATTTTGTTGAAATACAACCAGAGGAAAATCTTAAGAAATGTCTCTCAAGGACATCCAGTATTTTAACATATTTGTGCCTAAAATATTTTAATGTGTCCTTTTAACAAATTCACTTAATTAATGCTAAATAGGAAAGCAGAGCACTTAACAGCAGGGTAGCATTCATCCACAGGTGATAGGGGAAAACCAGCTCCCAAAAGTTGTCCTTAAAGTTCTGCGATGACAACCTCATATGCATGGTACCATTATTTAAGACACGTGGGTTATGTGACCTAAAGTATATGTTTGTAAATCATGGCACACTGTGTAAAAAATGTGCAAATACATGTTGCAAGTCCTCATTTATTTACTTTTGAAGAGATAGCTACTAAAAAAAAAAAAACTTCTTTTCCACTCAGTTACCATGAGACCTTGGGGGGAATTCCAATCTAAGCAATAATTGGGAGAATAGGAAAGGAACCTGCTGAGCTGCACTTGTGCATATACCACTGAAGAAAGCAATGAGTCATCATAAGCTAGTGACAGCAGAGGAATTATATAAGACATAAAAGGCTTAAATTAAGGTGCACTAATTGCCCGTGGAGGACATGCTAATTCCTAATATAAATATCATCTGATAAGCCTCAAACTATTTTAAGTGTAAGAGCTGATTCTTCCACAAGATAGTTATATAATGCCACATGCCTTTGAAGACCAGTTAGTGCACGGGAGCTGTGGAAGATTCTATAAGACTTGTAGCAAAAGCAGTTTTGCTTTACAGATAAGAAGTCTGACTTCCATAGGGAGTTGGCCTCTCCAATGTTTATTGGTGATTCTTGTTTTGAAAACTTGTCTCTCATGTACTACAATGGTACTGATTTTATAGCCATTGTTTATAACATAATCTAATCTCGGAGACATATTACTAATTTTCTTCTTTTCAATGCTGGCTATGTTGATGACTGAGAAAGGAGAACACTTGTTGAATGGACTTTTTCTATAGATAGTATTATTATGGTGTAAGGGCAGGAGGAATTCTCATCTGGGGTTTGCCATCTATGGGTCTCTGTCTTTCTAATCTTTTTATATACACTGTGTCATGATCACGTAAAGACAAGGGAAATAACTGCTTCTGTTGTGACACAAAGACAAACTACTTTCAGTTTAAATATACTCCTGGCTAGAAAAATGCAATAAACCATGGTATCTATGGTAATACATTAAACATTTCTTGAAGTTAAATTGAGGAATTATACATGGATACAAATAGTGTTTGTGTGAGTGATTGGATTTCTTCTCCCTCTGGGAACAATAAGAGTATTTCAAAATTTTCCAGATCAACTCCCTGAAGTTGGAAAACATATTTAATTTCAGTAAATCTGTTGAACCCTAGAGAAAAGAAGAATCAATAAGAAATTCAAATCAATCTATATATGCAACATGACCTGGGAATATATTTTGATAGGAAACGTGTTCTCACATGCAAGCTCTAATAAGAAAACATCTTCCGATTATGAAGAAAGCAATTAGCTTTTGACATTAATTATTCCATGCACCCCAAGTCTATTCTCATGTTCAAATCATGTGGAGACACACAGAGATTTCCTACTGAGAATTTACTCAGGGTCCCAGAATCTGAGCTTGCTTTACCCATCAGGGCTGCATAAGGAGATGATTTGACCACAAAGGGTCTAACTTGGCTGTGTAGTATGCGTTGATCTAGCAAGAGGGAGGTCTTTTGCCCCACCCCTTGGCATTGTTAGAAAAAGGCCTTTTAAATAAATGGAAAAGGCCATTGGGTATTGACCCAAGTCCTCCTGAAACTATCCTGTGTTTCCATCTTTCTCCTCTCTGCTGTCTTTCAATCTAACATTTTTTTATCCCTCTCTCCTCCTCATAAGAACCCTTTAAAAGGTGGGAGCTGGCCACCATTTTATCAGAGTATCCTTCAGTTTCTATTGTACTGGCTGTTCATCATTTAACACATATATTCACCAGTATCATTACACACACCCTTGTGTTAATGACAAAATGCAGGTAAACATTAATTTCTTCTTCATTTTCAATATAAAACAGCCCAACAATTTACAGAAAAATATCAATGCATTCTGGGTTATAAAAAGAAATGTGGGAAAAAAGACAATTACTTTGGGAAACATATATAGCCATTGGTTACTGGGATCCTAAATCTACAAATATCACTTGAAAAAGAAAGAAATAGTCTAATTACAGTAATGAACTTGACTGACAGAGAGACAGAGGCAGAGACAGGGGCTTCCCACGTTGCCCAGATAAACCATGTCTCTGATGTCAGAGCTAGCCACCTCTTCTGCCGACAGCTGTAGAACTCAGCTATAAAACAGGAATGTAGAGTTTCTGCAGGAATATACTGTAGTGCAGCCAAAATCTACTGACAATTCAACTAAGTAAACTGATGTCAGCTTTTGATGATACGAGCTAGCCTCAGGCAAAGATCTCGAGTGTAAAAAGTAGAAACTAAGTTTTCCAAGATACTCTTCCTAGGCTGAAGCAGACTTCTCCATTCTGCCCCACAATATCAGGTCCGGGCCCCACTTCCTTACATGCCATTAAATGATTCCCAACATAAAACATTATGTTTACTATGCTTTCTACAATGCATCTGTATAGACAAGTATGTATATGTTATGTGGGTATTATCAAATATATAATTGGCTTTGAATCCTGATTGATGCATGCTAGAAATGAACCCTCCATTCTCTAAAGGGATGTTTTAGACTTTCCCTGCTACCATGAGAATAAGGATAATTTTTGAAAAAGATTTTTGTTTTGTTTTTTTGAGACATGTTTTCTCTGTGTAGCTTTGGTGCCTGTCCTGGATCTTGCACTGTAGACCAGGCTGGCCTCGAACTCAGAGATCTGCCTGTCTCTGCCCCCCAAGTGCTGGGATTAAAGGCATGCACCACTGCTGCCGGCAGGAAAAGACTTTATTAAACAAAGGAATTTCCACTGACATATAACAGCTATTTTCACATGAAAATGGCCTTATTGTCTCAGATATGTTTTCACAGGTTTACTTGTTTTCAAAATATATGTGAAATCTTCACATAACTACCCTATATTATCAATTTCACAATTCCACAAAATGTGTTGCAGGTTAGCTCTGCTCCTGCCCTCAGCTTTCCGTACAGATATTAGGAAAAATAAATTCAACTTGATCATTATTCTATACAGGACAGCTCTAGCCAGGTGGGCAATAAACAATGAAATATTTGCCACAGTTTTATATCAAAGGTGACGTCTCTGACTGTGTCTGTCATAACAGAATGCTTAACAATTAACAATGAGGTACTTTGTTACATTAAAAGCAAGTTATTGAAAATATTTGCATGTGATACATTTCTCCCAAATCTGGTGAGCATTGTTTCAGCTGGTTCTGCCAGCCAGATTCCTCTTGAGATGAGGGACTTACTGTTTCTACTACCTGAGCATGGGGACAGTAGGTGGCTGTCACACACATTGGCTTTTACATGGGTTCCAGAGATTTGAAGTCTGGTTCAGACTCTTCCACAGGATCCACTTAATCTGCTGAGATGCCTTCTTATCTCCTAAAGTATCGTGTCTTATTTTCAAACACCAAAAAAGTGCTTAGAATGTAAGAATAAAATGAAAGAAAACGGTGGGATCCCCATCCAGGTTCCCAAGGCAATTATGCAGCTTGCTCTGGACAGTGCCAACAGAGGTTTCCTCAAATAAAAGAAGTTGGTGTAAATTGCAATAAACAGTAACACTTTAAAATAATTGCCTAATCAATATTAATTCCTCTGGTATCTATTTAACAGCATTAATCACAGTGAACTCATCTAGTATTAATGTGAGTGTCACAAGTAATTCAATTGTATTTCCTCTGTAATTCAACATTAATTACCTTAACTGGGCCATTATTTGAAAGTATTAATCAGTAAACATGAAAATAAAAACAATAAACTGATACATTACATAATTATAATATAGGGCTTTTCATTATAACTATGTATAATAAACTAATTCAATTTTCTTGAATATTTGAATTTATTGGTATATATCTGCACTCATACTTGCAAAATTATAACATTTTATTTAACCATATTTGTCAGAAAAATAATTGAAGCAGAAGAAATTTTCAGATATTAACATTTCACAGTTAATTTCCAACTCAGCAAAATACATACTTTTAATTACTAACTTCCTGGGCATAAGAGATATTTATATTTTCTCAGAACATTATTTAAAGAAACTACTTTTTAATGTTAACATGTCGATATTTCTTGTTTTCTCTTTCCTTGTTCCTCTCACAATGAGTTCTCCAGATTGACAGGCCACTCAGATGGACATCTTTAATTTCGCTTTTCTTCCTTCACTTTTAATTTTATTTTGTAAATATGCTGAAAGCCAAGAGCACAGTGTTGGAGATTACATAAAAGATAAAAAAAAGAGGGAGAATGGAAGACAAGAGAGGGAAGAAGTGAGCAAGGCAGAGAAAGAAACACGGAAGGAAGGAAGGAAGGAAGGAAGGAAGGAAGGAAGGAAGGAAGGAAGGAAGGAGCTAACTCCATTGCAAATATGGATGATGAATTTGTCTCTAAGACCTAAGTGCCAGAGTGAAGGCTATTTACAAATAAATATATGAGCTGCTGTGAACCAATTATATGTAAAATAATGTAAGATAAATTAGAAATTACTGTGATTTTTGGTTTGTGTTCTAGCATGTTAAGGTTCAATATCCTGATCACAAGCTAATTTGTTTTTAGACATATGACAAAATGCAGTTACTGTGTCTAACAATATATTTTAACATATTTTACATTTGTATTTCATATGCAACCTCTTATAAGAATGTGTTTTATTTAACTTTGAATATCCCATGTCTCCAAATAGAGTGCTTTGAAAAATAAGCATTTACTGAGGGAAGAGATTGAAAAAAAGAACTATATGCTCTTGTATACTCTAATTGTGCATGCTAAATAAAGTTATTACCCAGTGAGTTAGACATTATACATTCACATTCACACACACACACACACACACACACACACACACACAAATGTATGTATATATAACATATATTTTATATGTTTATATACATGCATACCATACAATCCTATAATAAGCATGGCATCTCTTAACAGGTCTGAGAATCAGCACTTTTAAAATTGAAATATTTTGTGAAGCTGCAACCTATAAAAATGAACCTGAAACTTGATTAGGACTGGGCCCATGTAATCTAAAGCACCATGTTTAATGCTGCTCTAGTCATAATAGACAGAAATTGGAAACAACCTAGATGTTCATCAAAGAATGAATGGATAAATAAAATATGGTACATTTTCACAATGGAATATCACACACCACTAAAAAATGAAATTTGCATATAAATAGATAGAACTAAAAAAAAAAAAAAAAAGCTGAATGAGTAACTCAGACCCAGAAAGACAAACACTGTATGTATGCACTTATATGCAGATGTTAGCAGTCAAGTCATTAATACTTATCTACTAATGGAAAGTGCTGAGTAGTTTTTCTTTTTCTTTTTTTATTATTATTTTATTTATTTATTTATGTTTGTTGTTGTTGCTGTTTTTTTTCTTTATTACTATGTGTTTTAAATTTTATACACCAGCCATGGGTTCCCCTGTCCTCCCCCCTCCCTCCCCCACCCCCACCTTCCCCCCAGCCCCTCCCCTCCATTCCCATGTCCTCCAGGATCAAGGCACCCCTGGGGATTCATTTAAACCTGGTGGATTCAGTACAGGCAGGTCCTGTCCCCTCCTTCCAGACTGAGCAAAGTGTCCCTGTGTAAGCCCAAGGTTTCAAACAGCCATGCTGACTATATGTTAACATGAAACAAGCTGTAGTCATCTGAAAGGAGAATATCATTTTGAGAAAATGGTTCTATAAAATAGATCTAGCTGTAGTCAAACCTACAGAGCATTTCTTAGTGGCTGATGTGGGAGGCCCAGCCCATTGTTGGTGGGGTCATTCCTGGACTGGTGGTCCTGGATTCTATAAGAAAGCAGGCTGATCAAACCATGGATAGAAAACCAGTCAACAACAAGATTCCATGACCTCTGCATCAGCTCCTGCCTCCAGGCTCTGTCCTGTTTGAGTTTCTGTCCTGACTTGCTACAATGATGAACAGAAATATAGAATCATAAACCAAATAAACCTTTCCTTCCACAAGTTGCTTTGGTCATGGTGTTTTAGCACAGTAATAATAACCTTTGCAAAGACAATAAGCAAAGTACAATCTGTATAACCACAGAGGTTAAGTAAAGAGTAAGGGACTAGGAGGAGGGATGGATCTCCCTAGCTATGGAAAATAGAATCAAATAGAGTAGATATGCATGGATGGGGTGGAGCAGACTAAAATGGAAGGGTCAAGCAGGAATCTGGAGGAAAGCGAAGGAGTAAAGAGAGAATATGGGGATGGGAAATAAAAACTGAAGGCCACTGGTAGGAACATGTGACCATATTTGTGAGGGCCTGTCTTGATCATTACTTGATTTGGGTGGGCCCCGTCACCCATGGGCAGCACTGTTTCCTGAGCTGGCAGTCTAGTGCTACATAAGGAAGCTAACCAAGGATCATCCTGCATGAGCAAGTCAGCCAGGTGCCTTCTTCCAATTCCTGCTTAAATTTTTTCCCTGACTTCCTTTGGTGACAGACTGTGACCTGGAAGTATGAGGCAAATAAAGCTTTGTTGCAGAATATTCCTTTATATTGTGTGAAGATGTGTCACTGTGCTTGGTTTAATTGTGGGCCGTGTTCCAATAGCTATGCAGGAAGAGGTTAGGTGGGACCTCTAGGGACGGAGAGGTCTTGAGGAAGAAGAAAGGCAGAGTCACTAGAGGAAGCAGAATGTACAGTACAGAGTAAAGGTAACCAAGCCATGTAAAACAATGTAGATTAAAAGATATGGTTTATTTATGCCAGGGAATGCATATAAGATGGTAGACATGCTGCCAGCAGAGATTGGAGAAAAGGGGACCTGAGATTATGGACCGTCAACCCTCCGTGTGTTTCCCTCTGGATCTTCTGCTTAGCATGCCTCTAGAGGGCCAAGGCAGCAATGTCTATATGTCCCAAGGTCATGCTTTATGGCATGCACATGTCATGCCCTCCTCCATATAAATATTTCTTGTAGTACTAGTCTTTTTCTTTTATCTGATCTTCATGTTCTGTGTTACTAGATCAAGGGTGATTTCTGTGATGCAGGAAAGGAGTGAAGTAAATTTCACAGGTTACGGAGATGATCACTCAGGCTGGGGTTAAGGCAGTTATGTTATTCATGGAAAAGAACCTGCAGCCTGGAGAAGCTTTTTAGGCTTAGATAAACTGTACTGAATGTATGGTCAACTATAGTACATGGTTTGATGTGCATCAACACACTGGACTTAAATTGGCCATGATGAATAATTCAGTTTCTGAGGATATTCCAAGGACATTGTGTAAAACTTGAGATCCTAAGGGATATTGGCTGAAGAGTATGGATGGAGTAACATATAGATGGGATGACAAACTAGAAGTGTGGGAACCTAGAATAGAAGGAAAAGGAAAGGGAGATGGCAACTTTAATTCAGATACTTTTTTTATTCCTCCTGAAGGAGTGTGGAGATAATGTGACAATTGATGGAGTGATTGCCACAAGCTTTATTGGTTTCCTAGATTGAAAAGAGCTGCCAAGAAAGGTGAGCTTCCTTTCATAGAGCTCTATAAATTAGATTAAGTCTTCCTTGGAATTGTTGGATATAGAAGGACAGAAGTTGCTGACTTGCAGGGACAGATTTCTTGTCTGTGGTCATTGTATCCCACCAGTCATGGGGCTTAGAGTTTGCAGAGGGCTGTGGAGGAACTACAGGGGTCTTGAGGTTGAAGCAGCCTGTGTGAGAAGGAAATGACTCTCTGGTACATTGACCACTGTTCTTATTTTTACGTTGTTTTTTTTTTTTTTTTTTTTTTTTTTTTTTTTTTTTTTTTTTTTTTTTTGTAAAATTCATGTTGCTAGCCTTTGGGTCAAATGCTCAGAAGACTGTATAATCATTATTAATAAAAATAGATCATGCTTGCTTTGGTGTTAAGTCTGGGATAGTTCCTGTGTTTAGTAAAAGATGATGAAGAATATATTGGTGATTTTCTAAGAATAACCTTTGGAATCATGAGAACATTTTGTATTGGGTGATTTCCCCTTTTCTTTCTGTTCCCCCTTTACTTATGATAATAAAAGACTGAGGTCACCAGGGCAAAAGCAGAAGCTAAAAGGAAGCTGTAGCAAAAGCTAAGAGAAGTAAGAGAAGCTGAGAGATGCTAAGAGAAGTTAGAGAAGCAAAAGCAATTGCAGAAGCCCAAAGTGACCTGTCAGCTTGCAGGAACATTGTCTCCGAGTAGTTATTGCGCCTTCCAGGTATCCCATCCTTCAGACCCCCAAACCTCCTGAGGCTGGTCCCCAGCATATTTAAGCATGGATTTCCCTGGGAAGAGGAAATAGAAGAGCTCTCCTGGGTAAACTGGGAGCAGGGTGGGGGATGGGAGGTAGGGAACTTGAGGGAGCAGGTTGTGCGAGTTGGGTTGGTTGCCAGAGGCAAGTTGGAGGCCATACAGAGTGGGAGAGTAAGGAAAGAGACATCTTGATTTGGGGCCCATTTCAGGGTTAGGGAGAAACCTGATACCAGGGAAAGCCCCAGAAATCCACAAGGACGAGCCAAGCTAAGACTACTAGCAAAAGAGGGTGCCTGAACTGGTCATTTACTGTAATCAGATTGGGGACTTACCTAAGTGTCATCAAAGAGCCTTTATCTGATAACTGATGGAAGCAGATGCAGAGATCCACAGCCAAACACTGAGCTGAGCTCTAGGAGTCCTGCTGAAGACAGGGAGGAGGGATTATAGGAACAAAGGGGTGGGTCAAGGTCATGACGGGGAAACCTACAGATACAGCTGACCTGAGCTCATGGGAGCACATGGACTCTGGACCAACAGTTAGGTAGCCTGCATGTTACCGACCTAGGCCCTCTGCATGTTTGTGTAACTTGGTCTCTTTATAGTATCAGGACCTATTCAATTGGCTTAGGGAACCTGTTCACCATCCTGGATTACCTTCCCCAGCCTTGATGCTAGAGGAGGAGCTTGGTCCTGTCTCAACTTCATGAAAGGTCTGCCCCTTTCTGAATGGAGAGGGAGAAGGCATGGATGGGGAGGAGGGTAGATGGGAAGCACATGGAAGGGAAGAGAATGAGAGGAGAGTATGGAGGGAAAATTGCTGTGGGTAGGTGAAATAAATGCAAAATAATGTTATTTAAATGAAATTTTAAAAAAGAAAAAAAATTACTCTGCAGCTGAGCACAGACATCAGGCCTATGTCCTTGCTGCATGGTTTCAACCCACATTCATCCATAGGGAGCTCTTTCCTTCATTTTTCTGATAGTCTCTTCATTACTCTAAATCCTGGTGATCTCATATAATTTATCATCATGGACCATACTAAAACATTCTTATGATGTCATAATTACTGTCCTCTCTCTTCCTTCCAATGGATGGGAGGCAGAGAGGGGTGGGATGGAGAGAACAGCAGGAGAGAAGGGAGGGGAAACTATAGTTGGCATGTAAAATAAATGAAAAAAAATGTTAAAAAAATAAAGTAAAAATAAATAAATAAACACATTGTAAACTTGAAAAAAAAATAGTTAGGAACAAGCCTGAGTTAAGGCCAAGCATTCATAATGAGTAAGAAGTCTCCAGTGGTTGTTCGGGAGCTGGCAGGTGGGACAGAGCAAGACTGGTTACAGCTTTTCTCTCCTAAGATGCTTTGCTGTGAGTTTGTCACAGTGCCACAGTGAAGCTAGATAGATCAGATGCTATTCCACAGCTTTAGTTTCTCAGTCGTCCATGCAGTTAGCTCTGAATGCCTTCTTACTCTATACATAATTCCAGATGATTGTGCCAAGGCCAAGAGTTAACAAATTGAAGCCCTGAACTCAAAGGCATAGAGGTTTGTATGGCCATAAGCAAAATAAATAAAAGCAGAGAAAGGAATCTGAGTTGCCTTTTCATGCCTACTGTCAAGATAAGTGTGTTAAAGGAAATTTCTGCTGATAAATGACTGAATAAAGTAGGTAGATAGGAAGGAAAAGTACATTCATGGTAGAAAGAAGGGCGGCATCAAAGGCCATGAAGGAAGAAGACCCTCAGTGCATAGGCAGCATGGTGAAGGAAACAGGTACTCAGTGAAGACCAGTAGATAGAACCCAAGGTTGCCGCCATGTCAGGAGTACAGGTCATATCAACCTTTATATCTAATTTTAACTTTTTTTCTCTGAGCTACATGGGAAGACATTGGATGATACAAGCCCCTTTGATTTACAAGTTCCAAGAAGCACTGTGCTTTATTTATGGAGAGAGACTGAGTAAAGATCTCTGACATACAGTAACACTGTTTGGATCTTAAGAGCTCATGAAACAATTGATACATACGTTTGTGTGTTTTTTCTTATGATGTCCTGAATAGCATTTATTTTAAATAGAAATAAAGGTATTTTAAACTAAGAGAAGATTCGACTTTTCATCCCATTTGTACTGATGTAGAATAAAGCTCTGGGGACATCCACTGTCTATTTGCTTACCCCTGTATTTTTATTCATGACCACAGGCATCCTCCCTCAGGAGTGTACTCCTACCCCAGTACTAGAAAAAAAAAAATCCCATTTTCTAAACCTCCTTTGCTTGATTTATAAAATGTTTGGCTTTGCTGTCTGGTTAGAATGAATCTAAGGAGAAAAGTGGAAATAGTTCCTACAGTTAGTTGTCAGATGTAATCAATAAATTTAACTTACTGTATTAGGTCAAGAATTATATTTATATAAATGTATCCTATGATTTGTGTGACCCTTGTTACCTGATGTCACTTCCATTTTTTTTTAATACTATGTCTTCTTTTGAATCTGGCTGTTTGTGGAAGAGACCCTAACTGAGCTTCCATATGCTTGGACCTCTGAAGAATGTGTTAGGGCAGGCTGGAGATGCATCTGCTGGGAGACCTCTCCAAATCCAGAATAACTTCACCATCACAACATGACATAATATACTACAGATGGGAAGGAGTTATTGTCTTTCATGAATATAAGTATGTTAGAAAATATGTTTCTTCCTCGTGATCTCTCGCTTGCCTACAGTGGCTAGACTTTTCTTTCTAGTTTCTATTTTGGTCTTGAGAGAGATGTGTAGAACAATCTTTTATAAGATATTACCTCTGTGTTCTTTTATAGTACTGTTTAGTTTATATATCTGCTTATCTCTTTCGGTTACAATGTTCTTCAAATGATTCTTGCACTTTGGCCTTTTCATGCCATCAATTTTGAAATCAGAGTACATATTTCACATTAAGGTGACTCCAAGATCTATGAAGACAAGTTTGACATTTGAACTGTGTTTATACAAGTGAAATGAGATTTCTTTTTAGGTCGCCAAATGATTTGGCAAAGCCTAGTAATAGATAATGAAAAGTTGACCTGTAAAGACTGACTAATGTCATGATACATTGATTCTGTGTTGTTTGCTTGTTTTTTGTTGTTTTTTCTTTTGTTTTACTATAAATCTATATAAAGATGGTCCAGTTAGCATTTTTTTAGTTCATGACTACTTTTGAAAAAAAAAAACTTTAAGTGTTTCCTATGATCATTCAGTAAAAATGACCCTCCTATTTAGAATATATCTTAATAATGTTTACATATTTTCCATCTTTTTTATTATGGAAAAGGGGGTCAAATAAGCAATGAAATATTTGCAATACATATATTCATTCATTTGTGACATCATAGTTGAAATAATATAATCCATGTAATAGAATTAACACACTTAAAATATATAATTTCTTGTGCTTTAGCATATTTACAAAGCTTGGTTGAAATAGCCTAATTAAAATATTTATTCTCCTATACAGATATGCTACATCTTTTAAAAGTTTCTCTACGTATCTCCTCAGTACTGGGCAAACAACTTTCTGATCTCTGGGCTGGCCTCTTCTGGATATTTGTTACAGTGTTGTGTACTTGGAGGACTTCTGTGAAGATTTCCTTCACTAAACATACAATTTCAGATTCAACACAAGAAAACATCTATGATCAATGAAATATTTGTAATATATATTCATAAAATTGTGATATTATAATTGAAATATTATTAAAATCCACATACTAAAGTGTTAACAAACCTAAAAATCAAATTTTGTGAGGTTTAGAATGTTTACACACCACGTAGCATATTTCTATATCCCATCCCTTCTATTGTTAACAAGAGTTCATTTTGAAAATGTATACAATTTTTATCCATTAATTAATTGATGAACATCTAGATTCTGGCATCCTTTTGCTATTCAAAATATCATTTTAGTGAACCTCAATCTCTACTTTTATAATTTAAAAATTTGTCTAAGCTGGGTGGTGGTGGTGCAATCCTTTAATCCGAGCACTCAGGAGGCACAGGCAGGCAGATCTCTGTGAGTTTGAAGCCAGCCTGGGCTACACAGTGAGTTTTAGGAAAAGTGCAAAGCTACACAGAGAAACCCTGTCTCAAAAAACCAAAAAATATTGTCTAGTCATTTTAATTATTAGTCTATAGACTAATAAGTTTCTCTACTGGGCTTAATATGTATATATTTTATTTTAATTAATTCTTCTCCTGAGCCCTTAATTTCTCCTTATTTTCCATTCACTTTCCTCCAAAGAATGTCCATATTTTTACATGGACAATTGTTTTCATTCCTTTGCAGTACGTACCTAGATTAGAACCATTGGATTACATAGTAACTTTGCTTAGCCTTATAAAGTGTTTACATATAGCTCTATAAAGTGACTGCACCATTTAACAGTCTGAAAATCAGTAGGTTTTGGTTAGAACTTCTCTAAATCTTATTCAACAGTTTTGATTATCTTTCAATTACAAGCTACTCCAAATGTTCTTGATTGCACTATAGAACTTGACATTAATATTCTGTTGTTGAAGACATCACATAATTGAACCATAGAATATTAAAGAAAACATGCTGATACTTACCATGAAGTAATTACTGGTTTTCATAGCACTGTAAAGTACTATGTATACTACAATATGAGAAAAGTAATTGTCTGTAGCTGGAGTTTTCCTGCCTGGCCCAGTTAGGACAAATCTCTCTTACCCACCAGTCCCACAGTCACTCAGACCCAACCAAGAAAGCACACAAAAACTTATATTGTTTACAAACTGTATGGCCGTGGCAGGCTGCTTGTTATCTACCTTTTCTATCTTAAATTAACCCATTTCTGTTAGTCTATACTTTGCCACATGGCTTGTGGCTTACCAGTGTCTTTACATGTTGCTTTTCATGGCGGTGGCTGGCGGTGTCTCTCCCCAGTCTTCTACTTCCCAGAATTCTCTTCTCTCTTGTCCCGCCTATACTTCCTGCCTGGCCACTGGCCAATCAGAATTTTATTTACACAGAGCGATATCCACAGCATTTCCCCTTTTCTTTTTTTTTTTAAGGAAGGTTTTAACTTTTACATAGTAAAATTACATATAACAAAACAATTATCAAGCAAGAATTATAGTTACATTATTAAAGAAGATTTCCTATCTTATATTGGTGAGTCTAAGGTTTTATATCTAACTTATCTTTTAGCATAACTAAGCAAAATTATAACTATCTAGTCTTCAACCACATCAAAGACCTCAGAAGGATATAATATTACCTGAGAACCGGAAGAAGGATGCAAGCATTTTTCGGGAGTCTTGCAAGAGTAGACAGAGACAGCTGGCAGCCTGGACAGTCACCTAATGTTCCTTTGTAAAGTTGGGGCATTTCTCTTCAGCCCACAGGGATAGAGTCTCTTGGTTACTTCTCTCAGTGTCCTGTAGAATGTCTGGCAGTTTCCTCTGCGAAGCAGGAACCTGAAGGACCATTTTGTCAAGCCAAGTTCAGTGGTCACCTTTCTATGGGTCCTGCATGTCCAGTTGATCAAGCAGTCCAGGCAAGAACAGTTTCTTGCCCAAATGGCTATTTTTGCAAAGGTGAAGATAAGATATGAAATGTCTTCAATGCCCATTCTCCTCTCTGAAGTAAATTGGTGCTGCCAGGAGCAGACATGTCTCACTGTCCAGAAAGTCTAAATTTTAAAAATATTTTAAATGCCATATTCTGAAGGTCTTTGAAGTATTTGAAGATTACCTATCTATCTGAAATATCTCTATGTATACCTAGAAGACTTAACTAACATGGCTATGAGTATGATTATCACAGATGATTTATTTTTAATTATCCATTACAATTTTAAATGAGCTATACAAACACAATACCTTAAACACAGTAGAAATATATACATAGTATAACAAAATTAACTTTAACTTTGTATCAATAGACTAAAATCTATACCAATGTAAAACATTTTAAACAAGTTGTTGCTCTTTAGAAATAAGTTCCTTAATCTACCCTTTCATCCTATTATATCTGTATCATATCCCCTTTTCTTCTTTAGAAAGAGATCTCATTTATAATCAAACTGCTTTAAAGAAAAATATTGTTTTTTTTCTGTCCCACACCAATTGTCATTAACATATATATAGCTCTGAAACCTGTGATATACATTGATGACTTTCAGCAAAACGTGACCACTGTTGCAATAGTGGCAGGATCATAATAGAAGAAACCAACCACTGTCTGTTTGGATTTAAGGCCTACCTCACAATACAAAACCCATTATCTGGTGCCATTATCATGTCACAAAACCATGGCTAGGTCATAGGTCCTAGTGGAGAACCCACAACTAGTATTCTGCTAAGTGGGAATAGTATTAAACCAAATCCAGATGATTTATTCTTTTAATCATATATCAATGCATATCTCAACCCAAATCACAAAAGCATCTGTTTTACTAGATGGTGATTAACTGTCTACAGATGGCCAGAGTAAAAAGAATACAATACTGAAAAATATTGCTCCCTAAATGAAACATACATATTGATTCCTTACTCTTGAAACTCAGGGATCATTGAAGAGGTGCCTAAAGAGTAAAATGCAGAGATGGTGAAACCATGTCATCTGCACACAGGAGTAAAGCTGCACATTGAGTTAGTACAGCAATTGTATCAACACACACAAAATACAAATAAGCCCAAGCAAGGCCAGAGTCCATCATAGAGGGAGGAATTGACATGAAGTCTCAACCCTTGCTGTTGGAAGAAGGAGAGTCAATTTTCTCTAATAGTGGAGGCCCTGATAAGTCAATATCACAGTCGAGGTGAAGCCACACAATGAAGAAATTTGGGGTAGCACAAATTTTTCCTGATGTGTGTTTAATATATTTTTCATTTAAAAAAATCCCATACGATAGACTTTAATAATTATTCACTTCTCCATCTCCTCACAGCACCTCCCTTCCATATTAAACCAAATTAATGTTGTTTCTCTGTCCAAATATAAAGCAAAATAGAAAATTACCACAAAAATGCAAAACAAAACTAATAAGCAAAAGGACAGTAAAAAAAGGAACAGAAAATAAAAAAGAAATATCCCAAACAAAATGAAAGAAACAAAAAGCAAAACAAACGGGGAATTTATTTTGTGTTGACCAGTTCTTTACAGTCATAGGTCTTGCCTTGGAGTGTAGTTGATACATACCCAGGGGTATTCCACTGAACAAAACTGATTTTCTCTTTGCCTACTGACATTGATTACAAATAGCTTCTGCGTTATGGGTAGGAGCCTGTGTCCACTTCTCCCTCCCAGTGTTGACTTTCTGCCTGGCTTCAATCTGTGCAGGTTTTGTGTCTGCTGATGTGTTTCAAAAAATAAAATGAAAACGATACAAAATTGAGTGCAATCTGAAAAGACCTTGCAAAGGAGTGTGAATAGTATAAAAGCATGTTTTAGAAAACTCTGAAAGGGCTAATAAAAATATGTGCATGTATTGCCACTTCTGGCCTCCACCCCTGTTTCTTGTGGTTGTGCTGCATTTGATAAAGTCAAATGCCTTCAATGTTAAAGACTCGGAAATCTTCCTTAAATTCATTTCGTGTCTGATGCAAGTGTTTTCTACGACCTGCATAATCAGCACTCTGTAAGACTTGTCTGCACTTGAAATGTACATACTTAGTTTTAAAGAAGTACATATAATTTTTATTTAGGTTTCTCTAAATTTGAACTCATCTGTGCGAAACATTGTAAAAGATACATTTCTCTTTTGAGTACCATCACATTTGTATAGAGGTCTACTCTGCTTCTATTGTTCTACTGTTACTGATGAACATGTAACACTGACTTTGTCCTCCATATATTTAGCATTACTAATACATGACTTTTATTGAAAAAAAGCAAAAATAAATTATGTGTGGAAATTAAAATATTTTAATAGTGAACAGATATAAAAAGGAGATAAAGTAAATAATTTTGGGTCAGTAAAATCCCTGCACCATTGTTGTTTACATTTCTTTAATGTCTGGTACTGTTGAACACAAATCCATTGACGATGGGTTCATGTCTCTGTTCGACATATTTGGGAAATATTTATTTAGGCTCTTTACAGCTATAAAACATTTTCATTATTTTTCTTACTGGCATTGTTTTAATCGTTACTTACATATTTTATATTTAAAAGTCTTACTAGATATTATGTTTGAAAATTTTCTCCCATACTTGGGTTCACCATTTAATTTCTTTGTTGGTGTATCTTTTTAAGTTAGTTTAATTTCCATGAAGTCTGATAATTTGTTTCTTTTGATGGTTTGATGGTTTCTCTAAAAACTGTTGCCTAATCAAAGGTTCTAAAAGAATTGCACTGTTTTCTTCCAGAAACATTGTAGTCTTATTTCTTATATTTAGATCTTTCATCAGGTGGTGGTGGTATATACATTTAATCCAAGCACTTAGAAGACAGAGGCAAGTAGATCTTTGTTAATTCAAGGCCAGTCTGGTCTACAGAGTCAGTTCCAGGACAGACCAGGCTACACAGAAAAACCCCATCTCAAATAACAACAACAATGAGCTCTTTGATCTGCTTTAGTTGTTATTTTTTAACATAATGTAATATGATTGAACAACTAAACCCCAGTAAATGTAATTCTTAACGTTCTATATCCACTTGGTGAAAATAGGATTTTTTCCCAAAAAACATTTGCCTTAATGTTTAGGTATCTTTTCTATTAAGACTTATGAGGATGCAAGAATGAGTAGTTATCCTTATTTCATTAAACAAGTATTTGCTAATAACACTTTTACATACTTAGTGTTGGGCAGTGTGCTAGCAGTTAGCAGAGTTCCTCCATCACAATATAGCCCCATTAGTTCCTCTGTGAATTTCCAAGTCAAAATTAGTAAACATTTCATATGTTGTATAGTACTTTTCCTTCTTCATCTGTCACAATCTATATTGTGGCTAATGTTTCTTTCTGCCAATATCAATGCTCTGGTTCTATAGTTCTGTTCTTTCTGCTCCCCTCTTTTCTCCCTCCAATTCCAGGTGTTAGAATTAAGACACCACTCTCATCTATAAGATCTTTCAGATATTGGTTTTACCCAAATAAGAACACTAAGCTACTTATGCTTATTGTTCATGTTCCATATTTACTTTCTCTTTTCTTAAGTGCTCTCCATTTCTGCATTTTTCCATCTTCTTTTTTAGAGCTTTTTTTCTTTCTTATTAATGAGGTTTAGTTAAAAAGATAGACAATACCTCCTTTCAATACCTCCTTCTTTCAATCCTCTGATGATGCTCACAAAAGTTATGCACATTTGCAAGCAAAATTGTTTTACTAAGAATGAGAATGCAGGAATTGACTGCTACAATATTTTATCTTGCAATGTAACTGCCTCTGAGGTGATTAGAACAGGTGTAGCACTAGCAATCAGAGCTCCAAGGTTGAATTTGCAATAGGTTTTTTGTTTTATTATGTTTCCCATCATCTTCTGGTTCTCTGGGCACTTGGGGCTTTTCAGAAATCGTAGCAATAACAGTAAGAAGCATGGAGAAAGACTATCCCAGGATACCTTGGCCAAATGCTCTTTCCACTAATAACCATGTATTTAAATTCCCATTTCAAACCTTATAGATTGCTTTGGTCAATGCCTGCAGTTGTTATGGAAGCATCTATGTGATTTCCTGGAAACTATTACAGTCTTTACCTTGATCAGCAGCTGTTGGTCAAACAGCATTTCTATCTCTAACAGCAGCTTTTGTGAATACAGAAGCAATCCCCACAGGAGATCTAAAATGCTAAATCAATTTATGTTTTAAAATCTAAACCAAAGTAACTGATGTTTGATGCTGCTCTTAAGAATTTTTAATTTTTATGAAACCCTTAGGGACTTCCAGAGAAAGCCACTCAGAATATAAGTGCAATTTATTGTCTGAATTTTATGAAGTCTAATTCTGCTTATTCATTTTCTTTAAAGGGAAAGATATCAGATTAATGATGTAATTTTTTTTGATTCTGAGAAATTATGTGGTTTGAAGTAAAGTGCATCACTATCACAGAGCCATTTCTGTAAAATCTAAAGAAAGGAAACCTGTAAAACCATTACAAATGATTCTACTTTTTACTGGGTTATTTGGCTGAATATTTTCAAATCTTTTGAGCAAGTCAGGAGGGGACAGTCTTCTAAATAAAAAAGAGTACATGTCTATCCTCCTGCTCTTTTGAACTGTGAGGTGGAAAGAGGCTTGCACAGGACGAGTTTCAGTTCAGCTACAGCTTTCACACACATTTTTCACTCTTCTGCTATTAAATAGAGGAAAAATTGTAAGGATGCCCCACTAGATATATGGAAAGGTGATACTGCCATATTAAAAATGATTGCCCAATTAGTTAATCAACATTTTAAAAACTAACTTTAGCAAAATATGGAAAATAACCCTGCCAAACTGAGCTTGAGTTTCAGAATCACTACAAAGGAAAAAAGAGAGAACCAGCTACATGAAGTTTTTCTGTAACCACTACACATATGGCATGGCTTGAGCATACCCCCCCCAAGTATACACACTAAATACAATTATGATGAAGAATAAAATCTTCAAAGAATAGCAGATGTATATTTCTTGGGATTTTTATGAGTATTAAAATAAGAAAATAAATTTGTAGTATGTAATTCCATGCAGAAACTTTAAGATCTCATCACAATATCAATTAAAGCTATAATCAATGTCTAAAATGCCAATAATAGAGTCATATTTTACCATAAAAATAATATAAAAATGCTTTACCCACTGAAAACTAAGACAACACAAACAACCCTGCTAACTTTATTCTCCTTCCCTGGTGACTTAAAAAGACTTCTGTGTGACTATAAACAGGAAATGGCTCTCAACCACAATACTTCTGGAAAAGTCACAAGACAGAGTTCATATCTGGGCCCAATGTAAATGGAATGTCTTCATTTCTAGTTGGTCAATTAGTTAGACATTAGGCTGTTGTAGCCTGCAAGAGCCTTTAAATGCAAAGGTATGACTGCGTGCTTTCGGAGATCGAGGGAGTAGGAAATTGACTTCCTTTAACAGACTGAAACTGTACCAAGCCTCTACAAGTCAGGTTCAGTAATTAAACACCACACTCTCATTCTCTAATCTATCAATGTTCTTTCCTTCAAACAGTGTGCAGGGATGATAAAGAACTTAAAGGGTCAGACATCTGTGGAAGTTGAGATTGTAAAACGAGATGATGTCATGCCAAAGCAAATCTATGCATTTTCATTCCTTGTATTTGAAATTACACTAGAGAAACACAATTCTTGGTGGACTCTTAAAAATGTCACAGATGTTTCTAAAAGACAAAGGTGTGTGAGATTTATTTCACTGCCTTGGCAATTGTTTAAATTTTTGTCATATAATGATGGGATATCAGAGTTAGATTTTATATTGTGTTAGTCCCTTCCCTCAGACAAGAGATGAAACTGAAACCACAGGATTTGAGGTCGGCTACTTTCATCCCACTTTTTGTTGAAAGATCATTTTTTAAATTAATAAGTAAAATTTTTAAAGATGAAAATTCATTTAGCATAGTTAAGCAATATCTATGCATATGTTGCAAAGATTTCTATGACCTATGAATGAAAATGATAAATATACAAATTTATATAATCCCAAAGTACCTTCACATATACAATGTGTAAGATATCTTATATATTTTATGTTACAGATTGCATTTTATATGTATATGTGTATCTCATCGTCTCTGTGGTGTGTGTGTGTGTGTGTGTGTGTGTGTGTGTGTGTGTGTTTCCTCTGTGCATTTTTAAATACATAGCCTTCATTCATTTGAGCTTGGTACAAATCACTAAGTCTGAAGCTTTATATAATCACTCTATTTCTAACAGTCTCTTATATAGACTCAAAGATTAGTTACTTTTATTTATAAAGAAATGCATGTTTAAAAATTTGCTAGCCTCAAGTCTCAGTAATATTAGGGAATGCATATTGATAAATTTAACTCAAATACTTGCAGATCTATGGCATTTATATCACATTCTGTTGGCATCAACAAATGCACACTAAAAACAAAAAACAAAAAGAGTCAGCAAAACCAAAGCCTTCACCATTCTAATCTCTATTCCATGCAACACGAATCCAGTTGAAGAGGCCATTAGAACATAAAAATCCAGATTCTTGTACTTCCATTCATCTGCATGCTTCCCAACTATAGCAATTAAAAGTACCAGCATTTATAGTTGATAAATGAAAGTATTTAGAGGTATGTTGCACTAGTTACTGTATCGTTGCTATGATAAAATATCATAACCAAAACTGACCAATGAGGAAGTTTATTTTGGCATACAGTTCCAGAAGGATAGTCCATAGTGGCTGAGCACAGGTGGCTGAGATATCATCACACAGAAAAACAGATGCAGACTATAAGAGGGCATGGTCATAAATTCTCAACACCCATCCACCCCAGTATTGTACCTCCTAAAGTTCCCATGACCTTCACAAACACTGCCAATCACTGCAGACCCAGTGTTGGTATTCCTGAGCCTATGGACAACACTTCACATTCAAACACGACGCATGCATAGATACCAAAACATACATAGTGAGGAGTTCTGGACCAATGGCATGACTCATTGTGTAGATACACTAGCTGGGACCTGGGAGACCTGCACAGTTGGAGGAGATAACTAACTGGGGTAAGCGTGCATGCTCTTGCTCTCTCTCCCTCTCTCCCTCCCTTCCTTTCTCTACCCATCCCACCCCTACCCCCACCTACAGAGAGAGAGAGACAGAAAGACACACACACACACACACACACACACACACACACACACACACACACAGAGAGAGAGAGAGAGAGAGAGAGCTCTTTAAAATAGTAAACTCCCTTACTTCCCTTGACAGTATTGGTGTTTCAAATTTTTCAGTTAACTGGTCATTATGCTACAGTGAAAGGCTAAAAAGTGTCTAAGACTTTTGTTCACATATACGATAAGTATAAACACAGAGAATGAATTATTTCTAATTGCCTCCATAATGAAGAATGATTAAGGAGATGCAGAGGTGGCCCAGTGGTCCAGTGCTTACTAAACATTTATAATGCCTTGAGTTTTGTCCTCAGCATTGCCAAAGAATGAATGAACAAACAGCTAAATAGACTGGTTAGGAGGTCCCTCAAGCACATCCATGAACAAACAAAAGAGCAGATGCTGAGGTTTAGTCAGTGGGGAAGTCAGGCCTGGGATGTGCACAGCAGTTGTTTGACCTCCACACTAGCATACAATCACACAAAATGAGTTATTTAATTGGTGTGACAGCCTTGCCTTTTTAGAATATCACCATTGCATTGGAGATCCGGACTAGCCATGGTGAATTAGAAGTAAATTTCTTATGATCAACTAGCATGCATAATGAGAGTGAGAAATACTACATAACGGAGAGTACTGCACACGAAGGAGAGGTGACCGTAACAGAGATGTCAACATGTTGTGAAGAATACAGATATAAAAGTAGACATGCAGGATCAGGATTCAAATCTCACCTTAGTCATATATGATAGGCTCTTAGTAGAACCATTGTGTGCCAAGTAATGGAGAAACAAACATAACCAAGTACAGCTTTTAAGAAAGACACTAGGTCATTGAGATTCCCTCAGTAAATACTTCCTGAACTCAGCAGGAAATAAAACCATGATACCACACTTCTGAGATTGTCTTTGTTTTTTTTTTTATCATTAACCTATTTTTGGTGTTTCTCTCATTACTGAAATTAACACTGACAACACAAAGACACTGAGCAGAAGCCAATGCTAGAAGCTGATTATGTTCCATCTTCTAACATACTCAGCATTTCTCTAGCTTTCTATTTCCATGAATGCTAACCCAACCTTATTTCCTGATTTTCAATGTGTGTGTTTATCTGTGTCTCACATAATACTACCTACAATCATCTTCAGATCTTTGCAATGAGTACCCTAGAGCAGGTCTTCCATAGTTCCTACATACAATGATCCCTATACATAAAGAAATCAATGATTCTATCTGAACTTAAATTCTAAATTCAGTGGTACACATATTAAAAGAAGATATGGAAGTAGGCAGGGATTTGTTGAGGAGGAGAGTCCTAGAGAGAGAAGGATGAAAGTGGGGGTAAAAATCACTAAAATTTATCATGGTAAAATGTATGAAATGAACAAACAGTCCATTTTTGAGAGGATGAATTAGGCAAGACAGACAGAGAGTGCGTCAGAGAACAGGCTGTTCTTGCAAAAGACTCAAGTTTGGTTCCCTGCACCCACATTGGGCTGCTTCCTGACATTTGTAACTCCAGCTTCCAGGAAATCTGATGCCTCTTGGTGCATTTACCCACACACAAATGCACAAGCATACACAATTTAAAATAATGACTAAATGATTTTGAAAGGTTGCATCAGTTTAGAGGCTCAATGAAGGGTACCTCTTTTGACAACGCTTGCCTAGATTTGAGGGTTATAGATAACAGAATACATATATGCTTCCACAAAAACAAATCTTTCTTGTGTTCCATAAACACAAATTAGACATTAAGTAATGACCAAATTCCCTCAGCTTCAAACAATGTCATTCTCTGTGAAAACAGTAGTATTTGCAACTCACAATGGGTTTGGAGAAATTTAGCACCCTGGATTACAAAACACACACTCTAGAGGAAAAGGCAATTTGTGAGGAAATGGAACATGGCTTGAGTAGCCAGTTTACACAATTACCCATACAATTTTTTTAGGAGTTTTGAAAAATCCTCAAGATTCAGTAAAGGCTGCTTTTGAGAGGAGTTGGGATTTTAGCTGGTTCAAAAGCAACTGTGAAATGAAAAAATTCTGAATTTGAATATGAAATATTGCCTTTCCCATCTCATAGTCATTGTGCCTAAGGAAGGAAATTTGGCATGCCTGAATATTAGTTTTTGAATTTTTAAAATTAGTCAGTGTTTCAAAGATGCACTTGTGGAATCCACATGACGCATAGGAGCATGAAGCATGAGAGCAGTTGGAACATTTCAGAATGTAAACAGTAATTCTGTGCAACTAAACATGAGTGGAGCAAGGCAACAGAGGAGAAAGAACAAAGCATGTTCACAACCTACAAGTGAGCTGGTGAGGAGATGCATAACAAGGAAACACTAGGCACACTTCGAAATTCTCCTACAAGTCTTGATCTGAACTATGATCACTATCCAGGGACCAAAAGCGCTTGAGGAGAGCACCACTGTGACCACAGTCCTTCGAAAGTTCAGTCTGGGAGGGAAATTTTTGTTTTTCTAAGAACTATCTACCTCAGTCCAAATAGTTTATGACTGTATTTATCAAACCTCAGTCTTCAGTTGTTTGATCTGACGAGACAGGGAGGCAGGATTACTTACGTAAGTGCTAATTTCTAATTTTGCTCTTAAAAATAATAAAGTAAAATACACTTGGGTAAAGAACTTTATCAGAATGTATAAGATGGTATTCTAGAAGCTCGGGGAAGTAATTTGCTACAATTTGAGAGATTTGTTTGATTAAAATTATACAAATAACACTTGGACAAAGAAATTATCATAAAATGTGGGATTATATTATTTTCCTCAGCTCTGTGGAAAAAAATACCTTACAAAGGCAACTTAAGGGAGAAAGGTTTATTTAGCTCACAGTTGAGTCCACGATGGTGTGGAAAGCATGGCTGTAGAAATAGAAGACAACTGGTCACATTGCATCCATGGGCAGGTAGCAGACAGAAACAGATGCCAGCCCTCAGCTTGCTTTTTCTTTTTTCAGTCCAGGAAAGGCTCATGAAAGGGTACTGGCCATGGTTGATGTACATCTTCCCACATCAATCCCTCACAGCAATGCCCAGAAGTCTGTCTTGTAGGTGATTCTAGAACTTGTCTAGTTACAACCAGTATTAACAATCACGAGGATCCTCTGAAAATTTGAAAATCATGCAGGACTTCTTGTTCAAAGTATCATGATGCTGTTCTCCAACCTAGATACTCTACTCCCTTAAGATGTTCAGCAGTTAAGTCAGACAAGCCTTGCAGCTGTGCCAAGACAGTAGCCTTCTCAGATATCCTAGGAGCATGGACACTCTAGAGAAAATTGCTTCAGGACTTTACTTCAATATTTCCATCATCTGATAGAGGGTGTAGTGTGTGTGTGTGTGTGTGTGTGTGTGTGTGTGTGTGTGTGTGTGTGAGAGAGAGAGAGAGAGAGAGAGAGAGAGAGAGAGAGAATGTCTATGTGTGTGTCCGTGTGTGCACACATGCTCATACAGGAAGGAAGAGGAACAGAGTTATTATGAGAGTTACTGGGCAGCACTCTCCCAATGACAGTACTGGTATTTCTGAGATGAAGCATCATATTTTATAATTAAATCTCCACCATGTCTGCTGATGCCTGTCTTGGTACTTGAATGAGTTCCAATCTTTGGCACAGTCACATTTTTAGTTACTTTACAAAACCTCTAATGAAGAAAGTGAGAAAGAAGTGTTAATATTTAATAAGCCTGCTGATGGATTGCTGTGTCCCCTAAAGTGTCCATCTCTTTGACTGCTAGGAAATGGACTTCATTAAGAGTTTGCTGCTATCTTATGGTTCCTTGTTAACATTTCCCCTTTTGGGGATCAAAGAAAATACGTGTAGCTTCTGCCCATGAATCTCTGCCAACTACATACTCCTACAGTGTTTTCTGTACTCACTTTCTCAGAAGAGTAGATGTACATCACATTTTGCAAGGAAAATATTACCAGTTCTTTGAGATATAAAGTAGAATTCATGACATGGTATTTTTATGATGCTGAGAAATAACCAGTAGATTGATTTAATATATGGAAACTAAAACTATCTTTAGTTTCAAGCTATGAATATCAAAACCATTAAGCATATTTTTCTGTTTTCTTTCTTTCTTTCTTTTTTTTGTCTTTTTTTTGTTTTGTTTTCTCTGTGTAGTTTCGCTCCTTTCCTGGAACTCACTCTGTAGACCAGGCTGGCCTCAAACTCACAGAGATCTGTAGTGGATAGCCATCCCAGCATTGGCCTGGAAGTTCAAACCTCCATTGAGGCTTCAGTAATGATCACGCCCACAAGGTGGGGCAGAGGAGGGAGTGGAAGACCGAGGAGCAGGAGGAGGTGGCTCTCTTGGTTCTGGGACGCCGGACGCTGGAGGTGGACCGAGCAGAGTTCTCCAGAGAACACTGCCGGACTACCCTATACCTTTGCCAGACCCTGCAACCTACCCCTTCATTTGTAAGTTACCCCACAAAATAAACCTCCCTTTTAACTACGTGGAGTGGCCTTAATAATTTCACCAATATCTGGCGCTCACATGGGGCAAATTCCAAAGACCCAGGCAGCTCCCTCCCTCAGCCTCCTCCCGGCTGGCGGCTGGCGGGCACCTAAACCCGCCTGCAAAGTTCCATTTAACCAGGGGACACCTACACGGTCCCATTCCCAAAAAAGGGAACAGCTAATCCGGTCTCAGTTCCCCAGCTTAGCCCCTAGACCAGCGAAAACCGCTGTGAGTGAGGCGTTCCCACTCCTCCCTGAGTGCTGGCTCCCCGCCATCTTGGCTCCTGCCTTCAGCTGCTGCCAGCCAAGGTCGCTAGCAGGCCTTGCTTTGGAGCTATACCAACGCCTCCTGCTGGCTGAAAAGTGCTACTGCACCCCCCGAAACCACGGAAAGGTAAGCTTCTTTCAAGTAAAAGTACTTGGTAATTTTACACCTTAAAACTGACTAACAAATTTTGAGTAATTCTTGTAATATGGCTGACAACATTACCTCACAAGAATTTAAAAACCTTTTTGCCTGTATGATGAATGACATTTTCCTGGAAATATACGACCTCCCTAAGACATATCTGGCCTGTACCATTTTGACATTCATTGTAATAATTCACACAGTGTCCAAACACTGGTTTAATAGTAAGAACAAAGATGAGTCATTATTGGGACTGATACAGGCTTTAAAAGATAGCAATGAGGACTTACATAAAAAGATTCTTTCTCTGGAATCTGCTAACCAGAATTTACAAAACAAGCTTGTACCCAAAATTGCTTTTATTGATAATAAATATGAGTATTTAATGGATAGAACACTAACTCTCCAGAATGAAGTTGTAGCTACTCAGACACTATATAAGGAAGAAAAATTATCATTACTTGATAAGATAAGGTCCATGGAATCATGTGTTTCAGAAGAACATAAAAACTTCCATGATTCCATGAAAAATCTGGAATCCCTTACAAGAGAGGAGGTTTACTCCCTGGAACAGACCCTAGGAGCTCATTTACAAGCCCTGGAGGAAACTCTCAATAAACATGACAAGGGACCTAATAAGCAGAAGGGCAAGACCATACAGGTTGTAACATCTCCAAATGGCTCTCATACAATGGCTTATCCTGTTATCATCCATGAGAAGCCAGCAGATGACACACACCCCGAGCCATATACGACATATACATTACAACCAATTTCAACAAGGGACTTTAAAAATATAAAGGAAGCAGTAGTTACATATGGGATACACTCCACATATGTAAAACAGATGTTAAATTCATGGTCTACCTCACATAGAATCATTCCAGATGACTGGCATCAGTTAATTTCAGCTGTTCTAGAATATAGCCAGCAGTTACAGTGGAAAAGCTGGTTGAGAGAAGAGGCAAGAAATTTAGAACAACAAGGTAAACTCAGAGGTTTTGAGATCTCCCAAGATAAAATACTTGGTGAGGGATGTTTTGCTGACAGGAATGTACAAGCCATTTATGATGAGCATACAATATCCCTATGCCGTACAGCAGCTCTAAATGCTTGGGAAAAAATTCCAGAACCTGGAAAAGCAACTGAAGTATACACAAAGATATTTCAGGGACCACATGAACCCTTCACTGATTTTTTACAAAGGCTGAACACAGCTATAACAAAAGCTGTATCAGATAAAGAATTAAGAAAAGTATTAACTGAGTCCTTGGCATTTGACAATGCTAATGCAGAATGCAAAAGAATACTTACACCATTAAAGATAAGATCAGCTCCTTTGGAAGAATGGATTCAGTATACTAATGGTGTTGAATCTTTTAACTACAGGAATGAGGCTTGGATAGGAGAGACAAATCCCAGAGGTGAAAGAAGGCCCCGTGGTACCAAATGTTTTAGATGTGGTACACCAGGTCATATAAGTAAAAACTGTACTTGGGGTAATCCTAGAAGTAACACTCCTTCTAGGAATAGCCTAAACAGGAGACCCCAACCACCTCCTGGATTATGTAGAAGATGTGGCAAAGGCCGACATTGGACCAGTGAGTGCAGATCAAAAATAGATATACGAGGCAACCCTTTACTGGCGGGAAATGCCTCAGGGGGCCTCTTGCAGGCCCCCAAATCAAATGTGGTAAGAACATTCCCAGCCACTGTGGAAGACATTCCTCTCCAGGACAACTGAATAAACCAATGCCTATTGTAAAAACCAATACTGCAATGGATGATAAAACAGCTCTGATAGATGAATCACAGTTTACAAAGAACACAATAAAACAAATATTTTGGCAGACTTCCATAAATGAACAAAGACCAAAGCTTAGAATTCGAATTAATGGCTTGGTTCTGGAGGGCCTGGTAGACACAGGTGCAGATGTGACTATAATTACACCAAAATCATGGCATCCAAATTGGCCTCTTCAAGAGGTAGATGTCCAACTTTTAGGAATTGGCACCCTATCTCAGATAAAACAGAGTTCGAGATGGGTTGAATGCATAGGGCCAGAAGGACAGAGAGGAAGGCTGAAGCCATATGTAGCGAATGTAGCAGTAAATCTATGGGGCCGAGATCTGTTACAACAGTGGAATACCCAGATTAAAATTCCTACACTCTCAGAAAAGGAATACAGGCCAATGCATGTTTCTAGGAATAATATCATAACATGCTATAAAAACCAGTCACCAACCATTCAGGCTGTACACAAACAGAGCACAACTGCTGTTGAACTCTCAGAAGTACCAACTGCCTTACCTTTAAAATGGCTAACTAATAAACCTGTCTGGGTTGGACAGTGGCCTTTGACAAAAGAGAAGCTACAAGCTTTATAACAGCTGGTTCAAGAGCAGTTAAATGCTCAACATATTGAAGAATCTACCAGCCCTTGGAATTCTCCTGTATTTGTTATTAAAAAAAAGTCTGGTAATTGGAGAATGCTGACAGATCTAAGAGCTATTAATAAAGTAATTCAGCCAATGGGCTCCCTACAGACTGGGATGCCCTTGCCCTCTCTGCTACCCAAAGAATGGCCTATAATAGTTATTGACTTAAAAGACTGTTTCTTTACCATACCATTACAAGAAAATGATAGAGAAAAATTTGCCTTCACAGTTCCTAATTATAACAATTCTCAGCCAGTCAAGAGATATCAATGGAAGGTCCTCCCACAGGGAATGTTAAACAGCCCTACCTTATGCCAATACTTTGTGCAAAAACCATTGGAGATAATTTGTGTAAAGTTTCCACAATCCATAATTTATCACTATATGGATGATATCCTATTAGCTGATCCAAAGTTAGACACATTAGAAAGCATGTTTGAAGAAGTAAAAAAAGTTTTGCCTCGCTGGGGACTGCAAATTGCTCCTGAAAAAATACAAAGAGGAGATTCTATTAATTACTTAGGATATAAGATAGAGTTATAAAAAATTAGACCCCAAAAGGTACAACTGAGGAGAGATCGATTAAAGACTCTTAATGATTTTCAAAAGTTGTTAGGAAGCATTTCCAACTTATTGGGTAACATGGGAATACCCAAAGATGGACTACAAAATTTGGCTAATACTCTAGAAGGGGACAAAGAATTAAATAGTCCTAGAGAATTATCAGCCGAAGCTGAGAAGGAATTGGCTCTAGTAGAAAAGACAATTCGAGAAGCACATGTGGATCGTGTGGATCCAGAACTTAAATGCATTCTTGTCATATTCCCTTCCAGACATTCCCCCACAGGTATTTTGATGCAGAGGGAAGATATTATATTGGAATGGATATTCCTACCACGTAAACCAAATAAGAAATTAAAGACTTATATAGAAAAGATCTCTGATTTGATTCAAAAAGGTAAATTAAGACTTTGTCAGTTGACAGGAATGGACCCAGCAGAAATTGTAGTACCTTTAACTAATGAGGAAATTTCATCACTATGGAAAGATAATGAATACTGGCAGAGAGCCTGCAGTAACTTTTTGGGAGAGATTAACAACCATTATCCCAAAAGCAAGAGGATAGAATTCATAAAGAAGACTGAATGGGTCCTTCCTCACATTGTACAGCATAAGCCAATTTCTGGAGTCCTCACATTCTACACTGATGCAAATAAATCAGGGAAAGCAGGATACAAATCAGGAGACTTAAGTAAAGTGGTACAAAGTCCATACAGCTCTGTACAAAAGGCAGAACTGTATGCCATTCTTATGGTACTGATGGACTTCACAGAACCCCTCAATATAGTCACTGACTCTCAATATGCAGAGAGAGTTGTTTTACACATTGAAACTGCTGAATTTATTCCTGATAATACAGAATTAACTTCATTATTCATACAACTGCAGGAAATCATCAGAAAAAGGGAACATCCTATATATATAACACATATCAGATCCCATACAGGTCTGCCAGGACCTCTAGCACAAGGTAATGATGAGATTGATCAGTTACTAATAGGTAATGTGCTAGAAGCCTCAGAATTTCATAAGAAACACCATGTAAATAGCAAAGGTTTGAAGAAGGATTTCTCCATTACTTGGCAACAAGCTAAGGATATTGTGAAAAAATGTCCTACTTGTTCCTTCTATAACCAAACTCCATTACCTGCAGGGAGCAATCCAAAAGGTATACAAAGAAATAAAATTTGGCAGATGGATGTGTTTCATTTTGCAGAATTTGGAAGATTAAAGTATGTACACCATACCATTGACACCTATTCAGGATTTCAGTGGGCAACTCCTATGATTTCTGAAAAGGCTGATTCTGTGATTACACACCTATTAGAAGTTATGGCCATCATGGGAATACCTGTACAAATCAAGACAGATAATGCCCCAGCATATGTCTCCAATGAAATGAGACAGTTCTTTGCTTATTACAATATAAAGCATGTTACAGGTATACCACACAATCCCACAGGCCAAGCAGTCATAGAAAGATCTAATCGAACTTTAAAGGATATGCTAAATAAACAGCAACAGGTAACAATGACTCCTAGAAATAGATTGCATAGTGCTTTATTAACCTTGAATTTTCTCAATGCTGATGAGAAAGGAACAACAGCTGCAGAGAGACATTGGACGACAAACAAAACTCCTGAGCTAAACCAACCGGTTTATTTCAAAGATGTGTTGACCTCAGAATGGAAACCTAGATATGTCCTACGTTGGGGAAGGGGTTTTGCTTTTGTTTCCACAGGAGAAGAAAAGCTATGGATACCAACAAAACTAATAAAAATTCTATTTGAACAGGAGAAACCCCTTGATGAGGAGAAATAAAAGATCATCCACCAATGTGACATCTCCTCAGGTTGTAAGAAAAATTTAACAATCAAAGGTTGGGGTAGGCTTCTGTTTTGTCTTTCCAGGATAATGGAAATACCCATCTTCCAGAAACCATAAGGCCTTGGATATCCGGATGTTTACAGCAGAAAGAAAGAATCTATTGGTACCAATCTACACAGGGTAAGATATCACTGTCTAACATCTATATCTCTATCAATCTAGAATAGTTGTGGTTCCAATTTAATTATAAACCAAGCTGGCTTTGGAGATGGAATTGGCTCACTCCTTCTCTAAACCCAAGCATATTGATAAAAAAAAAAAAAAAAAAAAAGGTTGAGAGATTCTTCAGTCCCATATCAGAAGAGCCCTCTGGTGTGAGACAGAAGGAAACCAATTATAAGGGACCATTATCTTCAAGATTCTAATTCTCTCCATGCTTATTCTTGATTTCTTGGAATCCTTTCTTACATGTCATGACATCTTTAAATCCAAACCTTCCATTCTGATAAAAAATAAGTTTTTTTCCAATAGCAATCTCTGAAGTCTCCAGAAGGAAGATGGGGCCCCAACAACAACAACTCTACCCAATCCAGAATGATACCATGGTAATCATCATCATACTACACTTCTTGCCAGAATTTCAGACAATCTTACCCATTACTCTAAGAGTTGCTGCAGAATCTACAGTTAGTCTAACTGAGATTTAACTATCTGAGCTTTCTCACAATACCCAACAGAGATACCATCGCCCCCTAAACAGCAGGAAGCAATTCTAAGAAAACAACGCCCCTTATCCCTTAGGTTTCATATTTCTCAGGGTTATGGATAATGGTTCTAGGGTTGGGGGTAGAAGAAATGGTCAAACTCAGTACTCTGCTTAAGGAAAGAAAATATGTCTCAAAAAAAAAGGGGGGGGGAGAAGAAATGGAATGGATATGTATAACATGTTATGGTAGACTATCACATACATTAATAAACAAATTTAGTAATATAGCAGCCTTTGCACTGTTATGAATTCTTATATGTTGATACAAATATAAACTTTTCATATTCCTATTCAAGATAATTTGTATATTGATACAAATACAGAACTATGTTTGTTATATTGTACACATATTTTTACTCTTATTTGAAACATTTGTATATTGATACATATGTGAATTTATGTCTGTCATACTGTATGTATGTTCTACTTCTGTTTAAGATATTCTGTATACTGATATATATTTAGGATTATTATCATATTGCATATTGCACTATACATTCCTACCTCTGTTAAAGATATTTTGTGTATTGTCACAATTTGAAGTCATTGTCCTTTTACTGTACAATTGCTTACAGACTCTTTGCCTTATTTATAGGAAGCCTTAGTCCTTCGGTTGTTTAGGTAGATGAGACTTACAGAGTTATTGTCACCTATGCTTGTCACCTCTATAATTATGTTAGTTAGGTTATCCAGATTTATAAATACATAGGTCAGATGGACAGGTAATCTTCAAACACTTCATGGACCTAGAGAATATGGCATTTAAATAATTTAGCATTCTGTTGACGTGAGACACAATTGCTCCTGGCAGCACCCATTTGATCCCGAGAGAATGTTGGGCTTCTAAGACATTTCCATTTGGAAGTTTGTCTTCTTGGCACAAAATAGCCTACTGGGCAAAGAACTGCCCTTGCCTCAACTGCTGACAGTACAAATGCTGTCCTTTCTGGACAAGCAGGACACAATGAAAGCAACCACCATACTTTGCCAAGACAGGGTAAGATGGTCTTTCAGAATTCCTGCTTCTGAAATGGTCTGTCAGATACTCTAGGCCTGTAGCCAATTTGAATGCACCAATGATACTGAGAAATGTTAGGTGACTGTCCAGGCTGCTAGCTGTCTCTGTCTACTCTTGCAATACTCCCGAAAGTCGCTTGCGTCCTTCTCCCATTTCTCAGGTATTATTACATTCCTTCTCAGGTCTTTGATGAGGTTGGAGATTAGCAGTTATAGTTACAACTTAGTATATATACATATATAATATCTTAGATAGAATATATTATGTATTAGACTCAGGTTCTTTAGGATAGGATACCTTTTGGAATGATCTTTGTAACATGCCACCTACGCACGCTCTAGACTTCCCTGAATTTTACTATGTGTTTTTTGCTTGACATTGTTTGCACTTATTGTAATTCCAATTTATCTAAGTCATTATCCCTCATTACTCCTGGACAATATTTGATAACCATCTCTTTGTGTATAGTCTTATATTAGGTTAAAACTTTCTTATTTAGACAAAAGGGGGAGATGTAGTGGATAGCCATCCCAGCATTGGCCTGGAAGTTCCAACCTCCATTGAGGCTTCAGTAATGATCACGCCCACAAGGCGGGGCAGAGGATGGAGCGGAAGACCGAGGAGCAGGAGGAGGTGGCTCTCTTGGTTCTGGGACGCTGGACGCTGGAAGTGGACCGAACAGAGTTCTCCAGAGAACACTGCCGGACTACCCTATACCTTTGCCAGACCCTGCAACCTACCCCTTCATTTGTAAGTTACCCCACAAAATAAACCTCCCTTTTAACTACGTGGAGTGGCCTTAATAATTTCACCAATAGAGATCTGCCTGCCTCTGCCTCCCAAGTGCTGGGATTAAAGGTGTGTGCCACCACTGCCGAGCAAGCATATTTTTCATTTTTTTACCTCCATTTTATTTGTTTTACTCAAAAACAAAAACAAGGGGTTGGGGATTTAGCTCAGTGGTATTGCACTTGCCTAGCAAGCACAAGGCCCTGGGTTCGGTCCTCAGCTCTGGAAAAAAAAAAAAAGAAAGAAAGAAAATGTATAATGTGGTGGTATTGTGTCCCCCAAAATACTATATATGCTAATAAACTTACCTGGGGTCAGAGACAGAACAGCCACAGTATTAAACATACAGGACAGGCAGTGGTAGCACACGCCTTTAATTCTACCATTCCAGAGGCAGAGATCTACCTGGATCTCTGAGTGTTCAAGGATACAGACAAGCCTGGCGACTCATGCCTTTAATTCCAGGGAGTGATGGCAGAAAGCAGAAAGGTATATAAGATGTGAAGACCAGAAACTAGAAGCTTTTAGCTGGTTAAGCTTTCAGGCTTTCGAGAAACAGTTCAGCTGAGACCCATTTGGATGAGGACACAGAGGCTTCCAGTCTGAGGAAACAGGATCAGCTGAGGAACTGGAGAGGTGAGGTAGCTATGGCTTGTTCTGCTTCTCTGATCTAACAACATTCACTGCAATAACTGGCCTCAGGTTTGATTTTATTAATAAGAACTTTTAAGATTCCTGCTACATCTAGCGCCCAAAGTTTGTGGTACAAATTCATGAAAAAGCTACTTACCTATGGCTTTGTGCACCCCAGTTCAGACCCAAGATACACGTTGCCAGTTGTGATGGCACATTGGTTGGATTTACTGAAGGAGGTAGAGGCAGGAGGATCCCGAGTTTGAGGCCAGCCTGGGAGGCTTGCTAAGGAGAAACTTTGTCCATGGACCAGCCACAAACGTTGACAGTGGGACCATGAAGGCAGCTACTGCTGCTCCGAGTTGCTGGCTGCTTCTCATCATGTTGATGACTTCGGTGATGCTGCTACCTGAGACAAAGAGTTTACTGCTGCTTGTCCAGAGAAGAATTGCCAGGACCATGATGTCACAAGAAAGCATCGACAAAGGTCAATTTGGAAAAGTTTGGCAAGACAAATGGTGGGGAGAATTTGCTGTGAAGATTTTTCTCTTCTAGGGAAGAATGTCCATCATAGTTCCAAGAGACAGACATTTATCACACTGTGATTGCTCTAAACCACAGAAGAGGCACCAAAAAAAAAAAAAAAAAAAAAAAAAAAAAAAATCTGCAGGGAACCATGGCCACGCCTAACAGTGACTTTGAAATCCTCAAAAAGATGACAGGATCCCACAAAGATGATTTCACATGGACTATGATAAAGCCATTAAGCTGATTAACATCATGGAAAGATCAACTCTGGACAACAAACTACTCAGGACTCTTTTGAGATGGCTAGCTGAGGTGATCCTGACAGGCTACTTGAACAAGGACTTCAAACAAGCCCTGCACTTTCTCATTATGCAGCAACTGGACAAATGATATAGGACTTGACAGTTAATCCAAAATTTTCTTTTCTGGATTCCCTAAGGATGTCTTTACACCAAGAAAGCAGGAAGTAATTTTAAGAAAACAATACCCACATTCCCATGAGATGGGGTGGTGGCTTTTCGTTGTTTAATAAGTTATGGGTATTGTCATTGTTTATGATGATTAATTACAAGTTGTTAATTGTTAATGGTCAGGAAAAAAGCTGAACAAGGAAATTAGATTCAGAGTTTTTGTTTAAAATAAAAGAAAAGCTTTAAAAAAGTATAGCTTTTAAAAAAAGGAAAAGAAACCCTGGGAAAGCTTCTGTTCATACAGTTATTATAAAATAATATTAATTTCAAAAGACCTCTATTATCTGTCAATATAACAAGAGAGAAACACATATGTGATGTTGGCATTAAAATATGCTGATTGATAAAGAATAATCTATGTAAGATTTTGAGATTTGCATATTTTATAGTCATCACAGGTAATATAGGTATAATAAAGTGCATATGACTGTTGATGAGAAGACAGGGAAATATATTGAAAACTTAACACGTGCTAGGATCCTGCTAAACATTTAATTTGCATTATCTCAGTTAATAACCACAGCAAACGAAGTTGCTGTATTACAACTAATATCATTTTTAGTTTGCCTTTCTAAACTTGAAAAGGAGTGTAAGAAACTAAAGCTCCACAATTCAAACATTAAAGACCTCAAAGTGTTATTTTAACTAAAACATTCAACTTCCACAGCTCAGCTCCTGAAAAATGTGTGTCCTGTCCTGTCTTAGGTTCCCATTGCTGTGACAAAACACAACCAAAGCAGTTTATGGAGGAAAGGGTTTATTATTTGGCTTATGCTTCTCCATCACTGTTCATCATTGGTGGAAGTTAGGGCAGGAACTCAAATGCATAGGAACCTGGAGACAGGAGCCGATGCAGAGGCCACACAGGGCTGCTGCTTACTGGCATGCTCCCCATGGCTTGCTCAGCCTGCTTTTTTATAGTATACCAATCAGACCAAGGATGGCACCACCCACAAAAGACAGTCTCACATCAATCACTAATAAGAAAATGTCTCAAGGCTTGCCTACAGCCTGATTTTACAGAGGCATTTTCTCAGCTGAAGCTCCCTCCTCTCCAATGACTCTAGCTTGGGTCAAATTGACATAAAACAAGCCAGCACATGCCCTGAAAAACTAAGAAAACATATCTTTTTCATACAAACAGACCAAAAGGGATGTAAGTAGATCCTAATTTCTTAACATACCTGTTTCAGCAGGAGCCAAGGAAAGCAGCTGAACAGAGAGCCTGAGCAGTATGGAAACTGGTTTTGAGCCTGTCAGAGGCGAGAGCCTTGTCTTTCAGTCAGACCTTATTTTACTATTTCAGTCTAGTAAGAATGTAATTCTCAAAGCAAAAGACAGAATGGCCAGACACTTTTACTTCGTCCATTTGAAACAATGCTCACTTACTCACTTACTAAATACTTCCTTGAAAATCAGTCTTTTGCTGGTGATGGGAGTCTCTTAGTTTCCATGCAGAAAAAACCAAACTCCTGTACAAATGCATTTCTGAGTAACCTAGAGCAAGGACTGGCTATAATTTGCAGAATTCAAAATGCAAAGCAAGAGGCTCTGAGCCTTGTAGTGTGAAGAACCTCAGATTGTTGTTAGGCAAGTACTACATCACACACAAGGTCTGGTAGTAGCACTGTCAGACTTATTGCAGGGCCTAATTCATCCAAGCCAAATTCCAAAGACTGTTCAGCAAGTGTATTGGACAGAAATGTTTAAGGTCGAAGGTCAGTTAGGTACTCCTTAATTGTCTTTGCTTGTTTGTTTTTGTTGTTGTTCATCTTCAGTTGAAACAGATTTAATAGTGACATTCAGTAATGACCTCTTTACTATCTTGGGGACCCAGCAGGAAAACTATTTGCATAGAAGAAAAAATACTTCATTTCTGCACAATCATTAAAAAGAAGAACATTCAGAGAACACATGTTGCAGTCATCATCTCCATTTTCAGCATCATTTATTTCAGAGAAACAGCTACAAAATCTTTGGATAATTATTTAAAATAGTGCTGGCTTGTTGCAGCTAATAAGAAATAAGAAAGCATGACTATGTCACGATGTTGCAGACTTCCTGAAATCTAAAGTCCACTTCCTGAGTGAGAACAGGACCGTCAGGAAGAGAACCTTTCTTCTCTACTAGACCAAAATTCTCCCTGGCTGAAATTATAGTCTTTCACCACTTTAAGAGGAATTAACAACATTAAAAATGGGTTAGATAAGTGTGATAGGAAAATATTAATCACGTGAGAATATGAGGATTATCTATCAACCTAAAACAGAGACCTAGACGGGCTACCTGGCCAATGAATGTCTATTAGGTCATGTTAATTATATTTAGTAGTAATATAAAATTTATAAAGTATAAACTAATGTGAAGATGGTATTGTGAATTTCACTGAAAGAGGTGCTCAGGATAGGAGCAACTTGAATCCTCAAGGACAACATTGTTTTCATCTGATTAAACTTTAGTTGGGAACTTCTAGAGTCTAAGTGTTCACACCTACTCCATCCATCAGGGTATCCTGTGTCAGCACTGAAAACTTAAAAAAAAAAACTGTCTGAGCCATCCTTCTCCCAGATGTGACACACCTGGCTCAAACACGCATAGAAATGTTGCATAAAGTATTACCATTACACCCTATTTAAATAACATAAACAATTCATTAATATTAAAAGTATGACTGAAATTCCTGTGTGCTTGTAGGTAAGAGTAAAAGAGACATAGTTGGGTGACAAAGATAACTAATTGACTCAGTTATGAAGAATGACCAACCGAGAATCATGTCAAAACACAAGCTTCACATTTTCCATAATTTGGAAGTGAACTATCAAATCAAACTACTGATTCCATGTTTTAGTTATGATCTACATCTATTAACATATGTGAAATGGACATCCTATATTTCAAGCCCTTCTAGATAGATATTCCTGAGATTTAATTTGTAAGATTTGCACATTTCCCTATCTTGCCCTTCCCCTTCCTCATAAATATTTCTTTAGGTCAAAAATCCTAAGTTTTCTGATTATCTGGAGGCTTAGCTTAATGTGTTCTTCACTAAATGTTGAATAGTTACATACAGTTTTTATTTCAGTTGCAAGGCTTTCCATGTAGTTGGCATTTTTTGAATTCTCAAGGAATAAGTCTCTTCCCAAATGGCTTATATTTATCTTTAGAAACAATTTATAAGGAAAATAAATCTGTCATAATCAGGTCATCCAGATACAGTGCTGAAAACATTTAATATCTGATCTATCCTGTGAAATAAGAAACAACTTTGGCTCTGCTATTAAATATCACATAATCGCCTTAGTTAAAGGTGTCGATTTAAGTGACTCGATCTTCATATCTTAGGAAAAAATACTTACACTGACAGATTCAGTGTATGTATTGTACTGAGAATAGCTTCTAACTTAGCTTTTTGCTTGTATTTTATAATTTTCCCATTTATTACGTTTGTCTATTTGAATTATGCACATCCACTCTACTGGGAAACTATCTTGGAAGCATCATTGTGTGCTCCAAGGAATATAAGGACAGTGGTAATTCATTAATTTGGTTTGCTTCATTATACCATAATAAAATGCAGCAGAGGACAGTATGGGTATGACACTGAAATAATCAAACATTCAGTTATTTCTAACCACTTAATTACATGCTAATTCTGCCTGAGTTCTGTTTTGTGTATGTGCCTGATGCTTTTCAAAGGGCATTACACATGGAGATTGCACATGTGCTAGAAAACAAATTAGTACAAAAATAACAGAACATTTTAACCACAACTGTTTTTGTGTTCTGCAAGATTTTTTCAATACTACACATAAATTGTATCTACTAGGTAAATATGCCCAATTATGTTGAAACCAACTGGGTGGCAATTAGTACATTAGGTCAAAATGTTAATATTATCTGAATCAGATAGCAATTTTATGTCATTTGAATATAAACCATTTTGCTATTGACTTATAAACTGAAAAGGAAATTGTCATTACCTAAGGCAACACTTCAAGTCCCTCCTAGAACCCTCCGTGAAAGCACACTGGGGTCTCTGGAAAGTCTTCTAACAAGGGGTATACTCCCCCAGTGAGGGTCAGAGTTCAGTTCCTGAACTCATCTATCACATGCTGACTGGCAGGGGGAGACTAGCTGTCATGACTGTGGAGGGGAAAGGCCCCTTGCTGACCTAAATCACTTTCACCCACAGGGTTCAACTGATACCCATTCCCATCCACAAACAACATGCCTCGATAAATGCATATTTTCAAAAGGGCCCTTAGAATTAAGAAAAACAAGTTCACGGATGACCTGGATTCCTTAGTGGTCAATATACTCGATATTTTTATTTTTAAGGACTTATTTTAAATAATAACCAGGAAAATATAATGTCACTCCATTATTTCAGTTAAAAATGATTATGTGAAAATGTTTTATCTCATTCCTTGTACATGCAACAATCTTGAGAACCATACAGTGAACATTTTTTTCTCTAAATGAAATCAAAACATATCTACCAAGACCTAAGGATATTTTCAGTTGAGCATCTAAAGACAGTTAAGTATCTAAAGATACTCTAATGGTTGTGCTCAGTCTAGCATCTTTTCCTGATGACATTACCCTCATAATAAAAGTTATTGGCTATGTAATTTTACCTTGAGATACCTTAACACCATCTTTCTGTGGTTATTTTAAGGACTTGATGCCCAGAGAGTGCTATGTTTAAATTCTCTATCACTGTTTGCTAATTTAATTTATTACATGATTATCTCTGAAATTCTGAATATGGAGAAAAATCCCTGGGAATTATAACAATGATTTATTCACCTAATAGTATATAATAGTATTCAACACACATTTCAGTTAGGGTCGGCCATTACCTCCCTACACATTTCATCCCTGTGACTTATTAGTAGTCCAGGCAAGTATATTCATAAATGGTTTGGGGCCACATTTCACCCTGTATATAAGAGAAAATTAGCTTTCTGCTGATAGGCACTGATTTTCACCCATTCTATACCACATACTCACTACTGAAATTTACTGCAGTTTTCTGAGATCAGTTGTTTTGAAATAATTAACAGATGTTTTGCTTCTCCCCAATCTTCTGCCCCCCAAAATCTGAGAGATGGGAGGACTGACCAAAAGGGTGACTTTATTACTTGAAATTCTATTGGGTAATAGTATTTTTAGAAATTTCAAACACACTGGAATGAAAATGCATGACCTCAGGTTCTTAAAAAATGCTATAGTCATATAGAATTCTTTACATACTAAACTGTTTTCTTTCCCACTGCCATCATGCTCCCTAGATAATTTTGTTCAGTTACCAAGATAGAGAAAGTAGCATTCAGCAAATATTAAAGAAAATTGAAGAAAATATTAAAATCTGTAAATGTTGTCAGTACTTCTGCAGAGGTCAAAAGCACAACAAGCTCATCACTACTTAGGATATTTCTAACAGCAAAATTTTTTATCATGACAAAGACATTTAATTCCTTAATGTGCAAAATATCAGGAAATCGCACAGTGAAATCCGATTCAGTACTTTGCAAAAATACAGTATTGTATTGACATAGAACACTATTGGCTTTATAAAAACAATTACGTAACAGTTCTTAATTGGCATGCTTAACTCTCTGGCATGCCAATTATTTTTTCTTTAATTAACAGCCTTAAATTTGTAGATAACTTTAAAGATTAGTTTAAGGGGGAGTGTCTCTTAGAAGTTACAAAAATACAGAATGTGCACATTTTACACTTAGATTTGCAATGTCAGCATGTTCTATGTAAAAATCAGCATTTGAAATCTTACTCGAGTTTCTCCCTTTGTGGACTTTATCAAAGTGGATAGCAGGTACATGTGCACATTCCAGCACATGTATATCCCACTGTTCCTGATAAGAGAGTGATAAAAACTTCTTGTTTTCAGGTCTGCTAGGATTCAGCTGCAAGGTTTTGGTGCCCCCTAGCACTGTTTTATAGAACAGCAATAATTCTAGGCTGCAGGGAAGCAAGGATTACACAATGTATCTGTAAAAAAAATCGGCGAATTTTAAAATGATTTCCCTTTGAAAAGTATTGTGTTTTACGTGGCCACGGACACTACCGTTTACAATATAGCATTTGTGGGCTGCAAGGTTTTCTGGTTCTTAATAATTTTAATTGCTACTGTGTAGTATACTGAAGTGTTGGGAAAAGGATGTTTGTTTTTAAAGACATTTTTGAGCATAAATACATTGAACTGATTTACACGTCTCCTAAATGTTTTTTTACTGAAATCATCAAATTGGCACACATTTAGAGTACAAGCAAAAATGTAGGACATGGCTTTTGGTTATTGGCAAACTTTATGCAAATAGGCAGGCTCTTTGGGGGAAAAGGTACACTATTGAAATTTATATCTAAATGTGACACCATCCAGATAAGACCTATACCATTATTTTTAATAGTATCAGACATTAAAGGAAGAGTTGAAAGATGAAGCATTCTGAAGCACATGCAATAAATTTCAACTATTTTGCTTGTCCCATCTTTGAAACTCCAAGTTTCCCTTATTAGGCTCCAATTTTGCATTCAGCATGCTCTGACAGGGCTGCTTGCATAGCACCTGTCAGTAGGACTTCAGCCATCCAAAACTTAAAGATTTTGATGGGAATGTAAATGGAATACCAATTTGCCAAGGCAGCACCCATGCCTGTAGTATCTACAGGCTTCACACAACTCTGATTAATATGACACTTTTTGCATACTTCAGGAATAAAAAAACTCTTGTAAAATTTGGAAGCAAACCAAAAGATTGCATTTCTGACTTTGTTTGGCCTTTTTTGTGACTTATTCTTCTCTGTACTCCAGGAATGCCTGAAAAGTCTGCACACTTCATTCTGAGATACTGTAAAGCTAGATACTGTAAATCACTTGGTCAATGTACATTAAATCTAATTTAGTCTGACCACCACTACTATTCAAAGACCAGCAAATTGATTGTGTTACTAAAAGGTGATGAAGTTGATACTGCTGTTTAATGATCTCCAGGCGGGCACACTGCTGCTAATGCACCCTACTTTAGATCACTCAGTCACCACCCCTCTAATTGAATTTATCATTTGAAAGCTTGACTTGATACTAATGGTCCAAAAATAGCAGAGTCTTTCTAGAATATTCCTGTCTACCAAATGCCTTATATTGAAGTTTTCTGCAACAAACACTTGCTTTTCTTGTCGTTTTTTGTAAGGGCCACTTGTCAGTCATGGAGGGGCAATTATAAGAAAGTGTGCATTTAGAAAAAGATATTATTGACCTCTGCAAATTGACTGGCAACATGGAAATTTGAAAGTGGAGCTCAGGCAGCCCTAATGGGATATATGCAAATTGTCTCCACACAGGCCTGAAACTGTCATATGGCTGTTGTTATTTTAAGATACATACAGGCTTCTCTTTCTGTTCTACCCCCTTTTATTTTCACTCAATGGAGGCAGCATGTTTGTGAGACTAGTCTATCTTGAGAGAAGTGACAACAGCATTTGCGGGTTTCTACCTCAAGGAATCATTATGAGTGCAGTTGGTTTCTTAAGTCAGCCCTAGGGAGGGAAAAGAGAAAGTGAAACTGATATAAGGTGACATTAAAACGGAAAAAAAAAGGAGTAAAGAAAAGGCATGATTTCTGTAGGTTTACAAAATCAAGGCAGCATTGTAGAATTAGAAACATGCAGAGAATGGTAACTGATTATGCTTAAAATTTTTTAACGAAAGAGGAACCTAATTTAGTGCTGCATTGTAGTTCAAAAATAGCTTCGCATAATTCATAAGGTGCTGTTCTTGAGGGTTGCTGAAGTTCCTCGTTATGATAATGCCTTTTGATAACTTTTATTGAACATAAGCATTCCCCTGATTAAATCTCTTACCAGGCAGTGCTCTTCTCTCCGGCTCGAGCTGCCGTCGTTTCGGAGCTGGGTTATACACACTCTGCAAAGACAAGATGAGACACAGCACTACTTGCCAAAAATCCATCACAGAATAAATATAGGGAAAAAACCTAATTTACAATGAGGATTTCCAACTGAAAAATTACCATCTCACTAAACTTTGGAGCATAAAATAAGCAATTTGTCATCATGTGTTATACTTAGATAAACCGAGTAAAATAGAAAATCAAGCACATTATCAAAATTAACTATTGTTTTTCTCTATGTATATGTGCCCAACTATATATACATTCCAAAACAAACGAAATAGCTCATTAAACTTTATACCAATGCCACCCTACATACCTGTACTTAGAGATTTAATAGCCCCCCCCAACTTCTAGGTAATTGAAAGCTTTCTATGACCATGGATTTGCCAGAGCTGTGAAAGTCTTAACATAAATAATCATGAAGTCATTCTGATACATGCATGTGTGAATTGTGAAGGGGCTGGGAGCTTGTTTGTTTTTGTTTGGTTCGGTTTAGTTTTTTCCCCCTACTTTTCATCCAGCCATTTTGTTTGTCCCAGTTTAGGAAGAAAGCATAAGACTCTTGGTGAGAGGCATAGAATCCTGTTACTACAGATCTAGAAAAGAAAATGAGCCCCATGGTCATTGAAGACCCTCCTAGAGAACAAAACCAAGTGGTCTGGGTGGACACTCCCTGCCCAGTGCATTTATATTGGAAGTCGGGAACCCTGACTTGAGGAAGCAACAAACTTCCTTTATCCAGTGAGTATCTCATAAGCCTGCACTTTGCTCTCAAGCACACACTTGTTTCTTCAGTCCTGCTTATTATACATCCACCTTTAGAAATGCATCCATTAAATCAGACTCTGTGCGGAACTCTAATATTCTAATGAACAGTCTCCCAGTCTCTGATACCTTTGAGCTCGCATAGAATGTGGTTTCTATGCTGTATCCTGTTATCTTAAATTTGTATTTCTAGGAAAACACTCAAAGTCCCAAAGTACAATGTGAATATCAGCACTGGAAAGATGGCTCAGTGGTTAAGAGGACCTGTTACTCTTGAAGAGAACCCAATATCAGTTGTCAGCACCCAAGTTGGAGAGATTACAATTACTTGTAACTTTAGCTCAGTGTCTTCTTCTGACCTCCATGACACCAAAGTCGACAAACACATACCCATACACAGACACACATATAGTATCTAAGATAGATAGATAGATAGATAGGTAGATAGATAGATAGACAGATGATAGATTTCCCAAAAATAGAAAAAATAATAATTCTCATACCAATGTATCTAATGACGTGGCATATGTTTTGTATTCACAACATAGTGATTATTTGCCTGATTGAGTGGTACTAGGGATTACATTCAACATGAAAAATGCAACAGATTTTCCTGTGATTTTTTTCTCCTCACGATGCCAGCATCCAGACTTTGACAAATATAGAAACGTGGATGATTGAGACTACATAGAATACACACCAGGGTAGTTCCCATCTCACTCCCTGGTTTATCCATCTATGCCAGGGAGAAACAGTTTATGTCCAGAACCTGTTGTGGTTAAACACATGGACAGCTAGCTAAAACTATTTTGTATGGTGTCTTTGAGAAGAGAGGAAAATGTAGAACAGAGGATTAAATAGAGTTAAAATGAACTCCAAGATAAAATGAATTTGAAAACAAAAGCCATGGATACATTTTAACAGTCAAAATGAGGGAAAATGTATGTGTTTGTGGAGAACTGACAACAAAATTCAGTATGTTTTTCTAACAAAACTGCCTAAGAGCGATTTGGTTGATATACATGTGTTGATAAATAGTTTTTTTAACTATAAGAATCTTAATGTAACTAAGACATTGTCTATTAACTGTGCCTGCAGAAGTTCAACTGCTAAGTAGTACTAGTCGTGAAACAGGTAGTAACACAATTGGGGTGATATAAGTTCAGTTTTTAACATTGTGAGCTGCTGTCCTTTTGTTTTGTTTTGTTTTGTTTTTCAAATGGTTGCTGGCTTTTTAAGCCATAACTGAATCAACAACTGCAACTCCACTGCTACCAGCAGCAGTTAGGCTGCAAAGGGCCATAGCAGGAGGGAAATCTGTTCCTTCTGGTTCCAACTCTCACAAAGCTATGAAGGGAACTTAGCTAAACCACTTTCCCTCCAAAGAACTCAAGATTCAAAGGTTAAGGTGGAATTCTTTCTCACCTGGCTCCTCCCTACAACTTCCTGTCAACTAGTTGTTGATTCAGCCTCCTGGGTGCAGGTGAATTTTATTTAATCAAACACATCTTTGCATCATTAAACAAATGTTCCAGAGCATAAACAAGAAATAGTATTCTACAACAGTGAGCAGATATATGCATGTGCTTTATGCTTTCAGCATTGTTTGGGCAGAAAGGACTTGACAATCATTTCATCCAGGTTACTATACTGAATTGCTCTTAATTTCCATCCACTTATAAAGTGACATTAGACTTCCTGTTTTAGGACATGCTCCTTTTTATCCTTGCTCATTCAAAGGCTCACTTGACTCTACCTTATAATTTTCATGTTCAATCTTCATGGCCACGGGCGGGAACACACACACATACACACACACACACACACACACACACACACACACACACACACACACACACACACACACACGAAAAGAAAGAAAGAAAAATTTTGTGAAGAGATTTCTTATTTTAGCATTAAAACAATTTTCAAAATTATTTGACAATTTTATACGTGCTTGTAATGTACTTGACCTGTTCTTATCTGATCACCTTCTCTTAGGCCCTTGCTCCCATTTATAAGACAAATTACTAAATGGTCTTATTAATTAATAATTAAAAAAAAAGAAAAAACAAAAACAAAAAACCAGGAGCCAGATACTGAGGTAAACACTGAGAGATCAGGGAAGCAGAAAGAAGCCATCCACATTCTCACTACTAGAAATTGTCAGCCAAAAAGAGACCTACTTTCTGTGTTCCCACACCTATATGCCTTTCTGTCCCTGACCTCTTACTTCCTCTCTCCACCCAGCTACATCACTTCCTGTCTGTTTTTTTACCTCCATTGTTAGTGCTGGGAGTAAAGGTGTGTGCTACTACTGCCTGACCTCTGGGTTTACTATAGTGGCTCCCCTTTTCCTCTGATCCTCAGGTAAGCTTTATTGGGATGCACAAATAAAATATCACCACACTGCTGAGTTTCAACCATTCTTCTCAACAGACTCCCTCCTAATTCCCTGTTTATTTGACCCACTGAGTTTAACAATGATTGCTTGTATTATAGCATGGGTAGGGGATAATTTACCAGAGTACAGCAAACTAACCAATGGTTACACCACTCAAGAAAGATGATTCACCATTCCCCAACCATGATTATGTTTAACATCTTCTCTTTGTGTACCCACCTACAAAGATCCTTGTCCTCTGTGTGTGCCTCAACTGTGGTTAGAAGTAAAGGAGTTCATGTGTGTCTGAGAACTCAGTCCTTATCATACCTACTATATTCTCTCAGATCCATTTCCTCTTCTTAGCATCCATTTCTCAAAATTCAGACAAGAATGTTAGATTAACTTGAGTGTAAACATTTGCCCCCATTCATTGCTTTCAGTTCATCCAAGGATCCAGGTTTTACAGATCCTCATTTTTTGCTGATGATAGTACATTTCATTTCAGCATTAACTTTTGACTGAGAAGTACTAACCATCTTCTCTCTCCCATTGTAACAGGCAATTAGCAATATCCGATTCAGATCTATATAGCCACCTATCACAAAGACATGGCAACAAAGAAAAACTAGCCTAGCTATGGTCAAAGACAGAATCTTTTTTACAAGTTATTAACTTATAAATCCCTGATGACAGATTAAATTAATTTTCAAATACATTTGTATGGAAGTGAGACCAGTTCTGAGAGTTTATCAACTATTTCTTGAGTGTGTCACCAATTTGGGAGCAGTGCCAAGTCTTGAAGTCACTGTATAATAATTCCCAACCAGATTTTAATTTATGTAGTATAAAATGACTATCTAACCACCTATTTCTATCATAGTATATAAGAAAAATACCTAAATCGAATCTTTCTGCTGGTTTCCTAAAAGGGTGTTTGCTTATTTGTTTGTTTGCTTGTTGTCCTGTAGCAAGATTCCAATAAAATTTGATACATGAACACTAATTTACTTGGGAAAAACTCCCATGTTATTTCTTAAAATTACTTCTTATTTGTATCTGTACCCATATCCCCACCAGGTTAGACTGATTCTGACAGAAGATATGAAAACCATTCATTTCTTACCTATTTTTTAAGTTGTAGACATAGGACAATAGCATCTATGTTCTTAGAACTAAATGATTTTGTTGACTGAAAATGAATTAAAAAGAAAAACCAAAAAATGCAGAGAAGAATGGCATAAAATAATACTAGCAAAATCAAAGAAGGGAATGGCATTTGTAGGAAATGATTCTGAGTCATTGAAATGTCATTTCTATAAAGTGAGTCCAAGGTATGATGCAAAGTTGAGAAGCAAAGCAGGATGCCGTGAAGGAGTGCAAGGGTCAGGTAGGAAAGTTTCTTTTGGGTCACAAACTTGAGGACTTACTAAGGACGGTTAACAAACACTGACCACAGCATAAATGATGCTTCATTTGGGGGAGAATAAGAAGAGTGTAATAGGCTACAAGGACTTCTAAGAAACAGATGTGAAAATGACTCATAAGTTTTACTACAGTGTCAGTGGGTGCTAGTTAAATCTGAATGCAGTGCTTACAGACTTGATATCAATCTGAGACTGGATCGTTCCATAAATAGAATCATCATTATTCCTGAGGATAGACTCATCACTCTCCGTCCGTGTGTTCTAAGGAGTTCAAAGTCAGTCTAATCGCCACAATGAAAGGCACAACACAAAACTTTGGGGTAGAAGCATATGAAATATATGACATCATTATTCTAAAAGGAGGTTAGTAGCAATCTCAGATGAAGTGATTAGACGGAGAGGAAGAGAAATCCTTTAAGATAATACTTGAAATGTTTTTATGTCAATTAAGAGACATGCAAGAGGCAATAGTGTTTAGGAAGGAACACACATACGTATCTTCATTTGGTTGTTTGGTTGGTTAGTTGAGTAATTGTGTGCGACTCATGTGCATATATCTGTGTGTTTGTTAGGCAGGATCTCAGGGATCTAAGGCTGCCCTCAAACTCACTATGTAGCTAGAATAAGTCAGAAGTTTTGATTGTCCTATATCTACCTTCCCAGTGCTAGGATTAATGGTCTACCCTTACATGCCCAGTTATCCACCACTTACTTTTTAAAATTTATTTTTAAAAAAGTTTTTCTTCATTTTACATACCAAGCCTGGTTCCCCCTCCCTCCCCTTCTTCCACCCTCCTCCTTCCTCTCCCCATCCTATCTCCCATCCACTCCTCAGAGAGGGTAAGGCCACCCTTGGGGAGTCAACAAAGTCTGCCATACTAAATTGAGGCAGGATCAAGCCCCTCCCCACTGTGTCAAGGCTGAGTAAGGTATCCCACCTGAGGAAATAGAATCTACATCCAGTAACTAATGGAAGCAGATGCAGTGATCCACAGCCAAGTACTGGGCTGAGCTCCTAGATTACATTTATTTTTAATGTAAACTTTACTCCAAGTGAATATAGGCCTTGCTGTGGTTGGTCATTTGTGTGGGAAAACAGAGAACCCATTACAGTGTTCAAATTTTGTTTTTTCTCACTACAGACCAATAAGCATCTATATGCTTTTGGGTTTTGTTTGTTTGTTTGTTTTTTTAACTGTTTTCCAACAGCCAGAAAAAAAGGTGGGGGAACATTCTAAATAGTGCTGGTCATTACACATATAGTACTTTCATTGTGTCTCTACTGTTCTATGTCATTTATAATATAATTCCAAAATCGTTTAGTATTGAAATTCAAGTCTTTGAGTTAATTTCTGTCACTGTCCCCATTGTACAGTTGAGAAAGCTGTGTTGGACAAGGTGAAGATTTTCCCTGAAGTCACATATCAAGGAAGATATCCAAGCAGCCACATGGGTTGTGGATTGTTTGTCCTGTGTGTAACCATCCCTTCCACTTACTAAGTTATCTTCTTCCTCGAAAGTTGCTTTCAGTTACCTCTTATAACTGTACAATATTTCTCTGATTTTCATCACAGGACATTTTCTCAGAAAACAGTAGATTAAATAAACTCTGTGAATCTTCTCAGCAATTCACAATTCAAACTAAGCAGAAACCCTGAAGTCTAGCTCCTGATCTTTAATGATGAAAGTAGTTTCTTTTTTTTCTTTTTCTTTTTTTTAATTTGGGGGTGAAAGGTTTAGAGATCAGAGAAATAGTCAGAGCCCAGAATTAACCTTAGCTCACCATGCTGCTGCAGCTTCCTAAGGGAGAGCTTCTTCCTGTCTACCTACACCTTTATTGCCTTGCTGTTCTGCCCTCTCATTGACTATCTTATCCCAGCTACCTCACTTCCTTATCACTGCCTGTCTGTACAGACCTCCAGGTCTCTATGGTTGGTACTGGGATTAAAGACATGTGTCACCACACTTGGCTGTTCCGTAGTGTGTAGTTGAACACGACAGACAATGCCTGCCATGTGATTGGAGCTACTACTGCCTGACTTTTGTTTATGACTTGCTATGTCCTCTGATCTCCAGGGAAACTTTACACGAAATTTGAAAGTAGTCTCTATTCTGCTGGATTTTTGGAAAGAAATGAAGTTGAAACCTATCCAATACTGTTCTTGACTTGTAACCTCTTTGTATATGTGTCTCATTTTGGATTTATACTAAGATTATTGAAATATATAAACCAATACATGCCTAAATTCTGATACCCAGCATTATGGGCAGCACTATAATTATTGTTTTATAAATGAGGGGTCAAACATCAAGTTAACTGCTTGACTTAAAACCTCTTTAACACCAAGTTATAGAAGGCAGATTTTTAATAGAAGTTTTAAAAAACCTAATCTACCAGAAAGGCCCAATAGGTCCAATATTTGAATAAAAGAGTACAGTAGCAAAAGATAAGTAAAAATATTATTGACTAAGTGGATGACCATCCTCTATTCATCCCTAATGAAATGTTAGTACCCCACTTGTATTCAGCTGTTCTTCAGTACATTGCAAACTTTTGCTTGTACGTCCACCCAGCCAACAACTTCCCCTTTTTTCTTTAATTATTCTGTTTGTATCATACGTAACAATAAACCATTAGTTTATAAAAACATCATCAACATTTTATTATGTTGAATGGAATTTACAGTGCTAAATCTGAGCTTCCTCAAAGGAACAGATATTTCTTCAGACATATTCATTTTAATTGTATTTAGTAAATGTATTTTGCCTTTGCCTTATTGTTCAATATATTTTCTGAGGATCAGAATATTTATAACAATACCATCTATGTTTATTAAAGTTTTATTTTCAATAAGTTGAAATATTTGTAATCAATAAACAGTGTGACCTTTCACAGATTCACACTTTGCATTGTTGTGTTTTGAGGTTTATTTGTGTTTGTCTTTTGAGAGAGTGTCTTACGCAGCTTAGTCTGGATTCAAAGGTAATGTGTCACGAGTGTTTGTCTTGAACACTTTAATCCCCTGCCTTCACCTCTGCAGAGAGCTGAAGTAACAAGAGTGTACTGCTATAACTGCTATACCTGTATTAAAAAAAATAGATTATTTTTATTTATGTGTGTATGTGTGTGGGGTCAAGGGTCCTGGAAGTCAGATGTCTCCAGAGCCTAGAAAAGGGTGTCAGGTAGATCCCTTGGAGCTTCAGTTACAGGTGATTGTGAGCTAACACTAACACGGGCCCTGGAAACTGAGCTTGGATATTCTACAGAGCAGCATGTTCTCTCAACAAATGAGCCATCTTTCTATCCTCAGGACCTATTCCTTTATTTGTGTTCAACCACTTACACAAATAGAATCCACTTTCTCACTTAACCTCCATGGTGACAAACTGGTGAGATTCTCTAAAACTTTGTTGACACTCTGTTCAAGTACCTGTTGGGATGCAAGATGCTGCTGCAGTTCACCCTATCTGGACACCCCTTGGGCGAGGGGGTGAGAAGACATGGTGTCAACAACATGGACAGCAGGAGTCCAGTGAGATGTAAACAGCGAATCTATATAGCCCCTTCCGATTTCCCATTGGCAGCCAGAGACTCTCTTAGCTGTGTTGTCTCTTTCTCATTGCCCCCCAGTATTCTGATGGTCATGAGTCACCAATCACCAGGTACAGTGGCAGACTCCAAGATGAAGTTTTATAAATAAATAAAATTCACTGTGTGCAAAATTGGTTCATGTGCCCCAAACAAATACTACTCTATCTCTTAAATATGTTCTTGCATATTAGAAATTAATTTTTGTTGTTTGAATCTTATATGGTCTTTTAATAAAAATCCCAGAGCCAGATAACAGGGTGAAAGCTGAAAGAAGGAGAACAGCCAGCTACTGGTTCTTATCTTTACGAAATCCTCAGTCTAAAGAGAGTAAGTTCCTGTTTCCTCACTCCTTATATACCTTTCTCTGCCCAGACATCAAGTTGTAGGATTAAAGTACTGTGTGCTTCCCAGTACTGGGATTAAAGCTGTGTGCCACCACTGCCTGACCTCTATGTCTAATCTAGTGGCTGGCTCTGTCCTCTGGTCCTCAGGCAAGCTTATTAGGGTACACAATATATCGCTACAAATTTTAAATGAAAAAACTAGAGCAATGGCTAAACTAAGATCTACAGCTCCCAAGAGAGATTCTAATTCAGCTACAACAGCTAGACTGAGGCAGAACATCCATATAACTGAAGAAGTTCCTCTGTGGTTCAGCTACGTTCATTGACCCAGAAAACTTCTTTACTTTTCAGTGAGTGATAAACTACCTCCCTCAGTCAGTAGTGAATTTTCCAAGCTAGCTGTACTAATTTTTGAGAGAGAAAATATTTAAAATACCACCTAAGTTTGTACCAAGCAAATCTATTTTTGGTCATTTCTCCTCTCACAATATAATATATTATTTAATGTTCATAATTATTATACTTGTATTCATTTGTGTTGTCACATATACTATTTGATACCAAATAAAAGTTCCCTTTATATCTGAGATGAACTGTAAGAAACCCTCTTTCTGACTCTTCTGTATAAAAAGCTAGCATCTAATGAGATGATCATGTTTTTTTTTTCTTTCATTTTTTATATGGTGGATTACATTGACAGATTTTTATATGTTGAAACATCCTTGGATTTCTGGGATGAAACCTAATTGATCATGGTGAATGATTTTTTTACGTGTTCTTGAATTCAGTTTGCCATTATTTTATTGAGTATTTTTTCATCAACATTCATGAAAGAGATTGGCCTATAATTCTCTTTCTTCATTGTATCTTTGTGTGGTATCAGGTTAACTGTAGTCTCATAAAAAGAGTTTGGCAATGTTCCTTCTGTTTCTATTGTGTGGAGCAATTTGAAGAGTATTGGTATTAGTTCTTTGAAATTCTAGTAGAATTATCTGCTGAAAACATCTGACCCCAGGCTTCTTTTGATTAGGAGAGGTTTTTTTCCCCCTTTTTTAAAAATTATATTTGTGTTTTAATTTTACACATCAGCCATGGGCTCCCCTGTCCTCCCCCCTCCCGCCCCCATCTTCCCCTCATCCCCTCCCCTCCATTCCCATCTCCTCCAGGGCCAGACTCCCCTGGCGATTCATTTAAACCTGGTGGATTCAGTACAGGCAGGTCCAGTCCCCTCCTTCCAGACTGAGAAAAGTGTCTCTGCATGAGCCTCAGGTTCCAAACAGCCAGCTCATGCACTAAGGACAGATCCAGGTCCCACAGCCTGGATGACTCCCAAACAGTCCAAGCCACTCAACTGCCTCACTTTAGGAGAGTTTTAATGACTGTTCTATTTCCTTAGGGGTTATAGGTCTGTTTAAATTATTTATCTGATTTTGATTTAATTTTGGTATGTTATAATATGATTTGCTAAATGCTCTTATTAATAAAAAACCTGGAGCCAGATATTGGGTGAATGCTGAAAGATCAGAGTGGTAAAACAAGCTAGCCACAAGTTCTTACCACTAAAAATCCTCAGCCCAAGAGACCTACTTCCTATATACTCATGCCTATGTACCTTTCTGTGACCTGCCATCTTACTTCATCTCTCTGCCCAACTACATCACTTCTTCTTTCTGCCCAGCTCTATCACTTTCTGTCTGTCTGTAGAAACCTCCCGACCTCCATGGTTAACTAGTGATGGGATTAAAGGCATGTGCTACCATTACTGGCTCTGTTCCCAGTTTGGCCTTGAACTCGCAGAGATCTGGATGAATCTCTGCCTCCTGAATGCTAGGATTAAAGGTGTGTGCTGCCTGACCTCTGTTTAATATACTGGCTGGTATAGTGATATTTTATTTGTATTGAAATGTGATTTTATTTGTATGTCAATAAAGTTGCCTTGAGGTCAGAGCAAGCCAGAGCAGAAGCCTAGCAGTAGTGGGGCACGCCTTTAATCCCAGCACTTGGGAGGCAGAGCTAGGCGGATCTCTGTGTGTTCAAGGACACAGCCAGCATGGCAGACACACGCCTTTAATCTCAATACCAACCATAGACGACCTGGAGGTCTGTACAAACAGGCAGTGACAAGGAGGTCATGTGGCTGGGTTTACAACCAATGAGAAAACAGAACAGAAAGTCTTTAAATAGACAGGACGCACAGAAGTAGGTCTCTTGTGGAGAGGAAGAACCGCAGAAGCAGTGAAGGGTAAGGTTTTCCGCTTTTGCTCTGACCTCTTGGTTTTTAACTCTGCAATCGGTTCTGTGTTTCTTATTTAACAAGCCGGATACATCTACAGGCTGGTTTTGTCCTCAGATCCCCAGGCCAGTTTTATTTGTTAGAGCACAAATAAAATATCACCCCATTATGTGGTTTCTGTTCAGAAAATTGTCCAGTTCTTTTAGATTTTTCCAATTTTGTGAAGTACAAATTTTTGAAGTATGACTTGATGATTCTCTAGATTTCCTTGTTATCTCTTGTTATATCTCCTCTTTCATTTCTGATTTTGTTAATTTGGATATTCTATCTCTGCCTTTTGGTTAGTTTGGATAAGGGTTTGTCTGTCTTGTTGATTTTCTCAAAGAACCAACTATTTCATTGATTCTTTGTATTGTTCTCTTTATTTCTATTTTACTGATTTTAGCCTTCAGTTTAATTATTTCCTGGCATCCATTCTTCCTGGGTGAGTTTGCTTCTTTCTGTTCTAGAGCTTTCAGGTGTGCTGTTAAGTAGCTAGTGTGAGATTTCCTCAAGTTCTTTATGTAAGCATTTAGTACTATGAACTTCCCTCTTAGTACAGCTTCATAGTGTCCTGTAAGTTTGGATATTTGGACATTTATTTTCATTGAATTCTAGGAAGTCTTAATTTCTTTATTTCTTCTTTGACCCACTGGTGATTCAGTCGAGCATTATTCAATTTCCATGATTTTGTAGGCTTTCTGTAATATGTGTTGTTGTTGAATTCTAACTTTAAGCCATGGTAATCTGATAAAATACAAGGGCTTATTCCAATTATTTTGTATATGTTGAGATTTGCTTTGTGACCAAGTATGTGATCAATTTTAGAGAAGGTTCCACAGGGTGCTAAGTAGAAGGTCTATTCTTATTTGTTTGTGTGGAATGTTCTGTAGATGTCTATTAAGTCCAGCTTAGACTACTAACAATGGTGGAGAGAAAGCCTGAACTGGCCTCCCTGATAATCAGATTGGTGAATACCCTGTCATCATAAAGCCCTCATCCAGTAATTGATGAAAACAGATGCAGAGATCCACAGCCACGCACCAGCACCAGACTGAGCTCCAGGAGTCTAGTCAAAGAGAGAAATGAGGGAGTATAGGAGCAAGGGGGGCTCAAGATCATGATGGGGAAATCTACAGAGACAGCTGAATTAAACCTGTGGGAAATCACAAGCTTTAGATCAACAGCTGTGGAACCTACATGGAACCGGTCTAGGCCCTATGCATATGGGAGACAGTTGTGTAGTTTGGTCTGTTGGAGCTGGCTTTTTGGATCCCACTACCTATGGTGGAATACCTTACTCAGCCTTGATGCAGGAGAGAGGGGCTTGGTCCTGCCTCAACTGAATGTGCTTTGCTTAATCTCCATGGGAGGCCTTACCCTTTTGGAGGAGGGAATTGGCAGGGGTTGGAGGGGAAGCCTGGTGGGAGTGGGAGAAGGGATGAGAGGGATATCTGTGGTTGGTATGTAAAATCAATGAAAATTTTCTTAAATAAATAAAAGAAAAGGCTAGCAAGCCTACCCAAGTCTATGCAACTTTCAATAATCTAGACATTGTCACCAGCTACTGGGTTCAAAATATTCATGCTATCTGTGTAGAAATAGTAAATCTTCATTTGAATTACACTATAAGATTTGTTCAAGGGACTATGTTGTTTTTTTTTTCTCCCCAGAAACTGAAACATCAGAAACAGTACACTTTCCATCATTGAAACACCATCAAACTGTATGTTTTCTCTCTATTAGCTTATGTCTGATTCTTGGAACTGAAGTCTATACAAACTTGTAAATAAAGAGTATAGTTTTGGGCAATTGCTTCTGATTTTTAAGAACAGTTTACTGCTATAATCATTGTTTGTTGATGGCTTCTTTATTTTGTTACTTAAACCATATTCTCTATTTAGTAAATAATCCTTTATGTGTTACCAATAGTATCTACGAAACTTACTACGGAGCAAAAATATCTGAAATACAACATGTGTTTGTACCAGTCAAATGTATTTCTGGGTGTTTTTTCTCTCACAATATCATATATTATCTAATGTTCATAACTCTAATATCTAGAAGACATTGCTAGATGTTAAAATGTTGCATCCATGATATGATAGACACAAATTTAACAATAGTCATTTTAAGAGTTCATGGATTTAAAATGAAAAAAATAGCTTTAGAGATCATGCTACGGTTCAAGTGCAGAGGACTGAAGTTATCACTATCATTTGTGGAAAACAACTAGAAACTTACATTTACTATTCTCACAGTGTGTGTGTGTGTGTGTGTGTGTGTGTGTGTGTGTGTGTGTGTAAAGTTTGAAAAAATAATTCATTTGACCTTCATATATTAGATGTTTTCTGTCAACTTCAGTCATTTAATTTGAATGTTGTTAGAGGCTTTTTTATGTTTGTATTTTTAAAGACTTTTAAGAGATAATATAAGTGAAAATGTGTGAAACCCTGAAAATTTTGATATTCTGAGTGCCAGCTAGTTCATAGTCACACTACCAGCCAAATCGCAGGGCTGTGGAAGCATTTGATTCCTCATTGAAGTACTTAGACTTCATTCCAGCCTGACCCAATTCACTCCACACTCTCTGAACTGCAGGTGGCTAGTTAGTTGTGTAATTACAGTCCCACAGTTGAGGTTTAATACTATGGACTCAATTTAGTTGTACAAAGAGAATGCAAGATCACCACACAGATTAGCTCTCTAAAGACTTTTGATCCTTTTGTATTTTAATAAATTTTCCAAATGCTATTATTGCTTCTTTTAAAGACTTGGTTCCTGAAATCTTTTGTTCTTTACAAGCTTAATATCTGCCAAAGAAAGCTGCAGAAAAATGTTCAATAATGGAAACACTAAGCCCCATTCGCATAATCAACGAAAGCTTTCAGGCCTTATCGAGTTTTTATCAACTGTTCATTACAGTCTATCCTTTAAGCTCATGCTGACTTTATTGTTGAACTTTTCTTATTTCTTGTTTTGCTTTGACAATTTTTGTCTCTCTGTGTTGACTTTTGGAGAATATTTTTTTTTTATGGATTGTCTCAGTGTTCAGTGTTGATTATAGTTCTTAATTCAACAATCCTCACAAGTAATTAGTAAATTTTCTTACATATAGGGTCCATAACTCATGTTCCATCTATGTTATCACTGTCCTAAGGTTAAATTGAACTCAGAAAGCATTTAGCAATGATTAGTTTCTGGAATGCATTCACAGAGTATATTCACTTACCTTCATTCCAGTTTATTAAAATGAAAGTCATATTACTATGATTTGCTCTTATACTTAAAATGCTAAGTTATGGGTAAAAAATAGTACAATTCCTTTGAGTTTTAAATGCATTTAATTTTCTAAGTGTATCCATTCACCTACAACCCCAACCATCATTGATTTGCTATTCATTCACATTAGGAAGTGTCTTGGTTACTGTATAGGTGAACACGCTTGATTAGAGACTCAGAGTTTAGTAACTAGGAGGTCCACAGTTTGATATTGTGAGAGGAAGCTCTCATCTATGAAGTTCATGCCCAAGAAACACACAATTACAGTATCAAAAACCACAAACATATTCCTGATGTTTTAAGTTTATAATCTTGTATTGGGCCACAGCCAAAGCTATTCTTGATTGCACAAAGCCAACAGGCCATGAGCTACCTGCATCTGAAAGGTAAATTGTTAAATATGTTAGAATTAATGGCTTAAAGAACATGGCATCTAGGAACTAAAATTTCCAGAGCAATCTCTGCTTCAGAGATTAGGCAGAAATCACGGGGAGTGATATTTGAGTTGAATTACAAAGAATATATAAGACCACCAGATGAAAATATATTTTAAAATATAAAAAATGAAATGTATATAAGGTAGAAAGGTCATCTGCAGCAAATATATTGTTGCCCTTTGAATAGTCCTAACACAGACTTTTCCCTGATATAAATGAGCTGGAGCATTACTCTGTTATGCCATCTACAAGTCTCTGAAAATCTTATTTGCAGATTTCTGAGGCTCTTAACCTAAAGGGTCAACTCACATCTTTGTATTCAGACTCTTCAGCTTCATAAATATACAGCTTGAACACTAATCTCTGCTTTGTATGGCTATTAAGACATTTGAAAAAAGGATGGTTATTAATTTTTTAATACTTTGAACTGTGTTTACTGTATCATTTCACTATAGAGCCACCTTTTACATTTGTCATTTGGTTGGGATTTTATATATATGGAATTTTATTTTTTCCCATGAGCCACTTTTTATTGAGGAATCATTTTCAATTTTTTAACTCTTAATGAGTTTTTTATTTAATATTTCTATTTATGATAACTTTGAAACTTATATACATGTACACAGAAAAATGACATCTCACTTATTGGTTTTAATCAGATTTCTTATAGAAGGATGACTCCTAATAAAAACTTTACTATTAATAAAATAATTAGAATCTTATACAAAATCCTATTCTGTGGGTAAATATTACTATATTGAAGGAAATGTTTTCAGAACTGATGGCTCAGCCATTAAAGGTAAGGCTTACAACCAAAAATGTGTAGAATTTTTAAAAATAAAAAAATATTTTCAAAGAATTATTTATTAAATCCATCTAGTGTCCATATAATAGATGACAAAGGTAGAATATTAGTGTATAATAATAATCAACTTTTAGTTCTGTAACTGCGCTTAGTGACAGCAGTCAAGCTTAGACTCCTGTGGTACACTGATGACTAACTGACCTGAAAAGTTGCTGGCATGCGCCTTACCCAGGGCATTTACCCTAAATGTTTGTTAAAGTCACTTGTTCGGACCCCAAACTGTTATGTCTTAATCAAATTTTTACTCTTTTCTCTCTAACATTTGAATTTGTCGTTTCACTATTTCTAATATTATGACAAAGACCAACTGACAACTATGGATCAGTTTATATACAGAATGGCACCAGGTGGGATTTCCTGGCCTAGCTCATTTTTGCTCTTCAAAACAAAATCAAAAGTCCAACTGAAATTATAGCCTTTCTCTCTGAAAATATCATATAGTAAGTAGGAAGTCTTTTGAAATAGTCCATATTATCAGACCCACCTACCATTCAGAAAATGATGACATTGAATAAAATATTTGACTGGTTTTCTGCCATGGATTTCTGACAGGTACATTATACAATTAATAATATTTAATGATACTATAACTTACAGAATTAATATGTAAATTATTAATGAAGAAATCAAATAATATAATTTATCACAGATGTGTTGCATACTTCATTGATTTATTTCACGAAAATGTAAAGCTCATTTTCCCATTTATGTATATTGAGAAATCACCTCAAGTTCAGTTTCAGCTCATTGTTCATATTCTGCTCGCGATATGACCAATGGTTTTTTTGAAACCATCTTTTCTTCACCAGGAAATCATATAGACTGTAATAATAATAATAATAATAATAATAATAATAATAATACTTTTATTTCATATATCAATTAGGAAACTTTTTGGCATAGAATATCAGACAAGAAGCAACAACAACAAAAATATACAATTTATTTCATTCCCCTTACTTTTGTCTCTCACATGTATATTCCCTCAGCTAAACAGCTCACAAAACTCAGATCTTTGCTCACTTATTGTAATTATCTTGGGTAATTATCTCTTGAGCCTGTACTGAACATTCCTTCCCATGTTTATAAGGGAAATCTGTAAGACACAGAAGCTCAGGATGATATTTTCTAGTTCCATTCATTTCCCTACAAATTGCATAATGTCCATTTTTTTAAAAAACAGCTCAGTAAATCGTAAAAGGTCTTATTAATAAAAAAAATATATGGAGCCAGATATTGGGGTGAAGACTGAAAGATCAGAGAAACAGAACGAGTCACAACCAACCTCATCTTACCAGCTCCTCAGCCTCCAGAGCGAGACTTCCTGTTTACTCACGCCTTATATACCTCTCTGTGCCCTGCCATCTTACTTCCTTCTTAGTGCTGGGATTAAAGGCATCTGTGCTTCCCAAATACTTGATACCAAAGGCATGAGATCTCAATTGCTGAGATTAAAAGTGTGTGACGTCATAGCTGGCTCTGTTTCCAGTGTGGCCTTGAATGCACAGAGATCCAGAGGGATCTCTGACTCCTGAATGATAGGATTAATTGTGTGTGCCAATTAATCTAATTGCTGGCTAATCTAGTGGCTGGCTCTGTCCTGTGATCCCCAGATAAATTCATTAGGGTACACAATATATTAGGGTACACAATATATCACCACAATGTACCACATTTTCATTATCCATTCTTTAGTTGAGAAACATCTAAATGGTTTCCAGTCTGGCTATTAGGAATAAAGCTGCTATGAACATAGTTGAGTAAATGCCTTTGTGATAGGATGGTATGTTTTTTGGGTATATGCTCAAGAATGGTATAGCTAGATCTTGAGGTAGATGGATTCCCAATTTTCTGTGAAAATGCCATATGAATTTATATAGTAACTGTACAAGCTTGCATTCCCATCAGCAGTAGAGGAGTGTTTCTCTTGCTCCACATCTTCACCAGCATGATCTGTTATTTGTGTTATTATCTTTTGTTGTTGTTGTTGTTGTTGTTGTTGTTGTTGTTTTTCAAGACAGAGTTTCTCTGTGTAGTTTTTGGTGCCTGTATTGGATCTTGCTCTGTAGACCAGGCTGGCCTCAAACTCAGAGTGATCTGTCTGGCTCTGCCTCTAGAATGCTGGGATTAAAGGCTTGCCCCACTGCCACCCAGCTTTGTGTTCTTTTCTTAACCCTTCATATATGTAGGTGTAAGATGGAATCTCAAAGTAGTTTTGATTTGCATTTCCCTGATGGTTAAGGATAATGATCATTTTTAAGTGTTTTTCAGCCATTTGAGTTTCTTTTATTGAGAATTCTATATTCAGATCTGTGTCCGATTTTTAATTGAATTATTTGCTTTCTTGACTACTATTTTCTTGAGTTTGTTATGTATTTTGAATATTAGCCCTCTATGGGATTTGGAGTTGGTAAAAAATTTTTCCCATTCTGTAGGTTGTTGTTTAGCCCTATTGATAGTGTCCCTTGCCTTACAGAAGCTTTCTAGTTTCATGAGGTCCAATTCATTAATTGTTGATCTTAGCATCTGTGCTATAAGTGTTCTGTTCAGGGAGTTGCCTCCTGTGACAATGTGTTCAAGGCTATGGCCCACTTTCTCTTCTATCAGTTTCAGTGTATCTGGTTTTCTGTTGTGGTCTTTCAGGGCTCATAGGTGCTCACATAAACTGAAGTGGTAAGCATAGAGCCTGCACAGGTCTTTGCTCGATCCTCTGGGAGTGGGGGTGTCTCTCACTCTTTCGCCTTTTCCTCCTATTGGCTTTCCTCACCCAGCCTTGATATGAAGGTTTGTGTCTAGTCTTAGTTTTACTGTGTCAGTTAATATCCATGAGAGGTTTGTCCTTTCTTAAGGGAAAAGGAGGAGTGGATCTGGGTGGACAAGATGAAGGAGTGGAGGGGTAACACTGGTCAGGAAATATTGAAAAAAGAAAAAGGAAGAAGAAAGGAAGAAAAGAGGAAGGATGGAAGGAGGGAAGGAAGGAAGGAAGGAAGGAAGGGAGGGAGGGAGGGAGGGAGGAAGGAAGGGATGGAGGGAGGGAGGAAGGGAGGGAGGGAGGAAGGACAGACAGAAATAAAGAAAAAGAAAGAAAACCATAAATAATTTTGAGAATGTTTAAAAAGAAGATTCAGAAGTTCGTGAAATGTGTAAGATTTAGGAATCTGAAAAGTCACAGTACACATGAGGTTCCTCCCAATTAGAGCTAGATGAAAATCACACAGCAACAGAGAGGTACAGGAGCTCCAGAGACACAATAACATGAGTTGGTATCCATGTTGAAGTGGGTATTTCCAAGAAAAATTCTTAGGGTTAGGGTTAAAGTTACCCATGCTCCTCTAAGCAAACCAAATGCTGCTCATTGTTTTACATTTGACTTAAGTGGGAGTTTTCTATGATCCATCCTGCTACCCTCCCTATCATGAATAGACATTTATTCCTGTCTCATTATAGAAAGTTACAACATCCTGTTTTACCTAGTCAAATATTTTGTTGGCCAAAGGCTACAGGTCATGCAGCATCCACTCCCTGGTTTTGCTCCTGAGACGCCCTTCTACTCTCCCCTTCTTACTACGTTCCGTACTGTTGCTGGTTAACTGTTTCTCTAACACATCTTCTCAGATAAGCTTTGCAACACTGGAATGCCATGCTTTCAATCATTCAGAGAGCTCATTCTCTTTATTGCTGTTCTCCTGTCTGAGAGCCACTTTTAAGTTCTACACAAAACACCCTCTCACCCTTCCTTTAATTTCTGTAGCTCCTTTCTTGTGATAACAATCACTATCACTTGGAATATTACATGATTTCACTTACTGTTCATGTTCCTCCACTTGAATAGAGGCTTCCTGGGCACACAAACGTAACTATTTTCTTCAGTGTAATTTTTCTCACAATAACAGCACTTGAAAATATGTGTGACAAATTACCACCATATTTAACAGTGATAGAGAGATAAAGAGTACATGGTACAATTTTCACAATGTTAGTATTTGGAATATACATTTCTAATTTAAGTCAGGACACTTATCTAAATTTATTGCAGCTTTCCCTAAAAAGAGTTGTTTCCAAGTAAAAGCTGAAAATTTGGAGCAAATAAATAATCTTTTAAGGGAAGAAGTTTCTTTCAGGGGAATTTGACCACATTGCAACAGAATGGCACACCCCAGCAAAACTGTTGTTCTCCAATATTTTGTCCACCATGAGGGAATTTCTGAGCATGGTATTTCTTAAATGGTGGTGTCTACTGGGAGTTAGGTTGCTGAGTGCTATGCCCTGGGAAAGAATTGAAGTAGTTTTCATGGGACCTTACTAGTTCCTGGGAGCCTGGATTATTAAAAAGAATAATTCTGACCCTGAGTATCTCTGAGTTTTCAGTCTTCCACATGATCTCATCTTGAGTCCACTTCTGTCAAGGAGCTCTTCATCACAGCCCAAACATATGGACTGTCTGAACTTGGACTTGCAGTCTCAAAAACTGTGATTTAAATAAATATATTTTCTTTATACATTGTCCAAACAGCTTAAAATGTGCATTTTGAACATCAACCTGTGTATAAGGAAAATTGATTATATGTTAAAATATGCTGTATGTACAGTGACAATTATTACATGTTATAGGAGACATTAACACAAAAATAGTAGCCTATTTAAAATTATGTAAATAAGCTTCACAAACACATCCCTTTTGAGAGATAATTAAAGGAGGAATTCATGCTTTCCTTTTTGGTTAGATTCTGTATAGCTTTGTATATTTGAAACTCCTCATAGATTGTTATTCAATCTTTTCACATGAGTAAATACTAACAGCTACAAAGGTCAGTCCATGAATCAACATGTATAAGTTATCTTGGAAACTACATTTTGAAGAAATCAAAATTTGAATTATTTTTGTGGGTTTTAGGCACTCAGTGAATATTTTTCAATATTTTTCACTAGTAGACTGCACTTCTCTCCAAAATTTTAGAATATGAACAAAAATGCCCTGTTGTTCAAAAAGCTGTAGGTGTATTTTGAACTGATTTTATATCAATCTTTATTTTGAAGTCTCACAGCTTTGACTCTGGTACAAGTTTCAAGAAATACACTTTATAAGTCTCCTTTTCCCAAGTCTCTAAATTGCACATTCTGAAAAACTGTCTATTGCCGTGCAGACCATAGAGATTGACTGTAGGCTATAATTCACTTTCAGGTTTGGAGCTGTTGACATAAACCAGCAGGGCTTGTTGGTTTAGGGACAGAAACACAACCCTGCAATTGAGTCATGGCCTGTGTCGGCAATGAGTGGGGAAGGATTGGCACTCACAATTATAGATAGCAGTTCTATCCATCTGTACTCGAGATATGAAAGAACAAATGTTTTCTAAACATTTAAGAAAGAGTTCATCTCTGCAAATTTTACAGTTTGGAAAGATAACTATCCAGAACATTTTGAAAACTATCAAATCTTATACTCAGGGAAACGTAAAATAGGGAGAGGGGAAAAAAAAACCAATGAAATGTATGTCATTTGTCATAGCTGAAAATGACTTGGGATAATTTGAAACAAGTATCATTTCCCTTCTACAGGTAGGAGCACCTTTACAGAGAGTTCTCTTAGCTCATCCTTGGCTCTCACTGATGTATTCAGTAAACAGATTCATATTGTAGGAAGATTGTCTTTTTTATTTCTTGGAAGTATTTATAAAAGAAGGTAGAAAGAGAGGAAATGTATAGAATTATTAAAACCACACATGGGCTGACAGATATCTGAAGGTAAAATATTTAGCATGCAAACATGCTGATATGAGTGTGACATCTAGAGCCCTCATAAATATAGAAGGAAAAAATGACCATAACACATAAATAATAAATAAATACAAAAATCTTCAACTGTATATGGTATTTTACAAAGATTGACATTAAACAAAGTCTTATAGCATAATTTACTTTTCAAGTTCCCACAGTAGTATGGGCACTAAGTTCAAACCAATAAACAGCAATATGAAAGATATATAAATATATATAAAAAGAATATTCCACATTGGTTTATTTGGGGTCAATTTCTATAATAAATCTCCTAAGTCATGTGTTTTTGTATACTTGTTTATTTTGATTTGTCTTGACTTATTTTGTTTTCAATTTGGGGAACTCTAAGGATATGAAAGAGAAGACAGGGGTTATGGAAAAGGAAAACAGCTTCTATTCTATGGGTTATAAAGCCTCAGTGTAATCAGAACTTAATCTCACATGAAAACTGGGCATCACTGTAAAATTAAGCTTCACTATTATTTTGGGGGAGGGAAGAAAAGAGTAACTTAGTGCACATACTTACCATTAGTTGTTGAATGAAGCCTAGAGTGGAAAGAGGCTGTATTTGTTTAGAAACATGCAGAGGTGTAGAAAACTCATGCTGACATTTGAGACTTAGGCAGGACAGCTGTAGAGGAAGGCTTGAAGTGTCTGCTACGGGGTGGCCAGTTGGGACACTTCCAGTGAGATTAGGAGCCAATTCACTTAATTTCTAACCTCAGCTCTTCGACTTGTAATGTGATTGTGAACAAGCATGGGTTTCCTAAGACTTGGAGGAAGAAACAGTTATGTTTGTCAGAAACAAAGAAAGTTATTTGTGTTAAATCTAACATTTTTTTTAAATCCTGCATGATACATCAAACGGATGAAAAGATTCTTCTGCACAATTGACTGGTATGTGTATCTATCATAAAAGGCTTATCCAAATCACAGTTGTTCACAAAATCCACCCCAGCCTCACTCATAAAATACTTCTGGGAGAGCATCTGCCTATCTGTCTAGTACTACTCTTCCTTATCCTGTGGCAATGGACCATGAAACATAATTAATTATAAAAGGAATTTGAAAGGAGATATCTTGGATTGTGAGAAAATATTACACCTAAAAGCTGTGAGATGTTAAACAATAACCCCAGTTCTAGGAGTGGGGTATTTTCTATGGAGTTATTTGTTAGTGGTGCCCTGGAGGCTCCCAAACACTATCAGCTCTTGTCATTTCTCTTGGTTGCTGCCTTAGGTAGGGTTTTCATTGCTGCAACACAACATCATGACCAAAAACTGAGTTTAGGAGGAAAGGGTTTCTTTGGCTTACAGTTCCAACACTGAAGGAAGTCAGGATAGGAACTCAAACAGGGCAGAAACCTGGAGGCAAGAGCTGATGCAGTGGCAGTGAATGAGTTCTTCTTACTGGCTTGCTTCACTTGACTTGCTCAGCCTGATTTCTTATAAAACCCAGGACTACCAGCCCAGGAATGACACCACTTACCATGGGTTTGGCCCTCCATCATTGATTATTAATAGAAAAAATGCCTTACAGCTGGATCTCATGAAGTCATTTCCTCAACTGATGCTTCTTCTTCTCTGAGAATTCTAGCTTATGTCAAGTTGACATACAAAACCACCCAGTACAGTTGCCCATTAGAACTAGAAAATAAGACCCTATGGTTGAGTACACCACACTCTTTGGTTATATGATATAGAAAAGGAAGCCTGGACCTGTTGTATAGTTTTCATAGTTCTGTGTGGTGGCATGCACAATACTGGAGGAGAAAAGACATTGATGTTCTTAGCCTGTTGTGAGTTCAATAAACTACAGAGACCAAACTGCCAGGCAGGTTATTCTCACTTGTACAATATTTATACTATGGTTATAGGGGTAACTACTTGCTTTCCAGTTGCCTTAGACACCACTCCACAGTAGATAATCCATGTCTGGTACTATAAATTTGGCCAAAAAATATGTGAAAGAGATGCCATAAGTCCTGATGCTGGGGAAGAAATACTATTGTTTAGCTAAATTGACATGGCCTCAAACTACCTTTTAAACACTTACATTTGAACTCAGACAAATTCTAAGTTCATTCTTAATTCAGAATCCACTCTTTCCAGTGAATATTAGTAAAAGCAGAGACTCATGGCCATACAAACTACTGGGAATAAGTGATAGATGAGGGTTCAGCCTTAAAGAAGACAATTACACCAATCACTCTTAGCCTCTGGGAACATTGTTGAGGAAGGGGAAGAATGAATGTAAGACTCAGAGATAGGGAGAAGAGTTGAAAAATGCCAGCTTTTGAGGAAGACAAGCAGACCTATATGAAGGCAAAAATCTCATACACAGATACAAAAATTGAATAAATCTTTAAAGAAAAAAATAGCCTGAGAGTCTTAGTCAACAATCTTTTAAAATTTTAGTTAAAATATAATAAAAGAATAGGAAGTCAATTTAAAGTTTCAATTAAGTGAATTATATTGGTGTCTTTTATAGATCTAGAGGTGAGTTAATGTATTTACATATATTTTACATTTATTTCAATAAGTTTAGAGCTGACTTATTTTGTTTTATTCCTCTGAATAGCTGTCATCAAGTAATAAATGAAGCCAAAGGAAAGCTTGCAAAACATTTACAAATACTCAGATTTTAAGAATTTTAATTCAGAAATAAATATTTTGTACTAATCAAACATATTTATTTCTTACTTCCAGACAAATACAGTTATGAATTGCATGAAAATGAAATTACTGAAATTTGAATGTTGGCACTCTCCAGTCAACATTCTTCTAACTCATATTATTGGCTTTAAAAGGTATGCATAAGTCAATAAATTTATTTACATACATCTCTAGTGTTTGAGTTATTCCACAGAATTACCTTTTACATTTCTATGCTAAGAGTTAAAATAGAAGGTTGAAAATAGTATTTCTTTTGGCGCTTCCATCAAAAGTTATTGTAGTCTATATAGCTTTACCTACAGATCCTCTTTATAAGAATAAGGGGTGGTCCAACCTGGTCTACAGAGCGAGATCCAGGAAAGGCACAAAAGCTACACAGAGAAACCCTGTCTCAAAAAACCAAAAAAAAAAAAAAAAAATTAAAAATAAAAATAAAAAAATAAGGGGTGGCACATTATAAATTAATGTTTTTACTTGCTTTATATTTAGGAAAAGTGAGTTTGAATTTGAGACTATGCAAGGTATGAGGTATTTTGATATAGAGTAAAATTTTAGTTTAAATGTTAAACAACACAGTAGAGACACTTTGCCAGAAAAACACAAAAAGAATGGAACCATCCAGTTAAATTATTTCAGGTGAAAAATGAAAAATATTTGGGAACAAATATATAATAAATATAATACAGCAGCAACCATTTACATGGGACAACTTTGACCAAATATTAATTTATTGTCTATGTACAATTTAAATTTTTAAGTGGAAGTCCTGCCCCCTGCCCTTTGAGTCTTAACATCCTTGGGAAAAGAGGACAATCGGCGCAAAGCACATGTATTTGGAAATGTGTAGTTCTACAGTTTAGTTGATAAATGTGAAGGGGGATTTCTAGCATAAATCCAAGTGCCACCCAAATTTGGAAGTCTGGAGGTATCTAAAGGCAGTTATCATTGAGAGTTGTACTTCAGAGCATTTTCCAGCTTTGTAGCCACTTAGACTTAGATGTGAATCCTGGCTTCCCCTCAGATCCTACTTACCTTGAATGAATCTCAGTCTCTTTGTATTTAAAGAAGACAGCAATAATCCCGTGGTATTCTGTAAGGATTAAATACATTAATGTACACAAAATTAATTTTAAGATACCATTCTGGATAAATTCTGTGGGAATTCCCTTGGTATTGCTCATGGATTCCGATTTAAGATTTTTAGCATATCTCCAGAAATAGAAGCTTAAATCTACCAGCAGAGCCCACTGCTGAGGACTGTAGAATACACGGAACACATTAAATCCTTGATGTAGTAGGAAACAGACTAAGGGAGGCAGCTGAAGTTTGGTAGATAAAGACTTTACACTTCTTCTGTAAACAACACTTTTATTCTGTAATACATAATAATTAAAACAGACCATTTATCTTGTACATATATTGCATATTGAAATATTGAATGGAAAACCACCCAGCAGGTCCCATTGACCTCAAGCCAGGTTTCTTTGTAACCAGTACTTAGGTTCATTTTAGAGCATTCTTGAAGGGAAGGAGGGAGGGAGGGAGAGAGAGATAGAGAAAGATTTAACAGGATAAGATAAGGGAAAGGAGAGGAGGGGACGAGGGAAAACTACCAGAGATATTTAGGACAGGCACGTGTTATAGCTGCTCCCATACTTCAGTGCCTAAAATAGAAACAAAGAAACCAGAAGAGTTGTAGGTGGAGTTCTTCACCATCGCTGGGTTTGCCATGTGGGAAATCAGTTTACATTTCAGTGATTCTTCATACTTTTCATAAGAGTCCGGTGCTTAAATTGCATATTGGAAATTTGATAAACAGTGAATTATCTAAAACTGACCATGTGTCTTTCATCCCTGAAAAAGCACTCCTTGTAGTTGACAGTATCTACAGTTAAATTGTGAATTTTGTTCATGATGTTAAGAAAGCTGACATATTTTCAATATCAGCTGTCATTACTCAAGCCCAAAGCATAACAGATGTTTGTTAAATAGTACACAGTTATGTCATAGATTACTTCAGAACACTTAACATCTATTTTAAACATAAAATCAGTATTGGTAAAATGTGCTGTTCTTTAGAGGTATAAGGTAGTTGAGGGACGCTGTTATACTGGTTAAGAAGAACACCTGCTTGTCATTTTATATAACAGTAAGCAATATGAAATCCAGTACATCATTAGAATAGGAGGAACTTAAACGCAGGTTGGGGTCCACTTTCTTTTATAATAACAAGACAGTATCAAAATAACTGATGCACCTCTATCATCCCCTTAGTTTAAGAAATCTCCAGAAGTTTTTAGTGTTTGTGCAAACAAATAAGCTTTAAATTTTTATGGAAATTTATGTACATTATTTCATTGTGTGTATATGTATACACACACACACACACACACACACACACACACACACACACACACACACTATGTGGAGGTCAGTGGGCAACATTCAGGAGACAATTCTCTCCTGTGATGTGAGATTGTCAGGCTTAGTAGGAAGCAAATTTGCCCACAAAATGATCCGGCCTGCTATTAAATTCTAAACATTGTGATCACTTAATAATGTGGAGTCTTGTCTTCTTCCATTGACAAATAGGAATTATAAGACAAGATTAAGAACTGCTGATAAAACATTGACTATGAGGATAGAATATAACAAGAATATAGGAGAAATGTGATATTTTCCCATTCTTTCCCATTAATTTCATCTCTCCCACTAGGACTAAAGTGTGTGGTTTTAAAAAAAAAAAAAACAAAAACATTCATATAGGACATTATAGGTTTCTTTTACATTTAGGACTAATTTCCATATAATAATAAATTAATTACATTTCCATATAATAGGATTTTTTTTTAATCGTAAGTATCTGCTGAGTACTTATGAGAAAAACAAGGTTTTTTTTGGTGAGGAATAGAGATTATATTGTTGGTAGTCAGCCTGGACAAGATGGAAAACCAAAGACGATGTGCTGAAATTACACTGCCAAATGGAAGCAGCCACTTGTCCAATTAGCATAGTTAGTAGAAGAGAGAGGTTTGTGCCTGGTGCAGAAACAGTGTGTCCTGAAATGGTGCATGAAGCCCAAAAGGCACATAGATTGGGAAGTTGGTAGAAAGAACATCACTCACAAGTTAAATGTATAACTGACTGTGGCTTTCCACACATAGAGAATTGCACAGGATTGTGTGGATGCTACATTTGGGCTGCAGGGCAGAGGGTAATGAAATGAAGGACGATAGGGAAACCTGAAAGAGACCATAGAGAGTGCTTGATGATTAAAATGTAGGGAGTATGGTGCATTTGCATTTAGCAATAGTGCATCATGAGAGTTTTCAGCTATAGCAAGAAAGCACATTATCAGAATTTTGCTTTCAGGTTATTCATCTGGCAGTGCTGAGTTGTACAGACTGGAGCAGAAAGAGACCAGAGGCTGAAAAATGTTTTAAAGATGTTTCTCAGTTACAGTTGACAAATACAAGCTCATAGACTTAAGAAGCGTAATTAGCAATGGGTCTTACTTGGGACAGGTTGCTATAAAGTGTATTGGTTCCAGTGGTTTATAAATACTAACTGGAGACTTAAACTCACAGCTCTGGCTGGTCAAATTCTCAGGACAGATGTTTTCCCATATGAGAAAGAGAGAAGAGGGTTCTCTAAGGTCTCTTTTGAAAGTACAGCGATGCCATGCATGAAGTCTCCACACTTAGGATTTAATTACTCCCAAGAACCCACCCGCAGTTACCATAACACTGAAAGTTACAATTTTACTGTGGAGGAATAAACATTGAGAGAGAGTAACAAATGGAGACCTAATTCATAGAAATGTGAACCAAATGTCTTCCTTTGCTCTCCAAAGCCATGGTCTTTCATATTCTCCAGTATTCTGGCCTTGATTTTCTAACTACTGAAACATCTTTTCACAATTCCTCTGACTTTGATGAAAGCCCACTTGTCCTTAAATGTTCTCTCTTTCTGAGCTCCCTCAGATTTTCTGTACTAATATTATCCATTATTTTCAAACTTCAATGAGGATACACCCATGCCAGACATCACTGTAAATACTCCACCCACTCCTCCTCTCCATTAACTTTCTCTCTGCTGGAGAAGTTGGCAAAGTATAAAAAGGTGAGTGTGAGTCCTTCACTGGGAGTCCCTACTGTGACTCCTCAACCATTATTTTGGGTTATTGACACAAAGCAGTAAGTGGAAGAGATGCCGATAAACTTTTTCATTTGAACAGCTGGTTGATAATATAGAACAGAAAGATATAGAAAAGCCAAGAGTAAAGAGGAGTGGTAGAAGTATTTGACTATCATATACACGACCCTACGTTCAATATACTTAAAAAGGAAAGAAAACAGAATAATGAATAAAAAAAGGCCAGAGGTGTTTGTGAAATGGGAGAGAACAGTGCTTGGGAGAGGCTCTTGCTTAACTGAGATAATCAGGAAAGAAGAGTAGGTGAAGAATCTAAGACATATATAACAGTAATGTCAAAACTTGAATCAATGGGGAAAGACTATAGTAAGAAAAAATCTCAAGTATAAATGACTGGAGTGATTTAGCAAGGTATGTCTGAAGGAAAATTGTAGTTGTAACATCACCTTTTCAGAATACTAAGGTGAGGAAAAGTTGGTTTTGAAATCATGTCAGAGAATTAGGAATCCTCTGGCCCTTGACATTTTGACAGAAAGTTTCAACTGGTATGACTATAAAGGGAAGTTATTAGACCATTAAGTGATCAAAGAGTACAATTATGTTTCAAGTGACTGTTTAGGATACACCTTGGAAGGCCAAATTTGGAAAGAAAGAATAAGAAGGAGGATTATTTACTGTGCATTTAAAATAGACCATAGAAAACAATATCATATGCTTGGTACTTTGTTAAAGGAAAAAAAATAAAGAAGAAATAAGATTTAAAGAAGTATAATTGAAGAAAAACAAGACTTCATTAGATATCTTCATATAAGTTTTTATAGGAAAAAGTTATCATACAGGAAAGAAACTTCTACCTTTGTTTCTGAACCTGCTATGCATCCTTCTTTCCCAATTTTATACTCAAGTGCCCAGGAATTTATCTCTTGTTGTTTAAATCTGTCTGACTTACCTCATAAGAGAAACTTACATTCACTGAGAAACTATTATTCAACATGTTGGTATCTAGGTGTCAGAAAGCATGTAGTTTGCTTATAAATGATAGACCTGGTCTCTACACAATCAGTCTCTGTTAATAAAGATGGGAAATTAAAGAGAAATGGGTACACAATGATGGTAGTAATAAGAGAAATGAGGAAATACATTAAGTTTTGACACATATCCAAGAAGACTCAAAGCTTATTCCATGGTACATGAAAGCTGCTCTGAGCACAAGATCAAGACATGGAGATCTAAAGGGTCTAAAAGTCGCATGTGTTAATGCCTTCACATCAGCCTTTATGCAAGGTGAGGAGATGAATGCCTTATTGAATTTGGCGTCTTTGAAGATAATTATAGCTGCACTTTAGAGAACTGATTTAGGGGCAGCGAGAATGGAATCTGAAAAAGAAATAAAAAATATCTAAGAACTGATAAGGAAAAAATCATGATATCGGACAATGGGACTGTCAGACTTCCTAGTATACAGTATACTTAAGAACCTCAAAATTTTAATTCAATGGTCCCTCTGTTCTTTCATGCTGAAATATTTTCTCCCATTTCTCCCTGAAACTTCCTAAAAAACTACTTAGTATTTGTTATCCACACATTTTTATCCTCTGCCTATTAGTAATATTTTACAGTCTTGATTTTCCACCAAAATTAACTTCATTTTAACATAGCTGAGTGTCAGTTAGACTACACATTTTACATCAGAAGGGCTATGTAGTATTCACTTTCTTTTTTGTTTTTTTTGTGACTAATTTTGCTGTGTTCACATTTAAATATTCAACTCAACATGAACTGATGTGTTTTCTAACAATAACATAATTTTCTTCAAAATCAGTCGGGGACCTCTGAGTTAAACACCATTGTGTCTCTCATATCAGTTCTGTTCAATTTAGACACTTCCTTACATGGCTCTTTCTCCTTTTCTTTCAAACCTTGATTTGGTTTCATACAGCCTTTGATCATGAGATACATACACTCTATTTCTCATATTGTCCTGTCTATAAAGACAATACACACTAGTATATCTTTAAACAAATTTTATAGGTTTTGTCTTTACTTCTTTAAAGATCTCCAGCTCTATGTCTCAAATACCAATATTACAGTCTCATTTATTTTTCGTTTGTTTGTTTGTTTGCTTGTTCTGTTTTTAAATTAATATTTGGGTGGATTTGCCTATAGGGGAATGATATTGCAGTGGTGAGGGGCAGACATGGAGAGTTAAGAAGGTGAGCTGGATTGGTTTGCAAGATGTGAAATTACTAAAGAAACAATAATGAATTATTTTATATAAAAAATCCAATTTAGAATCTGATAGCCTCTGACTATAACACCAGTGCATAGCAGATGAAAGTTAAAGAATCTGGAGTTATAGGCTATCCTGGGCTAATTACCATTACCTGTATCAAATAAAAATAAATAAATTATTTATTTTGATATGATAAGAAAAATGTGGAAATAAACTAGCAAATTTTAACTCAAATATTTTTCTCTTTGGACCACACAATTACTATAATGTCACTGCAGGGAAACTAAGCATCTATCATTCTGTGAAAGAATAGAAAATGTTTGAGCAGTCATGCAGAATCCATGCCTTCTCAGGAGAATTATAATTAAGAAACTAAGAATAAGGTCCAGAGACTCAAGAAAAACTCACAGCAAGTACTTGAAAATGTACAAAATGATATTTACACATTTGCTCAGTGAAAGGGACACAAAATACTAATGCCAAAGAAATTTGCTGTCATGGATTCAAATGTGTAATAGAGACATTGTGGGTGAGAAATATAATTGAAGTGGTGGAGATCACAGGCTAACAATGTGACCTCCAGAGTAATAAATTCTCATGACATTATTTATTAGTATTGTTACCTCTAAAGGGAAAAAAACTGAAGCTAAACCCACTTTTACTATTATGAGGATAGTAACTACTCACATGGAGGAGGCTGTGGGAACTCCTGCACTGTACAGTTATAAATCATGTCTACTCTATTGAGATTTATACTGAGCATTTTCCTAAGTGGTGTAACCACTGTAAAGTGGCCCATGCTCTAATAAATAACCTCCCACTCCTATTCAAGAAACTTTGAAAAAAATAAGTGAGTCACACACATGCATTAGAGTTCAGTGTAGGAAGAAGACTTCTAATGAAGAAACGCTTCATTGGAAGAAGGAAGGGACATGAGGCTGGGTAATGGAGATGCAAAATGACTGAAATTCACTCTGCAAATGTCTAAAACCATTTTAAAAAAGGGGGCATGGGATAGAAATATGGCAATTGCCGGGCGGTGGTGGCATACACCTTTAATCCCAGCATTCTGGAGGCAGAGGCAGGTGGATCTCTGTGAGTTTGAGGCCAGCCTGGTCTACAAACTGAGTTCCAGGAAAGGCGCAAAGCTACACAGAGAAACCCTGTTTTGAAAAACAAAAACAAAAACAAAAAAAAGAAAAAAATATGGCAATTAAGGCTGGTAGAAAGAAACAAACATTAAAAATGTAAGTTTTAAGATATTTACTGACATTTTTCATCACTAATTTCAGTAGGTCTTTTGAATACTGAATAATTTGTTTACAAATATTCTTATGTCAAAGCTATGCTCATTCATTTTGCAGTATGTAGTTGAAGAGATGACTCAATGTTTAAGAACATTTGCTACACTTCCAAATGACCTGTATTCAATTAAATCAAGATTGCAATCTCCTGGGGTTGGGGATTTAGCTCAGTGGTAGAGCGCTTGCCTAGCAAGCACAAGGCCCTGGGTTTGGTCCTCAGCTCTGGAAAAAAAAAAGATTACAATCTCCTGTAATTTTAGTTCCAAGGAATCTAATACACTCTTTGGCCTATGAATGCATGTAATGCAAAGACATACATGCAGGCACAACATCTGTACAGATAAAATTTGAAAATAAAATAAAAATGAATATGTTTTGACATATATAACCAACCACATTTATTACATGAAAACCTATTTTTGATTTTTTTTATTTTCTCCAGTGTATATTAGTCATACAAACCAAAAATGTTTCTTGATGACATTTCATACATGTATATTTATATAATACATTTACATAATACTTTGATCATGTTCTTCCTTTTCACCATCTTTTGTTCCTCTTCTCAAATGTTTATCATCCACTTTCATGCCTTAGTTTTTAAATTTGGATTCCACATATATGAGATAAGCTGTAATAATTGTCTTTCTAAGCCTGTCATATTTCACTTAACATAATGATCGTGTTGGAAATGATATGACCTGCCCCTCATTATGACTGTAGTATGTAAATATACTACATATTTTTGTACATTTGTTCCCTGATGGGTAGGGAGGTAGATTCCATAACTCTACTGCTTTGAAAAGTGGCATGATAAATATGGTGTGTAAGCCTCTCTACTGTATGCTTACTTGATACTACCAGCATAAAACCAAAAGTGGTGAAGCTGGTTGTATGGCAATTCTATGTCTGATTTTAAGAGAAACATAAGCAACAAAAATACCATCATTTGCTTTCTAAGGAGAAATGAAAGAAAGGGTGTGGTGTTGAGTGGCTAGAGAGTAGGGGAGGACCTGGGAAGAGTTTGGGGAGAAGAAATCATGGTCAGTATATAATGTATGAAAAAAGAATCCAATACATAAAGAGAGGGAAACATACATACATATCCCCATTGTAGCTGGACTCATTTGTAAGCTCAAAAGCAGTAAAGGAGGATTTTCTTTTACCTGAATGTTTGCCTGCATTTTCCCCTTGATGTTAACCATATTCAATAGAATGAGTTTTAATTTTCATTCCACAATTGGCTAAAGTTGCTGAACATTTCCATGTATTTGGCAGCTGTTCTTAGGATTCACTTCATTTATGTTCTCTTTTTTTATTATTCAATTATTTGTTTTTTACTGTTTGATTGTTATAAATATAGATATAGACCTGCACATTATTCCTAGGTATAGACTGATGCCTACAAGAACATGAATTATTCAAAGCTATATCTTTCAGTAGTACAGAACCTCATAAACTTATTTCTATAATTTGGAATATGTGCACATGGATCATGAATTACTGGAGAGAATAGAAATCCCCAGATTTCTTACACGTGCTGTAATATTCAAGGTCTGTAGTGAAAGAATTAGCAGTGACTGCTCAAGATATCATTTTACATATTTGAGAATTTTTATTTATTTGTTTGGTTTTCTGAGACAGAGTTTCTCTGTGTAGCCCTGGCTGTCCTGGAACTCACTTTGTGGAGACAGGCTGACCTCAAACTCGAAGAGATCTACCTGTCTCTGGCACCTAAGTGCCGGGATTAAAAGCGTGCCCCATCAAACACAGGAGAATTTATAACTGTGCATATAACATGTTAATATACGATAGGAATAGAGAGGCATGCTTGAGAAAATTTAGAGCCCTGAGACTCAGTAAGCAGGATCCTGAGAGCACTCCTTTCAGAGTGGAAGCGTGTGGTTGATTCCAGCCCATTCAGTAAAGCTGAATGAATTTTTGTGTGGTTCTCAACTGGAGACAATTGTTCATCAGTAGATTTGGCATTGATGATTGCTTGCCACACTAGTAGGTGACTCTTGTCAAGAGACAGGCACTAATGATGATCGATATCTAGCACATTATATAAGATGTATCACAAAATTCAGTAAAATCTTAAAAACAAAGAAAAAAAGTGAAATTAAGAAATCCTGTGCTTCTGCACTTGACTTTCAGACTTAGAAGTGAATGCATAATACCCATGGAAACAACGTTAAAAGAAACACTTTCATGGATCTGCATGTGAATAGAGATAACACGAGAGAACATGTTCCCAGGGTAAAGATTTAAAACGTGTATTCACATCTGTACCTTTCTGCATACAAGTGTAGATCCACATAATTTAATGAAGGAGTGGCCTGCACTGCAGACTAGACAGTTTTTCTTAAGATCATTACCTGATGATTATCTTCATTTAAGGGTTTGTATTTGAAAAGCAGTCAAGAACTTTGAGATGCCTTTTGAAAGCTAGAACTCTATAAATTTTGCACTTTCACCCGCATGGATTGCTGGCTGTAGAAATGTATTTTTGTTAGGATACAGTTGTCTCTTAAATTGCTAAAATCACTGGAGAGGTTACTGCACAATCTGCTCTTCCATCAACTGCCAGTAGCAGAACCTTTTTAGACATGAACAAAAAAACCCATAAAAATAATAATACATCTAAAGGGGTATTATAAGACCATAATTCCTCTGAGGGTGCATGTAATGTCATAAATTTTAAGAGCAAACTCAAGCAGTTTAGTCATAGAAACCCTGAGATGAAATTATGGCTTTTATAATCCCCTGAGAGGATATTCTTTTGGGCATAATGGAAACTGTAGTTATTTGGAAGTACCCTGTTCCCATGGCCCCAGAAACTACCTTGATCATCTGAAAAATGAAAAACACTAAGCTGGTGTCTCAAAAGCAAGTTGCACTGATCATAAGAATAATGGGAAAATGGCAGTGAAGTCATTATGGGATATCCTAAATATGGGACTCTTTCTAAAATAAGACTTATGAGAGACACCTACATAATTATATTGATACAAAAAGATGTTACAGGCACAAATACAAAGATCCCAATTACATATTGTAACACTGAACCAGCTTTTCATTAAATATATAAAAGACTTCTAAAACTTCTAAAATCACATGGGAAGGCATATTCTGTAGCATGAATCTTAAATGGTATTAATAAAAACAAACCTGGAGCCAGGTATTGGGGTGAATGCTGGAAGATCAGAGAAGCAGAACAAGCCACAGTCACCTCACCTTACCAATTTCTCAGCTGATCCTGTTTCCTCAGACTGGAAGCTTCTGAGTTCTCATCCAGAAGGAATCACAGCTGAACTGCTGCTCAAAAGCCTAAAAGCTTAATCAGCTCTGGTTCCTGGTCTTCATGCTCTAAATACCTTTCTGCCTCCTGCCATTACTTCCTGGGATTAAAGGCATGAGTCACCATGCCTGGCTGTTTCCAGTGTGGCTTTAAACTTACAGAGATCCAGATGGATCTCTGCCTCCAGAAGGCTAGGATTAAAGGTGTGAGTGTCATCATTTTCTGGCCTCTATATCTATCTAGTGGCTGTTCTGTTTTCTGACCCCAGATAAGTTTATTAGAGTGCACAATATTTTGGGGAACACAATACCACCAAAATATTCCTTATGTTTAATGCCAGTAACTAAGCAAATGCTCCAGGATAAAATGAATAAAATTAATCTTCATAGGAATTGAAACTCTGAACATTTCACATAACATTATTACTGTAGCCATATTTGAATTATGAGGTTATTTTCAAAGATTTTTCTTGTTGACACTTTTGATTATGAATATAAGTGTGTGTCTCTGAGTGAGGACCTGTGAGTTCAGGCCCTGTCACTGGCTAGACACATTGAATCCCTTGGAGCTGCAGTTATAGGTAGTTGGGAGGCACTTGATATGGTGATGGGAACTGGATTCTGATCCTCTGCAAGAATATCAAGTATTCTTAATCCCTGAGCCATCTCTCCAGGCCTGCGTAGTGTTTTTTGTTCACTAAGACTTTATTTTTTAATTTGAGTAGAACTTTTCGCAAGAATACTGTATTTTCATCAGCTCCTTTCCTTTGTCTCCTCTAACTCCTCCCTTGCCCTCTACAAGTTATGAATGTTTCTTGTGTAATTATTACTGTTATATACACACATGTATATAACAAGTGTGTGTGTGTGTGTGTGTGTGTGTGTGTGTGTGTGTGTGTGTATGTTTAGGGCTGATCAATCTGGTGAGGATAATATGTTGCGGGAATTCTTCTGCCAGCTGCTTTGGAATACAAACCTTGGGGGCATGGCTTCTTGTCTGTGAACAGTGACCACTTAAGGGGAGAGAAAGAGGGGGTGCACTCTCTCTCGGGGTGAGGAGACCATCTCAGGCATTGGAAAGCAGCTTGCAGTTAGTTCCCATCAGCCTTGAGGAGAACAGAAGCTGTGTTAGCAGCGGACCAGCAGCATTTGTACTAGTGAGTCTGTTTCCCTAATGAACCCTTTAATAAAATTTACACACACACACACACACACACACACACACACACACACACACACACATATCCCTCTGTGGGGTCTCGCATCACATGGTGCCCAACGTGTGGCTGGTCCATCCCCATGGCCCCAGTGGCCTTTTAAGCACCCACCTGCCCAAGCGGACTAGCTCCCTGCTGGGCTCTGCTCTGCTCCTAACCTAGCAGAGTGCCTATGGTGCCACATTTCACATTTGTGCTGTGTGCCACCCACGGGCACCCTTTGCTGTCTGGCCCCATGCAACATCTTATAAAAGCTTAATATTAATTACAAACTATTTGGTCTATGGCTTAGGCTTATTGTTACCTAGCAATTATAGCTTAAATAAACCCATTTCTATTAATCTATGTATTGCCACCTGTTTCATAGCTTTACCTCTTTACCTGTGTTCTTTTACACTGTGCCTTTCTTTCTTTCTTTCTTTCTTTCTTTCTTTCTTTCTTTCTTTCTTTCTTTCTTTCTTTTTTTTTGAGACAGGGTTTCTCTGTGTAGCTTTGTGCCTTTCCTGGAACTCACTTTGTAGACAAGCCTGGCCTCAAACTCACAGAGATCTGCCTGGCTCTGCCTCTCAAGTGCTGGGATTAAAGGCGTGTGCCATCACTGCCCGGCTTGACTGTGCCTTTCTTCTCCCTGTATCTTTGCTTGGAGTTCCTGCCTGGTTATAGCCTGTCTTGCCATAGGCCAAAGCTACTTCTTTATTAACTAGTGGTAGCAACACATATTCACAGCATACGGAAAGAATACCCCACAGCAATAATGTTTAGGGGACTTGTCACTGGAGAAAATTATCCCTCCCTTAGCAGCCAATATTTGGCTGTATCTTTTCATCTAGAGTTGGGGGCCCTATGAAACGTCCGCCATTCATACTGGCATATCAACATTCATACTACATATTATGGAGGTCTTATTCAGGCAAGCATGTTGTTGAGATTTCTTGGGTGAGAGCTGGAGAGACAGTTTAGTCATTAAAGTCTGGGCTCACAATAAAATGATATGAGAGGTTCATGAATGCAGCCTCCCTCTCCTGCCTAGAAGACACTAGCTGGCACCAGAGATCCTAGTCTTCTGGCCCTTACAATCTCTCTTCCTCCTCCTCCACAATCTTCCCCAAGCAATAGTGTATAAATTGTGTTGTAGATAAACCAGTTGGAGCTTGTCACCACACTCTCACGTACGTGTTGCTCTGCCTGTTGACTACTTGTGGATCTCTGTAATACTATTATCCACTGCTAAAAGAAGGTTTTCAGAAAGGGGTGATGACTGTACTTAACTGTGGGCTTAAGAGTCAGGAACTAGAATACAGTTGGAAATTACGCTGGTTTAGTAAAATGGCAGTAGTAGTCTCCCTTTAGGGTCTAGTTTTACAGTACGAGGCGTGAGTCCCCCAAAACGAACAACAGTGCATTGTTTAAGGAGATGAATACATGGACCCATTCAGTACTTTGTTGTTCCAAGTCTGCAATTTTCCAGTTCTCTAAAATGCTTAATAAATGAAGTTAAATCAATTGAGAAGAGTGGAAATTGGTTTAAAATTTAATTTTCAAAATGTTTTTCTCTCTCAGCAAATAAAATCAATGCATGTTAAGATACTTTATGGCCTGCTATTTTGTTCTTATTTGTTTGTTTGCTTTTGTTTTTTTCAAGAGGGTCTATATTTCTGGAAATGTGTACGTGGAACAAAACTCAAAAATATGGGATCCAAATCTTATCAACAGCTATATTTTTGCATAGGAAGCTTAACTTTAATCCAAAAGCCAATTATATTGTTGTGTCTAATAATGTATAGAAGCATTTATTGACTAATTGCAGATACTTAGCCCATTATAATGTTATTTTTATTTTCTATTATGTTCTAAATTGTTACAAATTAATAAACCACTGAGCTATGATTCATGGTATTACTTTTAAATACAATCAATATAACCAATATCAATATATGTTAATCACTTACATATTACATAACATAAAAATTGTTTTCTGGATTGTTTAGAGGATCACACTAATAGCATTGCTGTAGAAACCTATATTTCCATAATCCATTGTATAATTAAAATCTTCAATGATGTCTACCTCATTTTCCAAATTTCTTCTTAGATGAGTTTGGCCAACTAAAAACAAATAATATACAGTTGGGGTTTTTTCATATTACTAAACAATAAATATAAATTTTCTGAGTCTCATGCTTGATACTACTTTTTTAAATTATAGTAACAACCTATAACACAATGTTTTCATGAAACACAAAAATTGTCTCATGAAAGTTTTTGAAAAGCCCTTATGATGGCCATGAAGATTTAAGAGAAAGTCACATTGCCAAATAGAGAGTTGTTAATCAGCTATGTATGTGAGGCACTACAGACAGAGTCCATAAATTAACATGATTGGAATCAATTTTTCATTGCACATAGGTGACTGAAGTATTGTCAGGCTAGGTTTTGTGGCAAATCCATAGCAGTTATCCAGATTTCCTCAACATTATAATGTCTCATTACAGCATTGTCTATAAAAGGGGGAAAAAGACTTGAACTGTCAACATTGCATTTGCATTTCACAGTATAAAAAGATCAGAAGAGGATGGGATGGATGGCTTATGTCTATGTTCTGAGCACTTGAGGACAAGAAGCAGGAGAATAAGGATGTCAAGCTCCTCCTAGCCACCAACTCATTTTAAGGCCAGCCTAGGCTATCTCAATAAAGAAATAAGTAAACAAGAAAGCAAATGAACAAACATTACAAATAAATAAATGATGACTAGTTAGAAAATAATGTACCTCACTGGTTAAAAATATGGTCTATCCAACGCTGAGAGACTGAAAAATGAATTCTTTATAAGAGCAATATCACTCAAAAAAAGAGGAAACATCATTATTAAGGACTTGAAAGAGATATATGTTGACAAGTAGACTTATTTTTGGTACTGATATGAAAATATTATTTAACAATAATGAAGCTATATATTTTTGAAGATCTGACTTACAGACTATTCAACTAGTTTCCACAGTAAACAACAGTGCAGAGACCTGCAGGCTCCTGAATATCCTTTACAACTGCTTCAGGATCTCTGATCCCTTGCCTATGATATGAAAACAATATTTAAGTTAAAATATTGTTTCTTTTACAAGTGTTTATTATGTACTAAATAAAACAAATTGTTCATTCAATGAATTTCTATCCATTGTAAATACTGTTTCCTAAAATATATATATTGGAAATACCTCAATCTATGCTCTAGAGCTCAGAAGCTTAAATAATGCAGAAGAGAAAAAGAAAATTTGCAGGTCAATAATCATTTCTTCATTAGCCTGGCATTAATGAAACACCCAGGAGAAGGATGTTAGAAACCAGCATGGGCTCTACAGTCCTGAAGGGAAGAGACTATAAAACATGTAGAAGAAAGGCATAATTCCATCCAATTAGCTTTGACAGAGCTCAAATTGTTTTTGCAAACTTTAAAACTAAGCAAGGCTTAATTTTGGAAAGGGCCCAGGTCTCCTTTGCACTTATTTTAAAAAGTTGTGTGGTGCAAATGCCATCAGTGGCCTATTGACATTGGAATATAAAAGTGGTATAGACATGTTTACTGTGAGGACATCACTTCTTTAAAAGCAGGTTGGAATCTATTTTGCCTAAATGAATATATAAATAAAAAGTAAAATTAAAACATAATGATAAAAGCACTTGAATATGGGAGCGAAATGGTTTGGAGGACACAATGAGAAATTGGGGGTATTGTGGTATTGGATGCATATGATCATTATATGTTATATAAAAGAATGTGACTTTCAAAGAAAATTAAAATATATTCCAAAACTCCTCTCACTTCTCTTAACATAGTTTCTGTTACAGATAATTGAGAAAATATGGCTCAAATATTAATCTCCATATCCATGAATCACCCTATCCCCTCATGCTTAAAACTCCAATAAACAACTACTGCTTACAGTGGAGGTTCAAATACCAACAGTATTGATACATTTGGCTGATCTTTGTTATGAATCCTGGAGTATTCTACACAATATAGTACATTTAGCAAAACTCTGACCTCTATCATTCATCTAAGTGTCAAAAGAGTGCCTTGAATCATGGCAACCAAAACCAGTCTCCAGGTATATTTTGCACCTCTCCTTCTCAGAAAGAGAAAATAGCCCTTACTAAGGACTCCTGGACTCCAGGTCAAGTCTAATGTCAGGTAACAGTGACCACTGGAGACTTGGTTCACATATCCGGGCACACTTTTTTACATTTAATTATGTTGTAAAGCAAATAATAATAATAACAATAACAATAATAATCATAGTTCCTTCATGGATTCATTCCAAGCTACAGAGCTCACCTAATCTACCAGTTGTTACTCACACACCCATCTAGTTATGCTCCTTATCAGACACCTTAATTCCCCTATGTGTCCCCAGACACACTCATGGAGAGTCATGTTTCTAATCCTTTTGCTTTATTCCTCAGCTCAGTGTGATCTTATCTGGTTCATGATAGAGCTGTACAAACCTCTAGCTCCCCATAGAGCCCCATTGGCATTCTATACATTGACCTTAAGAGAATGAACATCAAAATTACACTCCTGTACTCTACCTATATATACATGGGGTCTCCACAAGGCACCATTGCATAAATTTATGGATGGGCATATTTATATTGTTCTAACCACACTAGCATAATTACAAGTGGCTGTGAACATGGGCTACAAAGACCTTAGAATAATCTCTTTGTATGAAACATTCCCCAAAATTATCTAGTTTATATGATGTGTGATATTTGGTTTTCTGGGAAATAAGAGAGTGCAAATGGGATGATTTAGGGCATAGAGTCATCTTGGTCTTACTGGGTTTCACATCTGAAAGGTGTCATGACTAATTGTATCAAATGTTCAGTTCATTACTGTCAAGATTAAATTTACTTTGTTTTTTGATAAATCTCAACAACTCTTTTCATCTTCCAATATTGGATATCTTGTGTGTGGGAAGTATATGCAGGTGTGGGGGTCTGTGCTGTATACAGACATGTATGTGCATAACTGTTGGTGCAGGAGGATTCCAGAGGAGGCCATCAAGTGTCATTTTCTCTCCATCTTATTTCCTAGAGACAAGATCTCTCACTGAACCTGGAATTTAGCTGACAATCAGCATCCCTACTTACCCACCTCCATTTCTAAGGTTATAGGCATGCCCAGCTATATCCAGATTTTTAACCTGTATGTTGAGATTAAAATATAGGTCTTCATGCTTACACAGCTGGTGCTCTTGTTCAGTAATCTATTTATCCCGACGCCAAACTGAACCTTCTTTTTTTAATTTTGTTTTTGTGTACTGTATTTATATCATAAACCCATCTTGACTCCCAACTACTCTCTTGCCCACCCCCTGCATTTCCTCTGAGACCTATTAATCTATCAAAGGTCTCATTCTTGGAGAAGACAAATTTCCCTTTCTTATCATGCATTGCTTGCTTGTAGTTCTTTATCTAAGAATGAGCCTTTGTGAAATTTTCCCCTAGTATGTTGGTATGTTAACTGGTGTTGATATTTCACAGATCTTGTTTAAGTGGCCATAATGCTGATATTTCATGACAAAGTTTCCCTGTCGTGTTTTGAAGATACTGCCTCACGGGAGGGAAGCATCTTGAGCCTCTGGCTATTGCAATCTGTCCTGTTTAACATGATTTTCTCTAAGACTTTTGTGCAGGGGTTGTAGCATGAATCTTAAATGGTCTTATTATTAAAGAACTCAGTGCCACCTATTGGGGTAAATTCTGAAAGATCAGAGAGACAGAACAAGACACATTTAACCTCACTTTGCCAACTTCTCATCTGATCCTGTTTCCTCAAACTGCAAGCCTCTGAGTCCTCATCCTAATGGATCTCAGCTGAATGGCTGCTAAAAGCCTAAAAGCTTAAAAGCTAAAAGCCTCTGGTTCCTGGTCCTCACGCCTTATATACCTTTCTGCTTTCTGCCATCAGTTCCCGGGACTAAAGGTGTGTGCCACCACGCCTGGCTCTTTCCAGTGTGACCTTGAACTCACAGAGATCCAGATGGATCTCTGCCTCCAGAAAGTTAGGATTAAAGGCTTGTGCTGCCACTGCCTAACCACTATGCTTAATATAGTGGCTGTTCTGTTCTCTGACCCCCAGATAAGTTTATTAGGATGGACGATATATCAACCACACAGGGGTTATGTGTGTGTGTATATATATGTATATGTATGTGTGTGTGTATACATGTGTATGTATGTATGTGTGTGTATATACATATATGTGTGTGTATACAAGTTATGTATGTATGTATGTGTGTGTGTGTATATACATGTGTGTGTGTGTGTGTGTGTGTGTGTGTGTGTGTGTGTGTGTGTATGTGTTTGTATTTATGAGCTGGACACCTCACAGTCACAAGCAGTAATTAGTTGTGCACTGCACTTTGACCAGCTGAAGCTTTCTTTAATATTCTCCATCTTCCACAAAAAAGCTTCTTTTCTGATATATGCATGTCACGTTTACCTGTAGTCATAAGAATACATTTTTGTGAAATAGGAGAAAATGGCTTAGGAAAATAGCAGTGGTAGGTTCTCCTTACTGTACTTCTACAGCCTTAGAAAGTTGACTAGGTTAAATCGCAAATCTTTACCCTGAACACCTACCCTCCTTCCTTCCCCCAGACCTTGGAGGCTGATTAAATAGAATATGCAACTCTTGCTCTGACTTCTTTGTCCAAAGGAGTACACACACACACGTACACACACACACACACACATGCGCACACTAAAACTCACACTCGTACATACAAGCAAAAAATTACAAGAAATATACATATATTAAATATCTACAGAGATATATACTTTAAAGATAGTAAATATGGATGGAGCATATAATTTGCTCTCAATGATAAGTAGTTTTCCACTGTTTCAATTACTTCTCTCCAGATTTCCTTTGGCTTGAGAATATTTATTCTCAAATGCTTTCAGAGCTAGATCCTCAACCATTCAAATTGCAGCTTAGATGGAAAACCATGGAAGAGGGGCCTTTCCCATTTGGTAATAGAGAATAATTACCCAGTTTGTCTCTAAAGCATCATATTATTTTAATTATCTCTATCATGACAACCATTTTCTTAATTGATTTTGTTTGTTTGCATATGTATCTTTCTGAATAAATTTTGTGCTTGTTTGTAATCAATTTATTTTCACTTCAAATTTTTATATTTACATTAAAATCCAAACCATCTATCACAATGTAAATTCCTAAATTTAATGACTGTATTTCTCTTACTTTTGACTGTACCCTCAGTATTGTAGCCTTAGAAAACTAAGCACTGAATTCAATCAATTATAGATGTAAGAAGGTTAAAAATTTCGATAACAAATTCCAGATAATCATGTGAGCTCCTGTCTTCATTTTGCTTAGATACCCAGGTTGGCCATTTCTGGTTTTTTAAAGTGCCGTAACACAATTGTCATTTTACAACCTCTATAAAATTAAATCTGAAGATGAAGAAAACTAAAGGCTACTCTTAAAGCAATGGGTCGTGTCCACTGTAATAGAAATTATTGAATGTGTCCAACCTGAGCTGGTTTTTACCCTCTTTACAGTGAGAAAATACATAGAGTGTTACCAATACGTGGGAAATGGCTTAAATTGTTGAGCTAAAGCCTGGCTCCTTACGCTGCAATTTCTTATTTTATCACAATGACACAACATAAAGTTCAGAACATATAATGGGGTGAGAAGAAAGTCTTCCAAATACCTGGCAGGCGTATCTTTCAATTTAATTCACCTGTCAGCCCAGGCAATGGGGGTGAACCTATTATTGGCAGTCCTGTTCCATGGTTACTTTTAAATGTACTACCTTCCTAGTGGCACAGAACAAGACACCACATCTTTTGTACCCTGTCTCCCTGGATTTATTTCTTGAGATTTTTAAAGGGAAAACTTCCATCAGAACTGTGTAATATATCACATCCCTCTCCTTTGGAAAAGGGAAAGAGATTTAATTTTGGAGCACTATAAAGTAATGCTTTTAATTATTTAATTTTCTTATAAATGAGAGGCAATCTACCTATGCTCATATCATTCATCATAATGAAATAATTATCTCATTTATTTATTTTATAAGACAAAAGAAAGAAAAAACTGAAGATAAGATTACAAAAAAAGGAAATTACATTTCTAAGATATTCAGTCTCTTTCCTCAGAATAGACAGCAAGTTTACTATTTGAATGGCTTCACTTTCCACTGCTATAACAGAATACCCAAGGGTGAATCATTTTTATAAAAAGTATGTCGGGTTAGCTTACAGTTTTTGAGACTCAAGAGCATGGTATAAAGTTGGTTTGCCTGGTAAAGGTCTCATGGTATAAAGGGTCATAACAACAGAACAAGTTTTAAACAAATACTATAGAGACAAAAAGCCAGAGGGAAGCGTGGGGGCCAGGTTCACCTCTTTGTAATAACTTCCACTCAGGTCAACTATTTAGAGTTTTATAAAACTATATGAATATTCCCCAAGGATAATACCCCTAATGACCTACCCAAACCCATGTCCTTCTTATATTGTCACACTGTGAAGACCACTTCAGAAGCACACTCAATCACTCTCTGAACTGTAAGCTCTTCCCCTCTTATCAAGGGAAGACTTCAGTTTCACATCACACCTCAAAGCTCAGCTCATTAGGAATGTGTGCAGTGAACACATTGAAGTCCCGATGAAAGCAGACGTCAAGATGGAGTGTTAAAGATATATCTATGTATCTATATATCGATATACATACATCATAAAGATATATTAAAAGGTAAAAGTCATGACTCTCATATGAACATAAAAATGATCATCTGTTAAGGAATTTTTACAACATTAGAAATGAAGCTGGTAAGGTGTTACAGTCAATTCAAGGGAGAACTGAAGGGCAGGTACCCTTATCATGGGAATATTAAAATGAGAACATAAACAGAAGCAAGGTGGTATTTTCCAGAGTATGGAGGTTTCCTATCTGCCAGCTAATATTTATTTTCATGTGTACACACAAAGTTACTTTACATTTTATCAGATGTCTACAAATCTGAGTTATCAGAGCACCACAGAACAATTATGATCAGATAACTTAGAAGGGTTTCCAATGGACATTTCATGTATTTTCTTTCACACATAGATCAAATGCATCAGCCTGAAGGTCCTCCCCTCTTGGTATCACTGACTCTTCCCTTGTGTTTTGAAATGGCTCTGCTAATACCACCACCACAGGAAACAGCCTGTGCTCACAGACAGCAGTGAATATTATATATCTTGGTGGGACCAGAAAATAATAATCATACATTTTAAAAGAGCACTTGAAATAAATATCTACAATATAAGCTAAACATTGCTGTTTGGGGACATAGTTTTATAGCAGAGGAGATAGTTTTAATATGTATTTTTCAGTGGTCAACCTGAAATTAAGGTGCACTGACGGATGCAGATACTGTCCATTTTCTCTAGTGGTGAGGAGACAAGAGGCTGACAAGGTCAGAAAAGAGACCCTGCATTATGGTGCTTAGTACTAAGTCCAATTCTGGTGACTCCAAATGACTTCTGCATATCTGAATGGCATGTGTTTATGAATACCACCACACTGCAGCCCTCAAGAGCCATGGTCACAGGCCTGAATATAATCCAGCAGAAGTGATCCTTGGAACACCAAAAATTCTTAAGCAAGCTTCAATTCAACCCTTTGCCAACAAGCTTCCCTCCAGGGCAATAATGTCAGGCACAGAATAGGGAATGTTTCCCTACATGCTTTAAGGACAGCTCAGAATTCTTGCTAGCATTCCTTAAAATAACTCTGCAAAAAACAGTGTTCACAGACAAAATTCTATAAATGATAATTAAAATAACAAAAATAGCTACTAAAATACCAGTAAAAGTTTTAAGAAGGAAATTTGCTGGCAATTTTTAATACGGTTCAAAATTTGTAGTGTAATGTAAGCTGACCGGTTTTGAATTCGGTCTTTCTTAGACATCTAAGTGATATGATTGCAAGCATTTCCACTATATTCAAGCCTGTACCCCAGGTTTTGTATGACCCAGATATTCCACCTTCAGAAGAATGTAAGTCCGGATGAGAAGTACACATATCTTATTCTACAGATAAGTGATTTATAGAGCGGACAGTATCAAAAACCTACAAAAAGACCCTGTGTATCCCAGAAACGTATCAGTATTTCACAAAGAGTTTAAGCCAGTCTGCCAAAAGTCAGCTATGCACCATAACTGGTGACACAGCAATTTCCTATATAGTGTGTAGGGTCTTCTTTTGCTAACCTAGTCAGGAACTGGACCAAGAGCAATAATTGGGTCCCCCACATCAGTGGACAATGAGTCCTTTAAACTGAATTTTACACACCCACTTTGTCAAAGGATTTCTTCTTTAACCACTATAAATAATTTTACTAAACATCATTTTTATATGAGAAATACTGTCAGATGCATAGTTCATTTGTATAATATTCAAAAGGAAATAAATATATATGTGTGTGTGCCTCTTTTTAGCTTGATTTAATTAGTACCCCAATGAAAAAAGTTATTAAAATCAATTTGTTCAGATTTTCTGCCAAGTCTGTCAATGATCTTTTATTCAGAAAGGAGACTTCTATGTTTCAATGAACATAAAGATGCAGAAGAGAAGTAACCTTTGAAAACGACATTTTGTAGTTGAATATGAAGGAACAATGCGTTTGCTGAGGTGTTAAGTTTTCCTACTTCTGCTTTTAAAAATAGTTTAATGAAATGGCATCCTGACTCTTAAGTCATTTGAAACTGGGTCTATGGAATTATAAATTTAATTTTTTTGTTTTATCTCTATTGTAAAGCACAGATGGCTTTGTTATTTCTTTAGACTAGCAAATTGCAATTCATCCTCTATTTAAAGACTATAGTGACTGTGTTTAAAAGGCAAGAAAAAACAACAACAACAAACAAACAAAAAAAAAAAACCTACATTTTTGCTAGGGTTATCCTACATCAAATCTTGCTAGTTTTCTTGATTTTTCTCCTCCGTCCTTATCTCCATGGTATTCTTTCAAAGTATCCTTTAAAACAAGAGCACACTATATCCAAGTACTAAAACTCACTGCACTACAGATGAGAGGAGAATCATCGGTGTCTTAGGCACTGTCCTATTGCTTTAAAGGGACACCATGACCAAGGCAACTTTTGTAAAACAAAACAGTTTCTCAGGTGAGTCCATTATCGCCATGACAGTCATCCAGGTGGCAGGCAGATGAGGTGAGGAGCAGTAGCTGTTAGCTTTACATTCTAATCCTCAAGCTGAGAGAGAGGCACTAGGCCTGGTGTGAGTCTTTGAAACATCAAAGCCCAACCAGGGTGACACATCTCCTCTACTCTTTTCAAATAGCACCACTCCTTGATGACTAAGCACTCAAACATAGGAGCCTAAGGGTGTGGGCCATGCTCATTCAAATCATCACAGTTTCCTACAAGTAAATTTCCATTGCTCATTTTCTTTTTTTCCTATGTGTACTACACAATTATACTGCATTAAATGTAAAGTAATATGAAAACTATATTCTCAAAAATCCTAACAGCAAAGATAAATCTTGTCTGGTGAGTGTTACACTAAAGAAACAATTGATAAGCTAAATTTAGAAATTAAAGGAAAGAGTTCAAAAGAAGAGTTCAGAACCACTCATAGCAAGTATCCAGGGCTTTCTACACCATCTCTTCTACTCAAGAGTATGAAAAATAAACAAAATGAAAGAAATGGGTTTGTGGTAATACGGTAGAAACAGGACATTATATATGTCAAGTGTACCTGGCAACCCTCAGAGACAAGAAGAGATGGGAGATTTCTATCAGTGAATAGAAAATGGAAGCCTCTACAGCCTGTACACTAGAGGTTCTCAACTTTCCTAATGCTGAGACCCTTTAATACAGTTAATCATGTGTGGTGACCCCAGACAACAAAATTATTTCATTGCTACTTGAAAACTGTAATTTTGCTACTGTTATGGATCATAATGTATTTATTTGATATGCAAGATATCTGATATGGGACCCCAAGGGGGTCATGACCATCAGGTTGAGAACAAGTGATCTAGATGAAAACAGGTTAATAGATTAGCAGACAAGTCTTTGAAAGTAATAATAGTTTAAGAAACTAAATGAAAAATTATTCATAATTTTCCAAAATTACCAAAGGCTTCCTAATTTAAATGTATTATGCACCAAAAATGTAAAATTAAGCATTGTGCTTTATTCCTCAATCTTATATCTTCTATCCTTTATGCATTAAAACAAACAAAAATAGAATGTGGTGCTGAGATGAATGATAGAAAAGTGTATTTTGTGTCATAATGATAAACTTTACAACTAAACTTAACTAAAAGTCCCTAGTTATCAATACAATAGAGGATAATAAAAAATTCTAAAAGTGGAAATTTTCCTTTACACATATTTTTAGAACCAAAAGAGGTGTTTTTATCAAAAGCTAATCTATTTCATCCTGTTAATAGAATTGCTGTTAAGGACTACTTTCCTGTGAAAATGCCAACGATGTTAAACAAATATGCTATTTCAAACTTCTCACACGGAACTGTAAAAGCACAAAGCAAAATAGTATCCTTTTATTTGGTTTTAGTTTTTCTTTTATGTTTAAGCTTTTCTTTAAAAAAAAAAAAAAGGTATTTTTAATGTTCATTGGTATTTTGCCTACATGTACATCAGTGAGGGGTGCCTGCAACTGGAGTTCCAGACAGTTGTGAGCTGCTATGTGGGTGTCAGGAATTGAACCCAGATCCTCTGGAAAAGTAGCTGTTGCTCTTAACCTCTTAGCCATCTCTCTAGTTCCTTCTTTTGCATTTTAATCCAAAATTTTTTCCTGATAATTATGAAATAAAACAACACAGGAAGCAGTTCATTTAAATAAAATAACATAGGAAGCAGTTCATTTTAATATTTTATTGCAGTATAATGGCCAGTGTGTAACAAGTTGTGCCCTGCTTCTGTTATCAACCATCACCCCAATAACAATGGGCATTTCTGTCTTCCCGGTCTCTGAGAGAACTTGCTGACCCAATGACTCCCATTCCCCTCTCTTAGCAACTACTGACCTGATGTCTCTCAGCATACATTAAGTTAACGATTGTTAGAGCCTTTGCTTTTATGATTCTTCTGTGCTGTATATGCAGCGGTAATTGGTGCATTTCCAGAGAGAAGTGGTTCTGCCTTGTACTAATGTTCTGTAGGTTATGTTGTTGGTTGTCATGTTCTGTTTTATTTTCAATTTTTATTGCTGTGAGGGACATATATCAGTGGTAGTTTGCCTGGCATGTGTGAGCCTCTGTGTTCTGTTATCACTACCAAAAGCAAAACAAGCAGACTTCTGTAGATGCTCCGTGTGTGTGTGTGTGTGTGTGTGTGTGTGTGTGTGTGTGTGTGTGTGTGGTACAAATCAAATCATGGGCAAGGGTCTAGGCTCATTATGGGCTATGTGCTCAGTGTAGGTTGAATATTATGTAATACAGTCCAAAACTGTTTGTAAAGTTTTACATTCTCTTTAGCAGTGATTTCTCCTAATTTCCTGTTATTGTTAATAGTTCATATTGCTCAACCATGCAGTAATTGAGCTACTTTTCCAGAAATGTAGTGATAACTTACTCTGCTTTTTTTTTTTTTCCCAATAGGTGTGTGGATTTATGTCTGGGTCTTCAATTCAATTCCATCAATCAACATTTCTGTTTTTTTTTTTTAATAAATAATTTTTTTCTTTATTATTATGTGTTTTAAATTTTATACATCAGCCATGGGTTCCCCTGTCCTCCCACCTCCCACTCCCACCCCCACCTTCCTCCCAGACCCTCCCCTCCATTCCCATGTCCTCCAGGACCAAGACACCCCTGGGGATTCATTTAAACCTGGTGGATTCAGTACAGGCAGGTCCAGTCCCCTCCTTCCAGACTGAGCAAAGTGTCAAGAGAAAGCCTGATCTGACCTAGTCTGGTGATCAGATGGCCAAACACCCTAACAGTCGTCTTGGAACTCTCATCCAATAACTGATGGAAGTGGACACAGAGATCCTCAGCTAAGCCCCAAGTGGAGCTCCAGGTGTCCAACTGTCGAGAAAGAGGAGGGACTGCAAGAGCGTGAATTGCTGAATCCAAGATTGCAAAAAGCACAGGGACAAATAGCCAAACGAATGGAAGCACATGAATTATGAACCAAAGGCTATGGAGCCCAAAGCTGGATCAGGCCCTCTGGATAAGTGAGACCATTGAATAGCTTGATCTGTTTGGGAGGCACCCAGGCTGTGGGACCAGGATTTGTCGTCCTTAGTGCATGAGCTGGCTGTTTGAAACCTTAGGCTTACACTTACTCTGCTTTTAAATGTCTGTTGGACACCTATCTATCTCGTATGAAACATTTTCTTGATTGATTCATTATTCATTGCAATATTTCTTCTCCTCATTGTTGTTTTACCTCAGGTTTTCACCTTTTTTTTTAATTGAAGTTATGCAGATGAACACAATTGTGAATCTTAAGGGGACTTTTGCCAGTGGGAGCATTCAGTTTCCTTTTTCTGAGACATAATTTTATTTCTCTTTGTGAAATAAAGCCATCACATGTTTTTTCAATGACAAAATGAATTTTTAATAATTATGAAATTTTAGAACTCTAGTAATTTAGTCAGGTTTCAGAAGGAAATTAAAGGCTTTGATTATTATTTGCCAGGTTTTGCTTTTATTCTTTGTTATTAATTTTAAATGTTTTAAAATTAAAATACAATTACATAATTTTCTTGCCCTTTCCTCCCTTCAACCCTTATTATATCCACACAATTGAAAATTTGAGACCTCTTTTTCTTTCATTTCTATTATTACACACATGTATGTGGGGGTTTGAGTAGGAACGGCCCCCATAGACTCATGTGTTTGAATGGTTGGCTCATAGGGAGTAGCACTATTAGGTGGCATGGCCTTGTTGGAGGAAGTGTGCCACTGTGGAGGGGGGCTTTGAGGTCTCATATTCTCAAGCTACACCCAGTATGACAATTCTTTCACTGCTTCACTCAGATCCAGATCCAGAACTCTCAGCTCCTTCTCCAGCACCCTGCCTGCCTGCAGGCCGCCATCCTTTTCACCATGCTGATAATGGACTAAATCTCTGAACTTTAAACCAGCCCCAATTAAATGTATATGAATTGCTCTGCTGGATGCAGAGATCCACAGCCAAGCACTGGGCAAAGCATGCAGGCACTATTGCTTCTTGCCTGCCTGTCTTCACATCCCACCCCCTTTTCTTCTTTGTGGCGATAATTCATGGCATGCAGACAGACTTTCCTTTCTGAGAAGCTACGTGTATGACTGTCAATAATATGGATGCCTATATAAGATCTGAATAAATGACAACTGACAACCCAATAAACATACTATTCTGGAAGGGAGAAATCAAATATGGCCTTAACCTAGACAACTCTAGGCAATGAAGGTCATATTCTACTCCCAAGTCATTGCTGCTTTCTGTGTTATGGCCACCTTGTAGACTCCTAGGTGCTAACAACACCCTAATGTTCTACCTGTAAGTGATTAATTTTAGTGATCATAATATTTCATGGATTATTCCTTCAAAGGCTGCCCCCATTGTGTTATTGGTTATTCTTCAAACATCCTTCATTCCATCAACAAATTAGTCTCAGTTTGTGCTCTAGATTTGCAAGTTCATCCAATTGGTTTGATACTTGCATACAGCTGCAACCATTCTCAATTTTGATTCTAAATACCCAATCAAATGTTCCTTCTGTTCTTTCCCTTCATTTCTTCTACTATTTTAGCAAGTCTTTTTTTTTTTCTATTTTCACCTTGACTTCATTAATTTGATCTCATTTTGACTGCCTCTTCTACTTTTCCTACCCCTTCTTATTTATGTCCCTTTCATTAAACAGCTGTATTGGACTGACTGTCTTAAAAACTTAAGAAACCAATACCTTATTTACCTTCATCTAGTGTTTTAACATTTCCTGAGCAAAGAAAAAAAAAAAATACAGGCCTCATTAGGTAAAAATCTTCTCCTTGGAATCATCTAAATGTGGAAAGGCAATCACACAGCCATGCAGACAAACTTTAAATGAATGAGCACCAACTGCACTTAATCACTTGAAAAATCTATCAATCTCTTTCTCTCTTCTATTTTCTCAAAGAACTGTTTTGTGCTCATCTCTTTACTCTCTGATTTCTAATAAAATTTTTCTTTACTCATTTCGAGATGCCTTCCTTCCTCCCAGATGAAGGGGCAAATGTGAGACATGGAAACATAATGATGGCCTCAACTTCCAAACCCACATGTTAGAGTGTTGTTTTGAACCTTTTCTCCCCTGCAAGAGTCTTAACTATACTGTGTCTCAGCTCTGGCATTTCTTTGCTGATTGACAGTCTTTGCTCAGGCACCATTCCTTCTTGCTTGCCTGTCTCCCCACCCCCATTCGCTTCTTCAAGGAGATAATTCATGAGGTGCAGACAGACTTTCCTTTCTTCCTTACTCTCCTCATTCTTGCCTTTCCTCCTGTTGTCTCTTGGTTCTAGTGCATTTCATATTCTGCTTATTCTAAACAAAGTTTTTGAAAGATCACCATGACTCACCAAATTCTCTTGGAATTTTTCAAAAGCAATTTGACTCCCAAAACTCTATTAAATTCCTCTTTTTAAAGTTGCCAAGGATGTTTCCATTAGTAAATCCAGTGTTCCTGTCAGCATTTAAGTTTTTTCAATGATTATAACAATGTATAGTATTTTTTGTTTTCCAGCCCCAGAAATTATTAAAATTATTGTTTTTTACTTTGAGTAATGTATGCTTTGTTGGAACATATGCTTGTGGACTGTTACTTGTTTCTTTATTTCTTCTCATCCAGAACAGGCTATATTATTTGTAGAATGCAGTACCAGATGAAAAAAGAAAGCGCCCTTTGTCAAATATCATGACTTATGAGGCAAGAATAGAGCAATGAAATGTTACTGGGATCTTGTAAAAACAGGGTCTCTGTAGCTAGAGTGCTACAAGTGTCTGTTATTATACAGTTTCTAAGTCCAAGAAATTGGACCTCCTCAGACTTAGTCAGGATTCCCTGTAGTTTTAGTGTGGCAGGCTTTCATTTGAACAATCAACCGCTCCCAAATCATGACACACAGACATATGGTTAGTTGTAAGTGTTCATCCTCATCTTATGCTTGTCCTACTAACTCATAACTTAAATGAGCTTCTTTCTATTCATCTATATTTTGCCTCGGGGCTTTTTACCTTTCTTTTATTCTGTGTGTCCTACGCCATGTCTGGCTGGCTGGTGGCTGCCTAGCTGACCCTGGGCATCTCCCTCTTTCTCTCTCATTCTCTCTCCCATTCTCCCTTGAGCCTAGATTTCTCCTAATTATTCTCTCTACCTGACAGCAACACCTAACCCTCTACTGCCTAGCTTTTGGCAGTCAGCTTTTTATTAGACCAATCAGGTGCTTTAGAAAGGAAAGATAAAGCATAAACACATCTTTACATGATTAAACAAATGCAGCATAAACAATGTAACACATCTTTACATGAAGTAATATTCTACAACATTTTAGTCCTGAAACCCTGTTTCCTTTTCATATATATTCTGTTTTTCTATCTATATCTACTATATCTTTTATCCTTGGTCCCTAGGTGATATCTAGTGGTCTTGTGGGCTTAAATTCAGCAATATATTAATGATTTGTGAATTTATATCCACATAATAAAACTATGCAGTGATTTCCCCTTGAATGAGTGATACAAGCTTCAAACAGCATCCTCAAGTTAAATTCCCATACATCCTCTATTCATAACTTCCAATTTTTCAATTACTAATTTGTTTAATGAGCAGATCTATTTATTCAGTTGCCCAGATCCATAACTATGGTGTTATTCTTAATATTTCTTTCTTTTTTTTTCTGTTTTCTTTCTTTCTTTCTTTTTTTTTTTTTTGAGACAGGGTTTCTCTGTGTAGCTTTGGTACCTGTCCTGGCTCTCACTCTGTAGATGAGGCTGGCCTCGAACTCACAGATTCACCTGGCTGTGCCTCCCAAGTGCTGGGATTAAAGGAATGTGCCACCACTGCTCAGCCTCTTAATGTTTCTCATGTATAACCAATTCTATTATTTTTATACCTTCAAATTCCTTCCAGAGCATAGTCCTGTCTTCCCTCACCTCTGCTAGAATCTGTGTTTATAATACCATAATTTTCTACCTGGTTTTTCAATAATCTTCTTGTTACTCTTCCAATTCTTCTGTTGTCTTCTTTCAGATGTTTCTCAACCCATTACCTAGAATCAACATAAAGCAAATGCCACCTTTTCTCTCAAATTCAGTTCCATATGTTGTTCTTGTGACAGGCAGCATGAATAGTCACATTTCTAACTATGCGAGTTACAGTGTATCCTAGGTGAGTTTGGACTCTCCAAGCCCCTCGCTCTAAAAAATGCATCTTCCAACTTCACTTCTCTCTTTACTGGTTGGCTTTCTATCTTCTAAACATGTCAGAATGCTCTGGACATTTAACTTCTCATGCTTGCTGCTTTTCATAGAAAATTCTCCTAGATGTAGAGCACTGCTGGATATTTGATTCTCCTAATTCGTTTCTTTCTGGTGGAGTAATGACTCTCTCCCATAAATACCGTCATACTACCATGAGATGGCTATGAATGCTACAAAGTCTTTGCCAATCATAAGATTGCAGATGTAAATAGTGAAAGGATCTGGGGCTGCAAAGATTACCTAGGTTAGGTAAGAGGAGCTGATCTAGCCATTAGTAGTGCTGTGAGAAAGAATCAGCAGCATAAGTAGTAAAAATGGGTCAATGGGAGGAGGGGTTAATAAGATGAAGAAAAGGACACAAGTCAAGAAATAAAGGCAGGTCTGGACACTGACAAAGAACATGCAAATCAGTTCTTTCATGCAAATTAGAAAAGGAAAATACCATTGCCAGTTTTATGTGAGATTTATGGCTATATGAGTAAGTCTGTGTTATTCTAAGCTACTAAGTTATCTGCTCATTTATTACATATCTAGAAGAAACTATTATGTCTTCTCAATGGTTCTCTGACCATATTCTCAGAGGCTTTTGTGGCTACTTCCTTTGTTAAATTCTCTGTTTATTCCTGAAATCACACCACATGCTCCATAAGTCAGCATGGAAGGGAACATATGCAAGTTGTTAATAATCTATATTAAAATGTGACTTCTGTAAGTACAAGGATGTAACACGAATCTTAAAGGTTCTTATTAATAAAACTCAAACCCGAGGCAGGTTATTGGTGTGAATGCTGGAAGATCAGAGAAGCAGAACAAGCCATGGCTATCTCACCTTGCTAGTTCCTCAGGTGATCCTGTTTCCTCAGGCTGGAAGCTTCTGAGTCCTCCTCCACATGAATCTCAGCTGAATTGTTTTGCAAAGCCTGAACGCTTAACCAACCAAATGCTCGACTAACTACATGCTTTATTTTCTCCCCTAATTCCTGGTCCTCATGCCTTATATACTTTTCTCTTTCTGCCCCCACTCCTTGGGATTAAAGGTTGGGGTTCTGGGATTAAAGGCATGTGTCACCATGCTTAGCTGTTTCTAAAGTGGCCTTGAACTCAGAGATCCACCTGGCTCTGCCTCCCAAGTGCTGGGATTAAAGGTGTGTACCACCACCGCCCACTTCTGTTATGGCTTACTCTTCCTATTTTCTAGCCACCATTTTTGGCTTTGTTCTAGTGGCTGTCTGTTCTCTGAACCCAGATATGTTTATTTCGGGGAACACACAATATTTCAGGGAACACAATACCCACCACACAAGGATGTCACACTTCTCTTACATACTCTTCTATGTGCTGTCCAGAATGTGAAACACAACAGACACATAATAGATGTTTACCAAATATTTGATAAAACAATAAATTAATAAATAATTCAGGCTTGCATATCTCACTGTTATTTTTATTCTGTGATTGTATCTATGAATTTTTGACTTTGCATAGCATACTCACACAGTTAGACTGTGTGTGTGTGTGTGTGTGTGTGTGTGTGTGTGTGTGTGTGTGTGTGCGTGCGCATGTGCATGAGAGACAGAGAGGGAAAACAATGATTTTGTACAACATCTATATTTAATAATGGCATAATGAGTGGGTTGTAACATATTGTGATCATAATATTTAATCAACAGAATCATCATAAGGAGCCTAAACATTTCATATTTGTGATTTGATTATTTCTGTCATAGAAATGATGAATGAAATCAGATGTGCAATTCAATCAGGATAAAATAAACAATAGGAAATACACAAAGAAAACAATGATGGCAGGATGGAGACTTTTTAATTTTCTTTCAACACACTGCTTATTAGAAGTGATTAATAATAGAGTGAAGAACTTTGTACATAAAGTAAGTGTTCTTAGCATACCATCACAGATCCTTCCCACTGGCACTCAGTCTCTAATATGTCACAACACACACACACACACACACACATACACACCACATATAAAATCACCTCACAGGCATGCTGGTAGAACGCTGATGTGTTAAATTTTGACTTTGGTTTCTGTTATATACATGTAACAGCAGGTTAGGAGAGCAAGGCATTCCTTGAAATAAGTCAGAACTTGTGTAGGAAAACTAAATACATTCCAAATTATTTCTTCAAAAAGAAATTACAAAGGAAATAATGTATAATTGTGCATTATTTTCATACTAGGAACTTCTTAATAATGCTGTAGAATGTGTGTGATAAACCTGCATTCATAATTAACTCATTAGCTACTCAGCACCTGCACCATATTCAGACTCATTAAGCCATGCTGAAGAAACATACTGTTCCTGGAAGGCACTTCCATACCAGGAGTATTTACAAACTACAACATGGGAATTGTTTTGTGGACATTTTCATCCACATAGTAAAATTAGGACAATTACATTCACTTAACATTTTCCTAATTAGAAGTGACTTGGTAATATATATTTGTATTTAAAGAACATTGGTATTTTCAGAAATAGTTCTTAATGCTTCTGATAGTGGCTTTCATGACAACTCAGTAAGGTTAACTAGAAAGTAGTATAAGCTCTTCTTCTTTTCCTTCCCCTTCCCCTTCCCCTTCCCCTTCTTCTTCTTCTCCTTCTTCTTCTTCTTCTTCTTCTTCTTCTTCTTCTTCTTCTTCTTCTTCTTCTTCTTCTAGTTTTACTTTTTTCCCTGGAGTTCACAAAAGTTTTAACACCATCCCCTTGTCACTGCAGTTTTGCTTAGAGTGACACTAAATCATGGGGTGGTTAACAACAAATGTAGGTCATTGACATACTTTCTGCCTTGTCTATGTCTCATCAATGACAGAAGAAAGCTCTTTGCTGGTAAGCAATCAGTTCTCACTAGCAGAGCCATATTTGGAGGGGTGGGAAGAATGAAAATATTAATATTTCAATTTTCTATGGAAAGAATATATATGTGTTCATTGCAAAATGCTTATATACAAATTCATGTGGTAATGCACACATACACATACATAATATATCTCCCTAACAAACATGTGGTGTAATAGCTAATTAGTTTGAATTATGCAAATCAATATTAATAAGTACACATAAAATGTTACAAGTATCATTAAAAATAGCATAAACATATGTGTTAACATGAACTAAGTATCTCAGGTCTTGTGATGCTTCTTCAAATAGCTGCCTTCATAACAGATGTAAGAAAGCTGAGAGGAAAAGGAAATGGATTTCTTATCCAAGGTCAATTCCACAGGTCAAGCACAGAGCCAGAGTTAGACCTTATCCATCAGACCAGATCAACACTTTCTTGAAGTTGGCATATTACACTGAAGGTAACATCATACGTATCTAATAAAGACTTTAAGCTACTATAGTAGAGTGGCTTCAGACAAAATTCGAATTGATTGAAACTTTCCTCTGAAACCTGAATCAAAGCAAACTCCATCTTTTCTTTCTGTACCTCGGCTCTTGTACTGAAGGGTCCAAAGATAGCACACAAATGGATGTTTCTCTGATACCTATGGCTTATCAGTAAGAATAGAAGTAATGGAAATCTCATGAGGAAGCCTGCTCTTCAAAGATTTCCAATCCCATTTTTTAACTCAAAAAGCTTGAATTAGTTTCAGATTAACATCCAAGGCTTTGAAAGAACTGCTTCCAGAGTTCGGCTATCACAAGGACATTGGACACTAGAATTTAGGTTCAATTTTTTTTTGTGTGTGGCAAGAAGAAAGAAAGGGACAGATAGCAAGGTTTTCCTCTTTTTATTTATTTCTCTATATTTTTCATCTCTTTTCTGCATGCATGGTTTTCTTCTATTTAGACTACCATTACTTTTTTGTTTGTTTTAAAAAACAATTATCCACATGCATATATGTCTACTCAAAGGATTACCATATGCAATATAGTGTTTCTAAAACCTCCTGGTCAAGTAGAGGTAACTCAGTAAGTCATTGTCTTGGTTTCTTTTCAGTTCCTGTGCTATAACGTTTTTGACAAAAGAGATACTTTATATCCAAAGTCAGAGGAAGAGAGTAACAAGTGTATGCATGGTAGTACTCAGCTCATTTCTTCACTCCTGTATAGTCCATGATCCCCTACATATGGAATCGTGGCTCCTACAGTAGGCAGATCATTTCTTCTAAGTGAACACAATCAAGATAGTCTGTGCAGGTGTAGCCAGAAATTCATCTCTCAGGTGATTGTAGATTGTAGTCAAGTTTCCAACACTATCTATCACAGGCGTCTTACTTCCCTTTGCATGTGAGAGTCCATGTTTGAAATCTGGAAGCTTAGAGTCTAGACACTGGCACTTTCACCATCCTTCAAACACATTCCATAGAAAGAAACTGTACCTGTACCTCAGAAGTCCACAGGACAGCATAAATTTCACTGCTTTTCCTGTCCCCAATCCTTAGGATTTCTCCAAACTGACATGGCTGTCAGAACTTTTCTCAAAATATTCCTCAAACTTTGCCACTTCTTTACAATAATTACAAGGCAGGTAGGTAATGTTATTATAGAGTGGGATCTACCTAAGTCTTCCCCATGGAATTTGAAACATAGGGCTCATCCATTAAGGGCTAGGCTCACAACCAAAAAATATAAAAATTTGAAACAAAAAAGTAGATTAAAGGTTATAACTTAATATTCAGAATGAAAGTGCTATGAGAACACACCAGAGATGTGGAAAATACACAGAGTATTTATTAGAGATAGAGAATCCAGTCTTTTTTTAAGAGGCTGAGGTAATATACTATTAAGAAGAATTCACTTCATGGCAACTTCCAGCATCCCATTCCTCTGCATCCTCTGCCAAGCCTTCCTTGTTAGGCTCAATCTCATGCTGAGCACTAGTGTCTGTAGGAGGTTAGTATGTCCTTGAAGTTTTACACTGTAGCCCTAGGTGCTTTGTCAGATTTTAAAGACAAAAGCACTTCACATCCCACTGTACAAATGAAGGCAAATGCTAATATGGTCTTACATTCTCATGTTTATTTTGAGGGAACTAATATTTAATCTGATTCAATTAAAATCAACCATAGAACATTTGCTTGCTGACTGATGGCCATTGTTGGGAGTGGGGTGAGAACACATGGGTTTTGTGTAATTCAGAATCAAGGGTAATATCAGTGGAGGAAGGTCCCTGATGTATACCTAGCTGTTGACTTTCTTCTCTGAGTGACACTGCTAATGTCAATGCAAGAAGAAAACAGAAAAGAAAGAGTACAGAGACCTTCACTTAGGTTGGAACTTTGTTTTCATGGAACTTTCATATAGCATGCCTCAAAACCTGAGACTCGGGGGGTATTTTGTTATTGTATGTTTTGTTATTTAGTTTATTTTACCATGTGGTTTGCTACTCTCTAAATATGCTCTGTTTGGTGTTGGAGATGTTATATAAGTTAGAATTCAAAACCACTTCTCCAAGAAACTATAGCTTCCTATGTAGCATATGAAATGTAAATTCTGATAAACTTCTGTGTGTTTTCCTCTGACACTGTCCTTTGTCATGTGACTCCATCAAAAAGACAGCAAGAGAACTGAGAATAAACATGTTTCTACATTACTATCGATTTCTCTATTTCTTTTTTCCCCAGTTTTAAAATTTTTGACACTTTCATACATCCATCCATACAATGAATTTCAGTCATTTTCATTCCCCATTACTTTCTCTCATCACATCCTGTTCTCTTGACAAAGACCTTCTTTCTTCCCAGCAAGTCTCCTACTTTCACATCATCTTTTCATGTGAGACCCACTGAGTTTATTAGGGTTAATGCATGAGCATGGATGGGAGGTAGTTTAGTGAAGCATGGACAACTCATTAATGGCTAAACCAGTGAAGAAAATGGCAGCAGAGACCATTTCTATAGTTCAGTATCTATCTATACCTATTAGTGCCTGGAACTCGTAGCAATAAAGGAAATTTTTCTAATGACAGAGTATCTTGCAGCAGCTCTTTGACCCACTCATCATCTTGATGATCTTACACTGTAAAGTTTAATTCCTGACTCTCTCCTCACGCACGATCCAGGTATCACTATCCTCCATGAAAGGCATTGATGCAATACTTCCTCCTCTGTCTTCATTCTTGGGCCTTGGCTTTAGAGATGCCTTTCCTGAATCCTGTTTTCTGATGAAGGACAGCAAGCAAGAACTTAACCTCTCATGGTGGCCTGCTGACCACTCCTGACTTTTCTTCACTGTTTCTATTTTGATTTTTCTTTCCTTCTTATTCTGGTTTGGAGACTATGGTATTTATGTTTTCTCTGCTTATCCCCCACTGTTTAATTTCATCTTCTTTGCTTTATTAATACAGGGGCTCTTTGGCTAAAATCACAGCTAAATTTTCCTGCTGCTCAAGTTCTTTGAGTTTTAACACCCACAGTAGAATTTCTTTTCTTGTATTTACTTGCAAAATTTCTTACAGCCCTGCTGCTTATAGCTCTGTGTACTCTGCATACTCCATAAATATTGGGCATTAAAATCCCATTTATTAACAATCTCTAGTTAAGATAGTCTGGCTAAGATCTTGGGAATACCTGAATGGCAGTAAAGTTCCTTGCTTGGACAGCACTGATTCTCGTTAAACTTTGAATAGTTGTTGAATTTTATTTTTATCTAGAGAATGAATGATTATAAATAGAAGAAGAAAATTTGGAGAAAGGCTTAAAAATTAGGCCATATAATGAAAGGATGGAAGACAAGCAATATATTATATTTTAAATAAATCTAAGGACTTTTAAATATTAAGTACAGCCTGTGAAAATGATATATTTTAAGGTGTTTGCAGAGCATTATTAGAAATAAGTAGGCTTTTTTCTAGTTTTATTTGCATTTATAAAAATTAAAGTTTTTAAATTATATATTTCATCATTACGTTGTGTGTAATGTACATATGTATGTATTAATATATTATTATCTGCTTGTGTGTATCTATCTCTGTGTACACATGTGTATGTGTGTGTCTGTCTGCATGTATGTATGTATTTCTACTATTTCACCCCATTCTTCAAGGAAAAAGATGATCCTTTACCTTATATTCTTCTCTGCTAATTAGGCATAAAATCAGTACAGAATCTATTATGAGCATTGCAATAGCAACATCATTTACTTCCTTATTCCTCATCACAGTTTACCTTGGTGCCCCCTACCCAGGCATAATTTATGAGCAAGACAGAGAGACAAGATGGATGAGGAGGATAAGCAGACAAAGAAACAAGAGATTCAAAGACAGAAGAGAGTCAATTTGGGTAAAGACCTGTAGAGTTGGTCTCTACTGTAAGATATAGAACCTGCCAACCTTTCATATGCTGCAGCAGCAAATGTGGAAAGGAGAAGGAAATTGAAAAATGTCCTTAATGGCCATTGCAGGTGGTAGCTAGGGAAATGAGGTATGTAGTGCATTAAAGAAATTCAGAAGATCAAGAAATAACTCACATGACTAGTAGCGAGTAAGGAGGGAAGGGCAGGAATGTGGAAAACAAACTACTTTAGTTTTAGAAATTATTGTTTAACCAAAATGGAAGAGACTTACAAAATAACGTGGCCATGACTAATAAGAGATTTTTCAAAAGTGCCAAGGATATAAATCTATGCTAATTTCCCAATATATTTCAAGAGATATTTTGTAATTTCCTTTGTGATTTCTTCATTAGGAACAAACAACAAAGCATTCATCATCTGGTTAATACATTTTCTTTTAACAAATTTCATATGAATCCTATGAGCATGGAGATCTCTTGAATATTGTTGAGCTTATTCATTAATATTAAGCTTCAATATTATTTGATTTGGAATATTGTACTAGTGTAAATTATTATAAATATTTAACTGCTAGCTATTTGACCCATACAAAATACTTTTTCATTTATTCACATTTTTAATAAAAATCATTTAGAAAGTAAAATATAACTTCTAAAATAAGACAGTGTCACACAGTACAACATAACTTTCTTGGGCTTTCAGTATTGGTGCTTTGCTACTATCAAATTCACAGCCAAGAGCATTGTAACTCACACCTACATAGAGAACATGTAAAAACTGTTTTCCTTCTAGGTATATTAAGCCTCTATTCTATTGAAGAAAAATGCAGTTATATGAGGATAGTTCAAATTCTATTGACTTCTTTTGTTACATACTAGAGGACCATTGGAATGAGCACAATTCACAGCTACAAAAAATAATAATAGAAGTGGAACATGTGTTTATAAAAATGAACTTGTGTTTATAAAAACAAAGGCAAAGAATCATGTAGTCCATTGCTGGCTTAGAATATACTTGTCAATGGCTTCCAATTTTTGGTAACTGTCCACATGTTAATAAATAATCCTAACTTGGAGAGTCATTAATTTGGAGATTGCAAATAATATTTTCATTAGTAAGCCACACAGAAATAGAAACTTGAGTTCATCAGGGTTTTTAGTAAATGAAAAAAACACATATATTAAAGCAAGATAGAGCAAGTTTGAAGTTTATCTTGTGAAAATACTGTGAGAAATGAGTATATAACTTAATGAAGTTCTGATCACCAATAGATCTAATGCCCAAATTAGAAGTCAGAGAATGATGTTACCAGATTATGTTCTTTAGTTACCAAATAATTTCAAATTAGATTATATTTTTATTGTTTTAAAATGTACCAAGAATAATATATTTTCCAAACAGTAGCAGTAAATATCCAGGCTGCTGACAAGGATTTTCTGACCTTTGTCAACATCCCAAATTTCACAGCATGAGATATGTATTAAACACATTGTATGTGCAGGGTGGGAAATGGAAGTTGAGACTATGCATTCTGATCTCAGTATTTGAGAAACATAAAAGGCTTATCAAGGAAATGTATCTGATGATGTTGTGTACAAAGAAAGACTATGGGAAATAATTCCTAGCCATATTTTATTTCTTACAAGCTGTAACAATGCTAAAAAAAAATCAAACCTTCTTTAAGTAAACTGAATGGGATTAGACCATGCTTAATGACTAATTGACTGATTTGTCTATTACAGGCAGATAATGAGGACAATAAAGTTGTGATTCCATGCAATTTAAGTACTCCTGTGATGTGTTAAATTTCTTCAAAAGAAAAAAAAAACCTGCTAATCCACCAGAAATGTAGCACCATTGGTTTGTTGACACTTGATAAAGGAATTACAATTTACTTGAGAGGCTGTATTGCTAACTTTTCTAATTACATATCAGTGAGCTATTAATTTTACCTTCCCAAACACTTAAAGATAAAAGTATAGGATGTGTGGGGGGTTTTTGCATAAAGTCTACAAACACCAGCAGCATTATGTTGACACAGATTATGAAATGAAGGCCTTCCTGTAGGTAACCACAACTGCTTATTTTTCCAAGATAAACTCTTCAGAATGAGAATTTTGACAGGTCTGAATGGAAAGCAAAAAGCATTTTTCTTTTCAATAGAAAATACAACCACAGGCATTGATGTCATCATAGTAGGAGAGCATGTCTTTAAGCATTGAAAATGACTCAGTGGAGAAATGGGGTGGTTTAAGTTCTGTTAATGTCACAGTCATGCTCTTCTCCTTAATAAGGTAGCACTGTCCATTGGCTTTGCAGCTGTTGACATGTACATCTCCTACAACATTGGCTAGATTATAGTTTACCTGTTAGAAATTGTGCTTCTAGCCATGGTTAGAAATACTCAAGGCCATGTGAGAGGCAGCATGACACAAAGATAAGACATCTTCCCCTCTTCAAGTCATTTCTCAAAAAAATTACCATAGTGCTTTTATGCTCCTTATTTCTCCATCCTTTGCTGCAAGCTCTGTGTTCAGTGACTGTCCTTCATGATTTTCCTTCTACATTACTTGTCAGAGCCAAAGTTCCATAGAAACAATAAAGCAGCAATGAAAGGAAACAAGTTCTGTTTCACAGAGTTTTACAATTGGCAGAAACTAAAGTGTGAAGTTATGGTTTATCCCAAAGGCTTTGGAAAGGATTCTGGTTTCTTCACTCTGAATTTGGAAAGTATAAATCAGCTACAGTAGATGTCATCTGTTATTTATAGGAGATTATCTGTCACTTTTAATAATTATAGTCGTGTGTGTGTGTGTGTGTGTGTGTGTGTGTGTGTGTGTGTGTAGGAGCCATCAGAGGGATGGAGGTGGGAATAGTGCCCATCACGGTGCACATGTGAAGATTGGAGGACAACTTATTGGAGTCAGTTCTCTCCTTCCACCATGTAGGTCCCTGGGATTAAGCTCACATCCATAGGCTTGGTGGCAAGCCATATTCCTGGCCCCCATATGAATTTTTATTTGATTCAAACCTGTTTGTCTTAGTGATTTGGACATCTGAAATTGTAACAAATTGAAAGAATGGTCTCTTTATTTCATGCCATCTGTCTTTCTAATCATAGGCATGAGGAGAAGCATACTAATGAGATTCAAGATCATAACATCAGCCACACCTTCACAAGGATATTTCAGGAGAAACCAGAGTACATACTAGTTTCTTCTTGCTTCTGCCTGAGATAGTAGTGGGAATCTGTGCAGAGGACTTGACATTCTCTGGGTCACATAATACATGAGATTTCTGTAAATTGCCAGACCACAGAGAACAATGATGTCCATAAGGGCAGGATTACCTGATCGACCCCCTATTTATGCAATGCCGCTTCAGTGGAGACTATGCTGTTGGAAAGAAAACACTATAACTGAAACACAGAAAACTAAGCAACACGGAGTTAGGTGTCTTTCCATTCCTCAGCAGAATGATCTCTTTGATTTTGAATCCACTGAGTTGCAGAGGCAGAACCATGTTTTTGTTTCTCTTTTTCCTAAAGTTCACTTGACACTTGACAGATCTGTATGGAGACATATTGGACAGGTAGAGAAGGAATCACAATGGAAGTTCATGGCATATTAAAAGAGAAAGCCAAAAATTCTATATGAGTGTGCTTTAGATGGAACGCATGAACTGGAATTGATGCGAAGTTATAAAAAGTTAAAATTGATAAGCAACAAGAACACACAAACTGGTTTGGATCACACCTGATAGTGACTATGAACATTGTGTCCATTGATCTGGAAGATAAAATGGAAACCAAAATGTCACAAGACAGAGAAGAAGCAAAAGGAATGGAAGGAAAGTATACTAGACTAAGACAGCGTACCCTTGGGAAAGACTGCAGGCAAGCGTCCTCTGTGCTGTGCTGGGGTAGTTCAAGTTCTCAGCAGATGGCATGGAAAGGTCCCTGGTCTGTGACAAGAGCACAATTTCTAAAATTTTCACAACTGCCTGCTCCTGAACCTGGAGACTTCCTGAAATGTCTGGCTGACTATTAGTACACATATTTTAAAAAAAAACAACCTATGTAACACACTCAATAGGTTTCTACTTTTCCTAAATTAAAGCCACCCACCATAGAGTGGCATGAGGAAGGAATTGGGAATCTGCTATTAAAACTCCCTAATACCATACTTAGAAGAAGAGGTATTCTAAAGTTATTAAAACTATGGAAGCATTAGGAACCAGTGTGATAATAGGAGATTGTCACCCCCAAGAATCTCATTTGTGACCTTCATAAGAAAAATCCTCTCCATTAGAATCTAGTTTCTATCATCAGGGATTAATTTCCCTCCTTTAGGCAAAACATTCTGCTCAATTTCCAAAGATCACTGCAATCATTTCATAGCCTGTTCTTGGAAACATAAAACATAAGTGTCCACATACAGTTAATGTACTGAATAAGCTATTCAGGAGACTATCCACAGTCAGGACAAATTTAACAATTTCTCAAAGCATTGATGGGTTTCTTTTTTTCCTCAGTACACAGAAACATAGTTTATTTTCTATGATCATTTTGTTATTTGTGATGTATATTATAATGTATATAATATATATAGACAAAGATGTAATAGGAGTAGCAGAATAAGAGAACAATAAAATGGTCTTATGATCATAAAGATTCATGTCTTGCAATCAAGCCAAGTATGAGCACATTATAAACTCAGACTGGTTCAACTTTTGTGTCTATGTTAGTCCCTTGGTGCCTCTGATAGGTGAGTTGTGCCTTCCCTCATACACACATATTTAAGTCTTTTAGCCATATGAATTTTATAAACTCCCAAACAATATAGCTCCCCTTGCTGTCGTTAAACCACAAGACCACAATGTAAATAGAAGGGGTAAAAACACTTCAATATTCTTAAATAAGATCTTTAAAACACTAGCTCCAGAAATACAAACTAGAAGAATGCATTGCCCCACAACAACAAACGAGACATAAACCCACAGCTGCATAAAAATTTAGTAGTAAAAAATGACAGAAACTATAACGGTTTGGACCATAAAATCTCCTTGTTTCATGTTTCATATTTCTTTGAGATAACCTGCAACCTTCAGTGGTAATGTGCCCATAAAAACTGGAAGTGGGTTATTTGAATTTATTATAGTGGATACATCTTAAAAATTACTGTGGAAGTTATTCTGGTATTTTCCACAATCAAATTTGGAGAGCAAACATCCCAGGAGATCTCAGATGTACAAGGGAACAAAACTTATGTCATGAGCACAAATCTCCATGCTGAGATCACACCCTTCTGCCTTTTACGCCTTTGCTTCAAGTAAAGGAGAAGAACTGTGTCTCAGCCAGAAATGTCTAATCTGTTAGTATTCTCGGTTCCTCCTGAGGATTAGGAAGAGGCCCTCACATACCTAAGGTTTCCCAACTTTTTTCTGAAACAACAGGACCAACTGCTCTAGAATTGCCCAGGAGCTATACCACCAAAATGATTTCACAACAAGCTGCTAAAACCTCCCTACTCTGTGGTTCACATTCCAGAATATCTCCAGGATCAGGCCAAGAGCAGAATTTCCTGAGAGCACATGCTTGTCTACTCTGATCCTGCATACTCATTGTACATGTGTCAATTAACAACCTATTTTGGAGGTTGGGATTGGAGAGATGGCTCAGTAGTTAAGAGTGCTGGCTGCTTATCCAGGGAACACTGCTGTGGGATGTCCTTTTGTACACAGATATGTGTTGTTCTCATTGGTTGATAAATAAGTTATTCGGCCAATGATGAGACAGATTAAGTTTAGTTGGTACATTCAAACTGAAGACAGAGTTGAAGAAGGGTGGAGTTAAGGGAGGCACCAGCCTACCACCCAAGGAGCAATAAGATGCCAACATACTGGTAATGCCATGGCCACAAGGCAATACATAGATTAATAGAAATGGATTAATTTAAGATGAAAGAGCTAGCTAGCAAGAAACCTGAGCCATAGACCATACAGTTTGTAATTAATATAAGCCTCTGTGTGTTTACTTGGGACCAAGCAGCTGGTGGACTAGGTGGAACAAAGGAAACATTCAGCTTCAAAACTCAGGTTCAATTCCCAACGCCTACAATGTGATTCACAACTGTCTGAAAATCCAATCCTAGCACATCCACTGCATTCTTCTGGCCTCCATGGAGCATGAGGCACACATACATACATACACACAGGCAAAACAACAATACATAAAATAGGTAAATAAGATATTTTAAATTAAAATTCCATTTTCATCTAATTCAACTTCTAGAAAATCCAATAGAAGATTCATAACATATTCAGTCATATTGGAACTGTTAGTATTCATTTATTTGGCCTGGATTTAAATTTTCTGAGGGTGTAATTGTTTATTCATCTTATAGAAAGTTGTTTCTGAAACATCTATTTCTTAACTCTGTTGATTTCACATTTTTAGTTTTAAATCTAAGCTTGGGCCTGGATTTGCAAATTTTTCAGTTATATTTTATAACAGCAAACTAATCATGTTCATTTTTCACTACTTATCTATCATATGTTTTCTAGGGTACACTTCCCATCTGCCTTCATCAATGCTGTATTAAAATAAATAAAATATTTTGTAGTTTCAAACTGCTCAAAGGTAGTATATATAAACATATACATATGTATGCACAATGAGTGTGTCCTCTCCATTTGTAAATCCAGTCTTATGAATCTTGAGATTACTGAATGCATACACTGAAAAGTCAAAAGGAATATGGAGGAACTGCACTTTCTTTCCAAAGTCTAATCTAATGTATAATGCACCATATGTGGATTATAATATATAATCCATATAAAGGTTATTAAGCTTCAGCCGTGTAGAAGTATGCATGATGGAACAACTTTTGACAAAGAAAGGAAGAGCAACCAGTTATCCCCACTTATTATATGATGGCAAGAATATTACTTTACTAAACTAACTGGTTTCTTGGGTTATAGTAGTCATTATAATTCTTTGTTATGTGCTGTTTCAAGTTGTTTTATAGGTATTCTGAATGAACTGACTCTCCCTTTTATTGATCATATTTACTAGTATTCCTTTTATTTCTGGAACATGGGTAATTTTTAGCATTCAGCAAATGTTCTCATAATGTATATTGATTGTATTAAAGCAAAGTGAGTCTATTTCTACACAGGAGTTCTTGATTATCCCATGAAGAAAACATTGTCCTCATATCCTGTTCATGGAAGTAACAACAAAAAGGCTGATAAAAAGCAATTTTTCCTTTCCAGAAAATCTATACAGAGACCACTAATGTTTAGAATAAAAAAATGGAGAGAAATAGAAAATAAAATTAACAGCAGTAACATATTAACTTTAATGATTAAAAATAAATTTAAGATTTATTTGTTTTTATTTTATGTGCATGAACGTTTTACCTGCATGTATGTATGTGTACCATGTATGTGTCTGCTGCTCTTGAAGCCAAATATGCCTGTTGGATTTGCTGGAACTGGAGTTATGAATGACTTTAAGCTGCCATGTAGGTGATAAGAACCTATGTAACTCAGGTCCTCTGCAAGAAAAGCAGATCTTAACCACTATGCTGTCTTTTGAGACTCTTCCAAAATTAGTTTGAAAAACAATTAAACTCCAGTGGTGTAATAGTGGCACATCCATACTTGGATAAACTATTTTATGATTGATTTTTAATCCTATTTAACATAATGAAACCCATGCCTAGCATAATTATAAGGCCAAGAACCTGCTGATACACATGTCATAAACCCTAGAGGTGAATTTAATACTATTTTTCTGCTAAGTAACTGTAGTATTACTCTAACTCATAATGACTTGTAGATCAATGAATATCTTAAGCCACATATGAGAAGTTTCCACTTGCAGTGGATGGTGATTCACACAGAGATTCCCAGCTAATCAAGGTGCAGAGAATGAGATTATAGAATGTTCATCCCTAAATGAAACATGCATACTGCATCCCCTCTTTTCAAAGCTCAGTGATTATTACTGAAGAAGGGAGCAGAAAGAGAAAAGAACTACTTCTAGATATAGTAGATGACTAGTACCAGATGACCACAAAGAAACAGTGTCTTCTGGATCCTTCAAGACAGCTACACATACAATATCACAGCAGTTCTGACAGCATGCACAAGACCTGGGCAAGCCCAAGCCAGACCACTTGGAGATGGGAGCTAAGCACACAACACACCCTAACCATGGGGTATTCAGAGTTGTTAACTACTGGGAGAGGGAAAGACACTATTCTTTAAGGGTGTAGCCCTTGATAAGATGACCACACTCCACTAGAAAACCACATCAAAGAATACTTGTACATCACAAATTGATCCTGGTGTGTTTTCAAACAAACAACATGAAAAACACGAAGTTTGGTAAGTAGAGAAGGGGGTGAATCTTGGAAGAGTTGCAGGAGGTGATGATACAAAAAAGTTTATATATATGAATCTATCAAAGAACTAGTAATTATTTAAAAAATAAAAATCAATTAAAACTTGGTCTTTAAATGAGCTAAGTAGTGCAGGACAACAAAATGGTGAAGCATATTAAAAATGTCCTCAGCTCATGCAGTAATTGTGTGATGTAACATTGCAATATCAAGTATATTTTCCCTTGGTTTAAATTTTCATTCCAATTTTTCTCAAGTGCTGTGGATATCGCTCTGTATAAATAAAATGCCGATTGGCCAGTAGCCAAGCAGGAAGTATAGGTGGGACAAGCAGAGAAGAGAATTCTGGGAACAGGAAGGCTGAATTAGGAGGTGCCAACCCACCATCCAGGGAGCAGCATGTAACAGGCACACAGGTAAAGCCACTGAACATGTGGCAACATATATACTAACAGAAATGGGCTGAGTTTAAGTGTAGGAGCTAGTCAGTGGTAGGCCTAAGCTAATGGCCAAGCAGTTTTAAATAATATCAGCCTGTGTGTATTTATTTGGGTCTGAATGGCTGCAGGACCGGCAGGTGAGAAAGATTTGTCTTGACCACAGGCCAGGCAGGACTGGAGAAAACTCCAGCTACACACAAGTCTGTACAACTTTATATTAACCCAAGTCTATCTGATTGGATTTCAAATTTCCTTTTTCAGATTTTCAACTGGTCTTATAAGCATATTGTCAGACAAGAAGAAAATGAAAAGAAAAAACAAAACTAACATTGTACTGTCATAGATATCAACTTTTATACTATATGTATATACATATATATGTATATATATATATATGTGTGTGTGTGTGTATATATATATATATATATATATATATATATATAATCAAGTATATATTTAAGTTATGCATGTACTTTTTCTACATAATTCATATTACCTAAAAGGGAAGAATCCCTTAAATATATTGTTCCTCTGTAGTACCAATTGAACTGAATTTTACTTGCATTTTAATATTCCGAGATGTGTATAGCATCTCTTCAAGATGGACCTTACCAGCGATAATGAGTGTATGCCCTGAGTACATACCTAGCTAAATAAAGAAGTAAATAATTAAATTCATTAACCAATAACCAATGAAGCTGATTTCCAGAGATGAGTACAAAAACTAAACAATTATGGTATAAACAGCATATATGGCGGTAAATGTTTATAACTGAGTAATTTATAACTGGTATTTCATATAACATTTACTAGTACATTATTTTTCAATTATTATGTAATGATTTTTTGACATTTAACACATTATAAGGCTATCATTTTATACCTCTAGTCAGTTGTTTCTTTTCATGTTCACTAAGTTGTATATTTACTCTGGCCATTGGCTATTGCACATATTCTGAATCTTTACATTCAGTGGCATTTTTATATTTTCTAACAGCTACTAAAATATTTGTTTTCATTCATATTAATTTTCTTTTAAATAATACTTTCAATCTGTTTTCAAAACAGATTTCTGAAATAATCAGTTTTTACATTGACTTTACATATATATTCAATCTATACATATATATTCTTATAATAAATGATACTTAAATTTCAAATAAAATTTACATATTTAAGACAGCTAAAATTCCAAAAGAGTTTATGGTTTTTGTATGCCAGCATTGTTACTATTAACAGAAAATTTTATGTTGTTTTTTATGTAAAATACTTCATTTTTTAGATGAATTTTATGTTCACAGCAAAATTGACACAAAGGCCAAGACCTCAAGAGATCGCTCGATTGGTAAAGTGCTTGCCTTGCAAGCACAAGGTCTTGAATTTGATCCCCAGGACTATGTAAAAATGTCAGAATTATTGGCATAGTTTTGCAATCTCAGTGCTGGGGAAAGGTAAACAAGAAATCCTTAGGTTTTGCTGGCCTAATCAAGAGTCAAGCAAAAGATCTTATATCTCAAAGAAACAACACCTACAATTGATTATTGGCCTCCACACATGTGCATACATACACACATAGACATAGGTATGTGCATGTATACACATATAACATACACACACACAAGAAAGTCACATATCTGTATTATGTAAACTATTTTAAAGTTCATTCTTCATTTTTTTTATTGTTAACTCTTTAATAACAATTTTCCTTGTATATTCAACTGGAAGGTCTTTTACCAGATCTGGGGGAGATATTTCCTTCCAGTCTGGTTAGTCTTTTAGATTTTTGACAATGTCTTTCATACAGCAAGTTTATTTTTAAATAATAATGAATCTGTGTTTTTATTGTTCTTTTATAAACTCCATCTTTGGTGTTAGATCTACAAAGTCATCATCAATCATAATATCATCTAGACTATTTCTAGATATTCTGTTAGACAGTATTATTATGGTCCACCATCAATTTTCAGTTAATATTAATAATTCATGATTATGTACATGCACATTGAAAATACCCAGTACATTTGTTGAAGAATCTTCTTTCTCATTTATAATTTTTTCCTTCCCCTGAAAAATATGAGATGATAGTATTTATGTAGGTCTATTTCTTGGTTCTCTGAACTGCTTTCATTGACCTATATGTTTATTCTTTGGTCAGCAGAACATTATGTAGCTTCATGGTCAGTAATAGGATTGAGAAATATCAGTTGTTCAACTTAGTTGTTCACATTCAATTGAGCTGTTTAGGTTATAATATCTTCATGACAAACTCTAGCACTAATTAAAAAATTTGTGTAAAAAAATCTTATTAACATATTTCTAGATAGTGACATATGACATCAGCATGAATGGTACCATCTACCCATTAATAATAGCATAGAGTATTAGCTTTTAACAAGCCCATTAAAGCTGTAATAGGCCATGTCATCAAATTTAGAACCCCCAAATTTATTACAGCTATTTAAAGACATAAAATTAGAGTATAATTTTCAAAGAGGAGTATGCATATACTACTAAGGAACTGGCTAATGAAATAAGCTGATGTCCCTTTTGAAATATGGTGATGAATATATTTAAAAGCTAAAATATGGATTTGTTCAGCACAATTCATTTGCTCAAAGATTATATCAAACAGCTTTGAGATTTGAGGAAAACCTGAAAGTGCTATATTGTTGTTTCCCATGAGATTTTACTGATTTAGGATATCATCTTTAAATCACAATTGAAGATGATTTTAGATCAACGACATTTAATTAATAATTGAAAGTACCCATTTGAGAGCACTAACCAAGTGACCTGTTTGATAAATAAGATTGTTTTAATAATTAAAGGTATTTGCCACTAAAGACATGCCCCATTTGAAGAAGGCAGTTTGGTGTCAACACTGTATTTCTGAAACTGTTTAATTCTGATCATAGGAATTTGTTACTTTTGTAAAATCAGACCTCATTATTACAACAGGGAAAGCCAATGGTGCAAATAGTGTGAAGCATAGGAAGTTTGAAATTTAACTTCGTCCTGACTTTGGAAAAGCCGATCTGGTATATTCTCAAGCTTTCTTTCTAACTCTTACTTGTTTTGAAGATGCCCAAATGAGCTTGTACTTCCCAACAACGTAGTCACTAGTAATGAATCTGGAGAGCAGCCACTGCACAAAACTCAACTTTGCTGACTAGGGTAATACTTTTCCTTCAGTCTAGTCAGAACAAGAACTTCTGACCACTGTTTTCTCCAGAATATTAGTCATGGTGGAGGTATCACAAAAAATGAGTGCTATTATTGATTTTATAATACCTTCCTCAGCCAAGATAAAGGTTGACAATGCATATCATAGAAATAATAGCTTTGTAATTAATTTTGGTACAGTGACACTGGAGAGACAAAATACATGCATGGTATTATTATTTTGTTTCTCTTTTTCAATTCACATATGAGTTTCTGATTTTAAAAATTGTGCAAATTGAATACTAATAAGTCAGTTTTAATGTATGTTAAGGCTCTATAGAGTTGCTGTTACTTTTTCCATCTTAAATAAGTTGTCTTATCTCTATATATTTGTATTTTTGCATTTGAAAAAAATGGAATAATGTTTATTTTCAAAATCAAATCATATGAACTTAAAAACACTCAATATTGTACCTGCTCCATAATAAATGCTCAATAAAAATTATCACCCAGTAAATAATACTTTCAATTATTACTTACAAACACTTGTAAGTGCCCTGAAGATGTCAAAAAGGGATTTATGCTGTCACTGTAAAATTGTGACATGAGCCATGATATGTCTATTTTAAGCTTTTGATGATAAATGAGAAGTTTACAACTGAAGAGGAAGGCCCTAGGTGGGAAAGGAACATGTAAAATTTGTGGCAACATTTCATGCTGAGAAATGAGAATGGTCTGGTATGAAGAAGGGCAGAATATGCGCATAGAAGGAAAGATATGGAGAAATGAAGCCGATATCCAGAGATGAGTACAAAAACTAAACAATTATGGCATAAACATCATGTATGGCGGTAAATGTTTATAACTGAGTAATTTTAATGTATATTGTAGAAGAAAAATCTTAACAATTTAACATGCCTATATCATTTATAATTTGTTTTGCTGCTGTAGTGGTGTATTATGAAACACTTCATTGCTATATAGACTAAACTATCTGAAAGCTAATGATCGCTCTGACTACATCCTGAGATCTAGGTATATACTATGATATCCATAAATGTCAAGTATTTAACCCTCATGGTTACTAAAATTTCCAGCATGTAACTGAGTTATGTCAACGAACACTGGAAGCATATCTATTCCTTATTTGTACAAATTACTCTGGGATTCTTTGGCAATTTCTTTCTGAGTTGTGACCTTAGAGTACAAACAAAATGGCTCAACTTTTGGTAAAGAAGTAGTTAGTTTGCCTCCTTGACCTAAAACAAGAAAAGAATAAAACTAGTCAGAGAGTCTTTTTATCATGCGTAATCACCAAGCATTTGAAGTATGTCATTTATGACAATCAGTTTACACAAATGAACATACAAAAACTCATGTAAGGTCCTTACAAATGAAAAATATATAAAATTTCTTTGTGAATAATGATATGTTTTTAACAACATCAAATTCTTTACATCCCTGTCCATTTTATGACCACTACTGAAGATGACATGAAAATTATACCCAGAAATGGAAAACAGTAACTAAACCAGAGAGAAGTAAATTGTAGCTATTCATTTGTGAAGTGGTACTTACAGAGCTTTTCTCTAGTTAAAACTCTGAGATGGTCTTTAGAAATCTCAAGAAAACTTATACATGAATTGACTATGTATAATATATCAAAATAATTGTGTGTGTGTGTGTGTGTGTGTGTGTGTGTGTGTGTGTGTGTGTGTGTACATACAGGAGAGCATGGAGTTCAAGGGTCAACACTGTATGTGTTTATCACTATCCAAGAACATAACAAAAATAATAAAAAGAAAATCTAAGACCTGCTCTCTTTGTGTTTCCCCAGACCCAATTCCCCAGTCTTTCCCTCAGTTCCCAGCTATACTTTTCCTCCCCCCCAAATCTACTGTGGATTCCACAGACCATCCCCTCCCAACCTACCTCTCCCTACTTGTCACTGTATGTCATTCCTCAACTGAGCAGGTAACCCTTGCAAAACCATAGGTCATGCCTCCCAGCAAATGAAGTAGGCTACCTGAAGACCTTCTCTTCTCTCTCTGTTCCCCCAGACCAAATCCCCTAGTCTCATCCCTAGGGCTACAAGAGATCAGGAGCTTCAGCCTTAGCTCACACCTCCTCCTAGCCTCCCCTCCCAACTTGTTGCTTTGTTACAGACCCCCAATGCAAACAGTCACTAAGTTCAGGGCTTTCCAACCCAGGGCAACAAGTAGGCTGAAGGAAGTCCCACAAGTCCTCTACTGTTTCTGAAATCCAGGCTGCCCAGTTTCATCCCCATCTCTGTAGGAAGAAACCTGTTGTGGTCTCCATTTTCTATCTGACTCTACCCGCAATGGATCATAAAGATCTTCTCCTCCAACATTCCTCCTCTGACTCATTCCAGGTACCCAGTCTTCAACACCAGCAGGGATTCCCTATGAATACATCCACGTGACTCCTAGGTTGTCACCACTTTTCTGTAAGTCATGCCTCATGAGTAACAAGATGGCATCTCCTCTGAATCCACCCTTCTTCCTCCCAGAGTCCTCTGTGTCTGGCTGTCACTCCTATATTTCCTGCTTGGCTATCAGCCTATCAGCTTTTTACTAATCAATGAGAGTAATACATATTCACAGTGTGCAGAAGGATTATTCCACAGCAAACATACTCTATGAGCATCCATAGAGGAAGCAGAGACAAAGGAAAGAAAACACTCACCCAAGAAATACAAATCCAGAAATCCGCACCAAACACTTTAATCATCCCCAAACTGGTGCAGTGACACCATGAACAAGAACCAGGATGTTAGAGTCCAGCTATCTTACAACAGCAGGCCTTGAATATTCCAATATACCTAAAGCACAAGAAAAAGACCTTAAAACAGCCCTTATGAATATGGTAAAGTCCCTTAAAGAGGAAATTAATAAATACCTTAAAGAAATAAAAGAAAACACACACACATACACACACACACACACACACACACACACACACACACACACACATACACACACACACACTGTAAAGAAGTAAGTAAATTATTTCAAGATCTGAAATTGGAAATATAATCAATAAAGAAAATTCAAAAAAAGAATTGTGGAAATGAATTTAGGAATTCAAATACAACAAGCAAGATTCACCACCAGAAAACAAGACATGGAAGAGAAAATCTCAGTCATCAAAAATACAATGAAAGAAATGGATATATTGGTAAAAGAAATAGACAAACCAAAAAAACTCCTAACACAGAATATCCAGGGAGTCTGGGACAATAGGAAAAGATCAAATCTAGGAATAATAGGTACAGAGGTGTGTTCCCCAAAATATTGTGCATGGTAATAAATTTATCTGGGGTCAGAGAACAAAAACAGCCACAATATTAAACATAGAGGATAAGCAGTGGTAGCACACACCTATAATCCTAGCATTCCAGAGGAAGAGATCTACCTGGATCTCTGATACAGCCAAGCATGGTGACTCATGCATTTAATCCCAGGAAGTGAGCCTTTAATCCCAGGAAGTGATGTCAGAAAGTAGAAAGGTATATAAGGCATGAAAACCAGGAACTAGAAGCTTTTGGCTGGTTAAGTTTATAAGCTTTTAGCAGCAGTTCAGCTGAGATCCATTTGGATGAGGACTCAGAAGCTTCCAGTCTGAGGAAACAGGATCAGCTGAGGAATTGGTAAGGTGAGATAGCTGTGGCTTGTTCTGCCTCTCTGATCTTTCAGTTTTCACCCCAAAACCTGGCTGCAGGTTTGATTTTATTAATAAGACTGTCTAAGTTTTGTGCTACACAGAGGAAAGAGAAGAAACCAAGATGAAATACCCAAAAAATGTTTTCAATAAAATCATAGAAGAAAGCTTTCCTAACCTAAAGAAAGAGATGTCTATAAATGCACAAGAAGCATCCAGAACAGCAAATAGATTGGATCAGAAAAGTAAGTCCCCTTGCCAGATAATAATCAAACATTAAACATAGAAATAAAAGAATATTAAAAATGCAATGGAAAAAGTGTAAGTAATATATAAAGGCAGACCTAATAGAATTATACCTGATTTCTCAATGAAGACTCTAAGGCCAGAAGGGCCTGGACAGATGTGCTAAAGACTCTAAAACACCACAGATGTCAGCACAGGTTTCTATACTTATCAATACTTTGAATCACCATATATAGAGAAAGCAAAATATTTGATGACAAAGCCAAATCTAAACACTATCTATCCAAAAATCCAGTCCCTACAGAAGGTACTTGAAGGAAAACTCCAACCTAAGGAGGTTACCTACACATATGAAAACATAGGAAATAAATAATCTCACACCAGCAAAATCAAACAAAGGGAAACACACACACACACACACACACACACACACACACACACACACACACACACTATGATGACCATCGACAACAATAACAACAAAATAACAGAATTCATGAATTATTGGTCATTATTATCTATCAATATTAAGGGTCTCAATTCTCCAATACAAAGACACAGACTAACAGAATGGATAAGGGAACAGAATCCATCCTTCTGCTGCATCCACAAAACAAACCTCAACATCAAGGATAGACATTACCTCAGTACAAAGGTTTATAAAAAGATAATCTAACCAAATGTCCCCAAGAGCAAGTTGGCATAGCCCTTTTAATATCTAACAAAATAAACTTCAAACCAAAGCTAACCAAAAGTGATTAAAAAAAAGGACACTATTACTCATCATAAAAAAAATACATCAAGATGACACTTGAATTCCTAACTTGTATGCCCCAAAACCAAGAACACTCAAGTTGGTTTTTTTTTTTAAATATACTAAAACTGAAATCAGACACTGACCCTAGCACAGTGGTTGTGAGAGATATCAGTACCCGATTCTCACTAATAGGTCATCTGGACAAGAACTAAACAGAAAAACTGGATATAATAGATGTTATAACGAAAATGGTCCTAACAGTATCTAGAGAACATTTCACTCAAACAAAAAAAGAATATACCTTCTCTGTACCTCAGGGAACTTTCTCCAAAACTGACCACATACTTGGACACAAAACAAGTCTCAACAGATAAAAGAAAATAGAAATAACTCTCTGCATCCTATCGGACCACCACAGATTAAGGCTGAATATCAATAACAGAAACAAGAGGAGGGAAACATGCTTATGGTAACTGAACTCTCTACTGAATGACTACTGGATCAAGGCAGAAATAAAAAACATTAAAGACTTTCTAAGATTCAATGAAAATGAATACACAGCCTATTCAAACCTATGAGACACAATGAAAGCAGTACTAAGAGAAAGTTTATAGCACTAAGAACCTACATAAAAAAATTGGAGAGATACTAGTAATTTAACAACACACCTAAAAAAATCTCAAAAAAAAAAAAAGAAAAAAATCACATTCAAGAGGAATAGACAACTGAAATAATTAAACTGAGGGCTGAAATCAATAAAATAAAAACAAAGAGAACAAAACAAATAATCAATGAAACGAAGAGTTGGTTCTTTGAGAAAATCAACAAGATAGACAAATTCTTATCTACACTAACTAAAAGACAGAGAGAGATTATCAAAATTCATTAAATCAGTGTGGAAAAGGTGGACATAAAAACAGACACTAAGGGAATCCAGAGAATCGTAAGAACATATTTTAAAAATCTGTACTCCATCAAATTGGAAAATGTAAAATAAATGGATAATTTCCCTTAGGTTCCACTTACCAAAATTTAATCAAGCTCAGAAAAAATGTAAATAGACCTATAACCTCCAGTGAAATATAAACAGTCATTAAAAGTTTCCCAAGCAAAAAGAAAAAAAGCTCAGAGCCAGAAGATCTTAGTTCAGAATTCTACCAGAATTTGAAAGAAGAGGATATGGCAATACTCTTTAAATTATTCCACAGAATAGAAACTGAAGAAACGTTGCTAGATTTATTTTATGAGGCCACAGTTATTCTGAAAGACTCAATAGGAAAAGTTAATTATAGACCAAATTCTCTTATGAGCATAGACACAAAAAATACTCAGTAAAATCCTTGCAAGCCAAATCCAAGAGCACATCAAAAAGATCATCCACCATGACAAAGGCCTTATTCCAGAGATGCATGGATGAATCAATATATAAAAAACAGTAAACATAATCTACCATATAAAGAAACTGAAAGCCAAAAAAACCACATGACATCTCATTAGATGCACAAAAAAGCCTTTGACAAAATCTAACACCCTACATGATAAAAGCCTTGGGGAGATTAGGGATGCAAGAAGCATGCCTAAACATAATAAAGACAATTTACAACAAGCCTATAGCCAACAGCAAATTAAATGGAGAGAAACTCAAAGCAATTCCATTAAAATCAGGAACAAGGCAAGGTTGTCAACTCTCTGCACCTCTTCCATGTAGAACTTGAAGTTTTAATGCTCTAACAATCAAACAACTGAAGGAGATAGAGGGATACTAAATAGAAATGAAATTAAAGTATCATTATTTGCAGATGATATGATAGTATATGTAAGTGACCCTAAAAACTCCACCAGAGAACTCCTACAGATGAGAAACACATCCAGGGAGCAGATGGATACAAGATTCACTTAAAAAAAAAAAAATCAGTAGCCCTCCTATATGTAAATGACCTATGGACTAAGAAAGAAATCAGGGCAACAACATTTTTTAACCTCACTATATATATATATATATATATATATATATATATATATATATATATATATATATATATATATATATATATATACACATATATAATATAACCTCAAATAATATAAAATGTTTTGGGGTAAATCTAACCAAAGAAGTGAAAGACTTGTCTGATCAGAACTTCAAGTCTTTGAAGAAAGAAATTGAGAAAATTATCAGAAGATGGAAACATCTCCCATGCTCATGGGTCAGTAGGATTAACATAGTAAAATTGTCCAACCAACCAAAAGAAATCTACACACTCAATGCTGTCTCCATCATATTCCAACACAATGCCTAATAGTCCTTCAAAGATAATTCTCAGCTTTATATGGAAAACCAAAAAACCCAGGATAGCTAAAATAATTCTGAATAACAATAACAGAATTGATGGAGCTCTCACTAGTGTGGTTTTCAAGTTGTACTGCATAGCAGTTGTAATAAAAATCACATATTATTGACATAAAAACAGACACATTGATCAATAGAATCAAGGTAAAGACCCAGATACACACATACACACACACACACACACACACACACACACACACACACACACACACAAACAATGGACTTTTGATAAACAAGCCAGAAATTCACAAGATCTATAACAAATGGTGCTGGTCAAACTGGATGTCTGCATCTAGAAGAATGCAAATAGATCCATATTTAGCACTTTGCATGCACACAAAAAAATCCAAGTGGATCAAATACCTCAACATGAAACCAGATACACTGAACCCAAAAGAAGAGAAAATGGAAAACAATCTTGAATGCATTGGCACAGGAGACAACTTTCTGAACAGAATACCAATAATTCAAGGACTAAGATCAACAATTAATAAATGGATCCTCATGAAACTAAAAATCTTCTGTAAGGCAAAGGACATTATCAGTCAAACAAAGCAGCAGCCTACAGAATGGGATAAGACTTTACCAACCTCACATCAGATATAGGGCAAATATTTAAAAATATAGCCAGGCAGTGGTGGCGCACTCCTTTAATCCCAGCACTTGGAAGGCAGAGGCAGGCAGTTGAGTTCAAGGCCAGCCTGGTCTACAGAGCAAGATCCAGGAAAGGCACAAAGCTACACAGAGAAACCCTGTCTCAAAAAAATAAAAATATATAAAGAACTCAAGAAACTAGTCCAATGACAACAAAACAAACAAACAAACAACCCAATTAAAAAATGGTTTACATGTCTAAACAGAGAATTCTCAATAGAGAGAGCCCAAATGACAGAGAAACATGTAAAGAACATCATTAGCCACCAAGGAAATGCAAATCAAAACTATTTTGAGATTCTAATTTACACCTGTCAGAATGGCTAAGATCAATAATACATGTGACAGTGCATGTTGGTGAGAATTTGGAACAAAGGGAACACTCCTCATTGCTGGTGGGCATGCAAACTTGTACACCCACCATGGAAATCAATATGGCAGTACCTCAAATAATTGGGAATTGATCTTTCTCAAGATCCAGCTATACCATTTTGGGCATACACCCCAAAGACTCTCCATCCTATAACAAGGACACTTGCTTAACTGTGTTCATTGTGACTTTTATTCATGAGCCAGAAACTGAAAAGAAACTAAACATCCCTCAACAAAAGAATGGATAAATAAATTGGGGTACATTTAATCAATGGGGTACTACTAATCTGTTAAAAAAGAAGTGAAATCATGAAATTCACAGGCAAATGGATGGAATTAGAAAAAAAAATCATTCTGAGTAATGTAACCAAGACCCAGAAATACAAATATGGTATGTATTCCACTTATAAGTGCATACTAGCTATTAAGTAGATGATAACCAAGCTACAATTCATAGACCCAGATAGGTTAGCTAAAGGGGGGGGGGTGTCTAGGAGAGATACAGGGGTCTCCCTCTGAGTGGAAAATAGAATATATTTTGTGAGAAGACTGGGGGCAGTGGGTATGGGAGCATGTGGGGATCAGGTTGTGTAGAAGATCAGGTAAGGGGAAAGAATATGGGAAGAGAAATCTGGAATTGGGAGGGAGATTTTGGGAGTGGTGTGGAAACCTAGTGCAATGGAAACTTCCTGGAATCTGTGAAGTGATCCTAGTAAGGACTCCTAGTAGTGTGGTATACAGAGCCTCAACTAGCTATCTCTTTTAGTCAGGCTTCCAGTAGTGGGACAAGGTTGTGTTCAATTGATAAATTGCCCAAGGGTGTACATGGAAATCCCTAAATTATCCAAGCTGTTGTTAAGAAAAAAAAAAAAAAAAAAAAGATGGCTTTCTGCTGAGGACAACACAACTCGTTGAACATGGAGAAGTTGAGCTGGTACCTACATGGAGCCCTCACCCCTATATTCTAATCACTTTGGTGTGGAAAAGAACTCTGTTGACTACTTAAAGAGAAATATGAAAACCAACCCTGACACAAAACCTTTGGCCTGCAATCTGTCCTGTCCACAAAATGTGCTTGGGTAATGATGGCACAGAACTTGTGAGAATAGCCAATCAATGTTTTATTTGATCTAAGACCTACTCCATGGGAAAGAATTCATACAAGAGACTGCTTTAGAAACAAGACCTGGAGACTAGATAGCCCAGAGATACAGGATAAAATCAAAGACTACTGGCCAAAAAATAAATAAATAAAAATCAATAAAATGATTTGTAATGTTGCTCTGCTATACTCATAGATCAGTGCCATATCCAGGCATCATCAAAGTGGCTTTCTCCAGCAGCAGATAGGAACAGATGCAGAGACCCAGCACCAGACAATATGCAGAGAGAGCATCTAAAAAGGAAGTCTCCATCAGATCTTTCCCCTCAGAGCTCAGAAAATTGTTGCGCCCGCCTCGACCAGCAAGGAAGATGCGACACCGGGATCCTTCTCATCACAGTTTATTCAGACCTTTGATTAGTTATATTGTGTCTCTCTCGCTGGGGCAAGCCTCTCCCAGCACCTAAGTAGGGCTGGGCAACCAACCCCAGGCAGCCACGTGGGCACTGTCCACAGGTTCACGCATATGCCAGCAACACACGAATCCAGCCACAGCCAAATAAGGAACTGTTTACCATAAGGAGTGTTTGCCATCGGGAAGGCAGAGGGTAGAAGCCAGCACCATCTTTAGGGTGCGGCTACACGCGGCTCTCTACAGAAAATCCCAGGAAGAAGGGGTGGAAAAAATTGTAAGAGCTAGATGGGATGATGGACATCAGGAAAACATGGCCCTCTGAATTAAACTGAGCAAGATTCATATGAGATCACAGAGACTAAAACAGCAAGCTCAGGGCCTACATGGGTCTTCAGCTGGTCATCTGCATATATTTTTCAGCTGTTAGCTTAGTATTTTATGGGACTGCTGACTGTGAGACCAAGTGGGTCTCTGACTCTTATACTTGCTCTTGGAACACTTTCTCTCCTGTTGTGTTGCTGTGTCCAACTTCAGTATGATAGTTTTTGCTTCATCTTATATTTTTATCTCTTAGAAGCCTGTTCTTTTCTAATGAGAGACAGAAAGCAAGTAGATCTGCTGTGGGATGGTCTTTCTGTACACTGTGAGTATGTGTTGCTATGATTGGTTAGTGAAGAAGCTGCTCTGGCCTATGGCAAGTCAGGTTATACCCAGGCAGGAAATTCAAGAGAGAGACAGGAGAATAAAGGCAGAGGCAGAAGAGATGGCAGCCAAGAAGCAACATGCCAAAAGACCCACAATACCACAGCCACATGACAATACATAGATTAATAGAATTATTAATGGGTTAATTTAAGAAGAAACAGCAAGAATTCTGAGCCATAAGCCATACAGTTGGTAATTAATATTAAGCCTCTGAGTGATTATTTTATAAGTGGCTGTGGGACTGCAGATGAGAGAGATTTGTCCCCACCTTAGGCTGGTCAGAACAAAGGAAATCTTTCAACTACATGGATCTGGAGGGTAGATGACCAGTCTAAGGGGAAGTGTGAAGGAACTAGAAGGAGTAGAGGGAGAGGGAACTATAATCAAGATATTCTGTATTAGAAAAGAACCTATTTTCAATAAAAGAAAAAATTAGAACCTAATTATTTGACAGGATAAACAATACTGACCTAACTAACTTAAAGAAGTAAAAAGATGATCCTCCTTGCTATTTTTAGAGGCAGATTTTCTCACTTAACCTGAAATTCACTGAATTTATTAGGCTAGTTGAGGAGGGAACTTCAGGACTTCCCACCTCTGGATCCCCAATGTTGGAATTAGAAGCATATACTGCAATAACCAGTTTTTTATATGGTGATTAAAATATGAATTCAGATCTTTCTAATTATTCAGCAAGCCCATTACTAAGTCAACTTCCCAGTTTCCTTATTCATGTTTTTTTTTTTTTATACACTGATCCTGACAATTTGAAAACATTGTTCAGAAAGGAATTATAGTCATAATATGGCCTAAGATAAAAACATATGTAGAAATAAAGGTACTGTGTTAGTTTGAATGTAATTGGCCCCATAAGCTCATAGGGGGTGGTACAGGCAGGAGGTGTGGCTTTGTTAGAGTAGGTATGGACTTGTAACTGCATCACTGTGGGGATGGGATTTGAGGTCTCATATGTGTTCAAGCCACAATAACAGTCTCCAACCACTTCTTGTTGCCTGCACAAGATGCAGAACTCTCAGGTACCTCACCAGTACCATATCTTCCTGCACATTGCCGTGTCTCAATCTGATAATAGACTGAAACTTTGAACTGTAAGCCACCCCATTAAATGTTTTCCTTTATAAGATTTGCCATGGGCATGGTGTCTCTTCACAGCAACAGAAACTCTAGCTAAGAGAGAAGTTGGTACCAGGTACTGAAATATTGCTCTGATAGGCATAAATGGAATAATATGGGCTTTGGGAGTTTGGATTAGGAAAGCAGTGGAATTTTTTTAATTCCATTTATTATTATTGTTATTATATTTGTGTTTTAATTTACTAATCAGCCATGGGTTCCCCTGTCCTCCCCCCTCCCGCACCTACTCCCACCTTCCCCCAGACCCTCCCCTCCATTCCCATCTCCTCCAGGGCCAAGACTCCCCTGGGGATTCATTTAAACCTGGTGGATTCAGGACAGGCAGGTCCAGTCCCCTCCTTCCAGGATGAGCAAAGTGGCCCTGTGTAAGCCCAAGATTCCAAACAGCCAGCTCATGCACTAAGGACAGGTTCTAGACCCACAGTCTGGATGCCTCCCAAACAGTTCAAGCTATTCAATTGTCTCACTTATCCAGAGGGCCTGATCCAGCTGGGGGCTCCACAGCCATTGGTTCACAATTCATGTGCTTCCATTCATTTGGCTATCTGTCCCTGTGCTTTATGCAATCTTGGATTCAACAATTCATGCTCTTACAGTCCCTCCTCTTTCTCAACAGTTGGACACCTGCAGCTCCACCTGGGGACTGGCTGAGGAGTTCTGCATCCACTTCCATCAGTTATTGGGCGAGAGTTCCAGCATGACTCTTTAGGGTGTTTAGCCATCTGATCACCAGACTAGGACAGATCAGGCTTTCTCTTGACCATTGCCAGCAGTCTACAGAGGATGTATCATTGTGGATTTCTGGGGACCTCTCCAGCACTCTGCCTATTCCTGTTCTCATGTGGTCTTCATTTATCATGGTCTGTTATTCCTCGTTCTCCCTTTCTGTTCTTGATCCAGCTGGGATTTCCTGCTCCCCTAAGCTTTCTTTCCCTCAAATCTTGCCCTTCATTACTCCCACTGTCATCCAGGTTGTTCATGTAGATCTTATCTGTTTCTCTGTCATTGGGTGATCCCTGTGTCTTTCCTAAGGTCCCATTTTCTAGGTAGCCTCCCTGGAGTTGTGTAGCTGTCTGTTCATCTTTGTTTTACATCTAGTATCCTCCTATGAATGAGTACATACCTTGTTTGTGTTTTTGAGTCTGGGTTACCTCACTCAGGATGATTTTTTTCTAGATCCATCCATTTGCCTGCAAATCTCATGATGTCATTGTTTTTCTCTGCTGAGTAGTACTACATTGTGTATATGTACCATATTTTCTTTATCCATTCTTCAGTTGAAGGGCATCTAGGTTGTTTCCACGTTCTGGCTATTACAAACAAAGCTGATATGAACATAGCTGAGCAAATGCCCTTGTAGTATGATTGAGCATTCCTTGAGTATATGCCCAAGAGTGCTACAACTGTGTCTTGGGGGAGATGGATTCCCAGTTTTCTAAGGAAGCGCTATATTGATTTCCAAAGTGGCTGTACAAGCTTGCATTCCCACCAGCAGTGGAGGAGAGTTCCCCTTGTTCCACATCCTCTCCAGCATAAGCTGTCTTCTGTGTTTTTGATCTTAGCCATTCTGACAGGTGTAAGGTGGTATCTCAGAGTTGTTTTGATATGCATTTCCCAGATAATTAGGGATGTTGAGCAATTCCTTAAATGTCTTTCAGAACATATAATTTTTGACAAAGAAGCCAAAAAGGTACAATGGAAAAAAGAAAGCATCTTCAACAAATGGTGCTGGCATAACTGGATATCAATGTGTAGCAGGCTGCAAATAGATCCATATCTGTCACTGTGCACAAAACTTAAGTCCAAGTGGATCAAAGACCTCAACATAAATCCAGTTACTATGAACCTGATAGAGAAAGTAGGAAGTACTCTTGAACACATTGGCACTAGAGATCACTTTCTAAATATAACACCAGTAGCACAGACACTGAGAGAAACAATCAATCAATGGGACCTGTTGAAACTGAGAAGCTTTTGGAGAGCAAAGGACATGGTCAACAAGACAAAGCAACAGCCTACAGAATGGGAAAAGGTCTTCACCAACCCCACATCTGACAGAGGGCTAATATCCAGAATATATAAAGAACTCCAGAAATTAGACATCAAAATGCCCAACAGTCCAATTAAGAAATGGGCTATAGAACTAAACAGAGAATTCTCCAAAGAGGAAGTTCAAATGACAGTGGAATTTTTTAAGGGTTATTAAATATATCATACATGTAAGAGGATGGAAGACAGTGGTACGCAGAGCTATTTGAACTGTGGGGCCCTGGCTCAAGAGGTTTCAGAGAAGAAGAATATTTATATGACCCAGAGATCACTCTTGTGATATTATATTGAAGAACAAGGCTGTTTTTGCCCTTGACTGAAGAGTATTCTTGAGACTAAAGTGAAGAGTTTGAGATATATTTCTTTGGTAGAGGAAATCTCAAAATAGCCTAGTATAGACTCTGTCCTGTGGTTATTAGTGGTAACCCTAAAGATTATTTACAATAAAAAGCAGCAGCCTGAGCTGGGTAAATTACAAAATGTAAAAATTGAGGAGAAAAGGAAAAACAGGAAGTATAATGGAGCTAAATCTTGTATTCAGCGAGATAAACAGATTAAAAAATGGAATAACTGGAGTGGTGACCTCAGGGCAAGATCCCACCCACAGAAGTTTTAAACTTGTGAAACAGAATTAAAGAAAAGCTTAAAGCCCTGTGTGGTGGGGAAGATATAATTGCATGAGGCGGCCATGTTCCAATCCCAGCAATCAGCTTTGGCCACATAGTTCTGGAGATAAAGATAGAAAATGGGGACTATGGAATTTGCCTCTGTGACTAAGGAATGCCACTGAGACCAGGCATATGTCAGGGTGTTCCTGAATGGAGGCCTAAAGAGGCCATTGTGCAAAGCTATGAGGTTGAAGCCTGTATTGCCTTAGGAACTCCAACGTGTTGGAGATTTCAGAGCTGTGGGATTCCCTGCAAGGAAAGCTGTTAACAGGAGTGAGTCCAGCCCAAGAGAGGGAAGTGCATTGCAATCCTCAAAGCTGAAAGGAGTTGAAGATCTGAAGAGGATTTTGACATCAGACATGGAGATGCAGTTTGGAGTTTGCCTAGCTGGTTTTCAGGGTCTTACTTTGGCCCAGTGTTTCCCTACTATGCTCCATTATACATTGAAAGTATGTGATCTGCTTTTTTTTTGTTTGATTTTATAGGGGATTACAATTAAGAGATTGCATGAATCTCAGAAGAGACTTTGAACTTTGGACTTTAAAACATTGTTGAGACTATGATAGACTATGGGGGATTTGAAGTTAGACTAAATACATTTTCATTATGATATGCTTATAAGCTTATGGGGGCCAGGGAGTGGAACATGATAGTTTGAATATAAGTAGTTCCTAAAAGCTCACAGGGAGTGGCAATGTTAGGTATGGCTTTGTGGGAGTAGGTATGGCTTTGTCATTGTGTCACTGTGCAGGTAGGCTCTGAGGTCTCACATGTGCTCAAGCCATGTCCAGTATCTCAAACCACTTCTTGTTGTCTGCACAAGATGTAGAATTCTCAGCTACCTCTCCAACACCATGTCTTCCTGCATGCTGCCATGTCCCATCATAATGATAATGGACTAAAACTCTAAACTGTAAGCCATCACCTTAAATGTTTATAAGAGTTGCTGTGGTCATGGTGTCTCTTCACATCTATACAAATCCTAGCTGAGACATGTACCAAGAAGATTGAAGTCTCGTATGCTAACACAATAATTGATTTTTAAAACAATATTAAGCAAGGGAAAAATTATTTCATGATCATGTCTAAATCAGAAAAAAATTGGCAAGATGGCAAATATTCAAAAACATTTACAAAGTCAATGAAATCATCATCCAAACACCAGCATCTTCAAATGTAACCTTCAAATGATTAATTATTTTTATGATTTTCCAAGTAACAAAATAATATTGAAAAAGAAAAAAAAAGTTTAGAGAACTTATATATCAGATTTCAAACTACCACAAAAGTACATAAGTTAAAACAGGCATTAAGCTAGACACGTAAACCAGTATCAAGTAGAACACAATTAACAGTCTAAAAGAGAACCTTTATCTATGGTCAGTGGATATTAGATCAGGGTATTGAATATTTTCATTGGACAAAGAGTAATCTTTTCAACAGGTGGTGCTAGATAAACTGGAATTCCACATGCAGACAAATAGGACAGAATCTGACATCTCACTATACATAAAAATTCACTTGAAATGCATCAATGATACAAACATGTGAGATAAAACCAGAAGACTTTTTATAAAGAAGTGATTTTGCTGATATTGAACTTTGCAATGCTTTATTGGTTATGACACCCAAACTTAAGTAGCATGAGGAAAATTATATAAATTATATAAATTAATACTCATTAAAACAGTGATGTTTTTATATCCTAAGATATGGTAAAGGAAGTGATAAGATAGCCTGAAGAATGAAGAAAAACATTGTTATTTAAAAAGATATATAATATGCCTGTATTAAGCAGCCAAATGACAAAAGCCCTCCAAATTTAAAATTGGTAAATAGAGGTGGGAAGTAGAGGGCTGGAGAGGACAGACACTGCCAGCTGCCGCCATGAGAAGCAACAAGTAAAAACACTGGTTCTGCTCCATGGCTCACTGACTCTGCTACGGTCTCCATTCTAAAGACAAGACCTTCTTAAGGAGGAGAAAGAAAGACACAAACAAACCTAACAAACCCACAAAGCTCTGCTGGTTCTGTTATATAAACTTCCAGAAACAGACTCCAACTACCACTTAAGACCCTAAATGCAGACTTTCGCAGAAAACGTCTGGGGTCTGCTCCGGAAATCCCATCTGGACCAGAGGTGAGTGCCTGGGTTATAGTCAGAGAAGCAACTGTGCCTGGGTCCCACCACTGGACAAAGGCCACCCGGGGAAGACCTGACCAACTCGGCCCCAGTTTCCTGCTAATCTGCAGGCCCCGCTGGAACGCTCCTCTTTTCCAAGACTGCAGGGCAGACACTGCACTCTCCACACCCTGACCCCATCTGCTGGAGACCCCAGCCACTTCCTGAGAATCAGAAACTAGCCCCAAGCTTCCATGCTGCCCTGGAACTCCCATCTGGACCAGAGACCAGAGGAACTCCCATCTGGACAAAATAAGGAGACCCCAGGGACTTCCCGAGACTCAGAGTCCAGCCCCCCAGCTCCTATCAGGCCAGCACTCTCATCTGGACCAGCACTCCCATCTGACCCAGAGCTTCCATCTGGACCAGAGAGAGGCTCCCTAAATCTGTCAACTCTCTCTGGACCAAGTACACTGATAAGACCAAGAACGAACCCAAGAGGAGATGGGCAGACGTCAAGGCAGAAGTACATACAACAAAATAAAGAGCAATACAGCATCACCAGAACCTAGCCCTTTTCCAACAGCTAGACCTGAACATCAAGGAATGGAAGGAGAAGAAGAAGAAGAAGAAGAAGAAGAAGAAGAAGAAGAAGAAGAAGAAGAAGAAGGAGAAGAAGAAAACAACCTTATAAGTAACATCATGAAGAGGCTAGAGCCTTATATAGAAGAAATCAAAAATAAAGTAGAGGAACAGAAAAACAAAAAATGGGAAGAACGCTATAAAAAAAATAGAGGAAAGGACAATTAAAGCAGAAGAAAACAATGAATCCTTGAATCAAAATCATGAAAAAGCAAGGGAGACAATCCAAGACCTGAAGAGGGAAATAGAAAAAAATGAAGAAGTCACCAGCAGAAGGAATGCTGGAATTAGAAAATCTGAATAAACAAAGAGGAACATCAGAGGCAAGTTTGACCAACAGAATGAAAGAGATGGAAGAGAGGATCTCTGGTGTTGAAGATACATTAGAAGAAACAGATTCATCAGTCAAAGAAAACACTAAAACCAACAAAGTCATGACCCAAAATGTCCAAGAAATTTGGGACACCATGAAAAGACCAAACCTATGAATAATAGGGATAGAGGAAGGAGAAGAATACCAACTCAAAGGCAAAGAAAATATATTTAACAAGATCATAGAAGAAAACTTTCCCAACTTAAAGAAGGAAATGCCTATGAAGATACAAGAAGCCTATAAAACACCAAACAGACTAGACCTCCAAAAAAAGTCCCCTCGCCACATACTAATTAAACAACTAAACGTACAGAATAAAGAAAGAATGTTGAGGGCAACAAAGGAAAAAGGCCAAGTGACTTATAAAGGCAAACCCATCAGAATAACACCCGATTTCTCGATGGAGACTTTGAAAGTCAGAAGGACCTGGACAGATATAATGCAGACACTAAGAGACCATGGATGCCAGCCTAGACTAATATACCCAGCAAAACTTTCAATCATCATAGATGGAGTGAACAAGACCTTCCAAGACAAAACCAGATTTAAAGAATACTTATCCACAAACCCAGCCCTACAGAAAGCAGTAGAAGGAAAATTCCAACCTAAGGAAGGCAGATACACCCATGAAAACACAGGCAATAGAAAATACCACAGCAGTAAACCCCAAAGAAGAGAAGTACACACACAATACCACCAAAAAATAAACATAAAAACAGGAACGAACAATCACTGGTCATTAATATCCCTTAATATCAATGGACTTAATTCACCTGTAAAAAGACACAGACTAACAGAATGGATATGAAAACAGGACCCATCTTTCTGCTGCATACAAGAAACACACCTCAAATTCAAAGACAGACACCTCCTAAGAATAAAATGCTGGGAAAAGACTTTCCAATGAAATGGTCTTAAGAATCAAGCTGGTGTAGCCATCCTAATATCCAGCAAAATAGACTTCAAATTAAAATCAATCAAAAGAGATGATGAAGGACATCACATACTCATCACAGGATAGATCCACCAAGATGAAGTCTCAATTCTGAACATTTATGCCCCAAACACAAGGGTACAACATATGTAAAAGAAACATTACTAAAGCTTAAATCACATATAAAACCCCACACATTAATAGTGGGAGACTTCAACACCCCACTTTCACCTCTGGACAGATCGGCCAAATTGAAACTTAACAAAGACATAATGGACTTAACTGATGTTATGGCACAAAGGGACTTAATCAATATCTACAGAACATTCCACCCAAACAAAAAAGATTATATCTTCTTCTCAGCACCCCATGGAACCTTCTCTAAAATCGACCACATACTTGGCCACAAAGCAAATCTCAACAGATACAAAACAATTGGAATAACCCCCTGTGTTCTATCAGACCACCATGGTTTAAAGTTAGATTTCAACAACAGAAAAAACTACAGAAATCCTACAATCTCATGGAAACTGAATAATGCTCAACTGAATCACCAATGGGTTAAGGAAGAAATAAAGAAAGAAATTAAAGACTTCCTAGAGATCAATGAAAATGAGTATACCACATACCCAAACTTATGGGATACTATGAAAGCAGTGCTAAGAGGGAAATTCATAGCACTAAATGGCCACATAAAGAAGCTGGAGAAATTTCACACTAGTAACTTGACAGCACACATGAAAGCCCTTGAACAGGAAGAAGCAAAGTCTCCCAGGAGGAACAGACACCAGGAAATTATCAAATTGAGAGCTGAAATCAATAAAATTGAAATAAAGAGAACAATACAAAGGATTAATGAAACAAAGAGTTGGTTCTTTGAGAAGATCAACAAGATAGACAAGCCCTTATCCAAACAAACCAAAAGACAGAGAGAGAGCATCCAAATTAACAAAATCAGAAATGAAAAGGGGGACATAACTGTTGTTATGAGGAAATCCAGAGAATCATCAGGTCATACTTCAAAAACCTCTACTCCACAAAAATGGAAAATATAAAAGAAATGGATAATTTTCTGGATAGGTACCACATACCTAAGTTAAATCAAGACCAGATAAACCATTTAAATAGTCCAATAACCCCTAAGGGAATAGAATCAGTCATTAAAATTCTCCAAACCAAAAAAAATCCCAGGACTTGATGGTTTCACTGCAGAATTCTACCAGATCTTCAAAGAAGACTTAATACCAAGACTGTTTAAATTGTTCCACACAATAGAAGCAGAAGGTATATTACCAAACTCCTTCTATGAGGCTACAATTACCCTGATTCCTAAACCAAACAAAGATGCAACAAAGAAAGAGAACTACAGACCGATCTCCCTCGTGAACATTGATGCAAAAATACTCAATAAAATTCTGGCAAACAGACTCCAAGAACACATCAAAACAATTATCCACCATGATCAAGTATGCTTCATCCCAGGGATGCAAGGGTGGTTCAACATACAAAAGTCTGTCAATGTAATACACCATATAAACAAACTCAAAGAAAAAAAAAAACCACATGATCATCTCACTAGATGCAGAAAAGGCATTTGACAAAATCCAACACCCCTTCATGATAAAGGTCTTGGAGCGATCAGGAATACAGGGAACATACCTAAACATAATAAAGGCAATCTACAGCAAGCCAACAGCCAACATCAAATTAAATGGAGAGAAACTCAAAGCAATACCACTAAAATCAGGAACAAGGCAAGGCTGTCCTCTCTCCCCCTACTTATTCAATATAGTACTTAAAGTTCTAGCCAGAGCTATAAGACAACATAAAGAGATTAAGGGATATAAATTGGAAAGGAAGAAGTCAAGCTCTCCCTATTTCCAGATGACATGATAGTATACATGAGTGACCCCAAAAATTCAACCAAGGAACTGATACAGCTAATAAAAACCTTCAGCAACATTGCAGGATACAAGATCAACTCAAAAAAATCAGTAGCCCTCCTATATACAGTAGACAAACAGGCTGAGAAGGAAATCAGAGATACATCACCCTTTACAATAGCCACAAATGATATAAAATACCTTGGTGTTCCTCTAACTAAGCATGTGAAGGACCTATATGACAAGAACTTTAAGTCCCTGAAATAAGAAATTGAAGAAGATGTCAGAAAATGGAAAGATCTCCCATGCTCATGAATAGGTAGGATTAACATAGTAAAAATGGCAATCTTACCAAAAGCAATCTACAGATTCAATGCAATTCCCATCCAATTACCAACACAATTCTTCACAGATCTGGAAAGAATAATACTCAACTTCATATGGAAAAACAAAAAACCCAGGATAGCAATAAAACAACATCTGGAAGCATCACAATCCCCGACCTCAAGCTGTACTATAGAGCTACTATAATAAAAACAGCTTGGTACTGACATTAAAACCGTCATGTGGACCAATGGAATCGAATTGAAGACCCTGACATTAACCGCACACCTATGAACATAAAATTTTTAACATAGAAGCCAAAAGTGTACAATAGAAAAAAGAAAGCATCTTCAACAAATGGTGCTGGCATAACTGGATAATAATTTGTAGAAGGCTGCAAATAGATCCATATCTGTCACCGTGCACAAAACTTAAATCCAAGTGGATCAAAGACCTCAACATAAATCCAGTTACTCTGAACCTGATAGAGAAAGTAGGAAGTACTCTTGAACGCATTGGCACCAGAGATCACTTCTAAATATAACACCAGTAGCACAGACACTGAGAGAATCAATCAATCAATGGGACCTGTTGAAACTGAGAAGCTTTTGTAGAGCAAAGGACATGGTCAACAAGACAAAGCGACAGCCAACAGAATGGGAAAAGGTCTTCACCAACCCCACATCTGACAGAGGGCTGATATCCAGAATATATAAAGAACTCAAGAAATTAGACATCAAAATGCCCAACAGTCTAATTAAGAAATAGGCTATAGAACTAAACAGAGAATTCTCTACAGAGGAAGTTCAAATGGCTGAAAGACATTTACAGAATTGCTCAACATCCCTAATTATCCTGGAAATGCATATCAAAATGACTCTGAGATACCACCTTACACCTGTGAGAATAGCTAAGATCAAAAGCACAGAAGACAGCTTATGCTGGAGAGGATGTGGAACAAGGGGAACTCTCCTCCACTGCTGGTGGGAATGCAAGCTTGTACAGCCACTTTGGAAATCAATATGGCGCTTCCTTAGAAAATTGGGAATCCATCTCCCCCAGACCCAGCTATAGCACTCTTGGGCATATACCCAAGGAATGCTCAATCATACCACAAGGGCATTTGCTCAGCTATGTTCATATCAGCATTGTTTGTAATAGCCAGAACGTGGAAACAACCTAGATGCCCTTAACTGAAGAATGGATAAAGAAAATATAGTACATATACACAATGGAGTACTACTCAGCAGAGAAAAACAATGACATCATGAGGTTTGCAGGCAAATTGATGGATCTAGAAAAAATCATCCTGAGTGAGGTAACCTTGACTCAGTAGGAAATACATGGTATGTACTCACTCATAGGATACTAGATGTAAAACAAAGATGACTAGACTGCTACACAACTCCAGGGAGGCTACCTAGAAAACGGGACCCTAGGAAAGACCCAAGGATCACCCAATGACAGAGAAATGGATGAGATTTATGTGAACAACCTGGATGACAGTGGGAGTAATGAAGGGCAAGATCTGAGGGAAAGAAAGCTTAGGGGAGCAGGAAATCCCAGCTGGATCAAGAACAGAAAGGGAGAACGAGGAATAACAGACCATGATAAATGAAGACCACATGAGAACAGGAATAGGCAGAGTGCTGGAGAGATCCCCAGAAATCCACAATGATACATCCTCTGTAGACTGCTGGCAATGGTCAAGAGAAAGCCTGATCTGACCTAGTCTGGTGATCAGATGGCTAAACACCCTAAAGAGTCGTGCTGGAACTCTCGTCCAATAACTGATGGAAGTAGATGCAGAGATCCTCAGCCAGTCCTCAGGTGGAGCTCCAGGTGTCCAACTGTCGAGAAAGAGGAGGGTCTGCAAGAGCGTGAATTGTTGAATCCAAGATTGCAAAAAGCACAGGGACAAATAGCCAAACAAATGGAAGCACATGAATTATGAACCAATGGCTGTGGAGCCCCCAGCTGATCAGGCCCTCTGGATAAGTGAGACAATTAAATAGCTTGATCTGCTTGGGAAGCACCCAGTCTGTGGTACCAGGATCTGTCCTTAGTGCATGAGCTGGTTGTTTGAAACCTTGGGCTTACACAGGGACAGTTTGCTCAGTCTGGAAGGAAGTGACAGGACCTGCCTGTACTGAATCCACCAGGTTTAAATGAATCCCCAGGGGTGCCTTGATCCTGGAAGACATGGGAATGGAGGGGATGGACTGGATGGAAGGTGGGGGTGGTGGCGGGAGGGGGGAGGACAGGGGAACCCATGGCTGATGTATAAAATTTAAAACAAATAATAATAAAGAAAAAAATTGGTAATTAGATGGACAGATATTTCTCAAAATAATCCATACAACTGGCTGTTTAGCACATAGTCATTGGGGGAAAAATTAATTAAAAATACACGAAGGTATCCATGAAATGGATCAGCAGGTAAAGGCATTTACCACCAAGCCCAATACTGAGTTTAATCATTGGGTTCCATGTAATGGAAATCTAACTGTTTTGTGTACATTGCTCTCTGACCTCATGGCCATACATATAACATGGCAGACACACAACCACATATTTACAATTAAGGACACCCACACAGAAACAGTACATTTTAGAAAATTAAAAAGCACAGTATTACATATTTTCACACCTGCTATAAAGACTATAGTAAATGTATCAGAAATAGTAAGTGTTACTGAGGAAGTGTAAGATAGAGCATTGGCACCTTCTTGCTAGAATGGATTAGTGATATGGATGCTGCAGAAAACAGTTTGGAGACTTAGCAAAAGCTAAATGTCCAATGGCCCACTGAGCATCCAACTCTAGTCATGGCACATGGAAAGTCAAACATAAGCCTGGCACATGGAAAGCATGCTTTTGTAACAGTGTTGTGGGTGTGTTAGTCATAGTAACCAAAAGATGAAAACAGTTCCAGTGTTCCATGAGTAGTTCAATGGGTAAGCAAAAGGTCTATGTAACAATTCTTAATGGTTAAACATACACACACACATACACACATACACACACACACACACACACGCACACACACACACACACACACACACACACACACACACACACACAAATGAATATGTTCCAGTTGTAAAAAGAATAATGTCCACATGGATAAACTTTGAAAACATTAGGTCTAGTGAATAGCCACAAAAGAACAAATATTAGTTAGTACATTTACATGAATTTTCTAGAACAGGTAAATTTTTCAAGACACATGATAGATTAGGAGTACTGAATAGTTTAGTATTAATGACTAACATTTTGAACAAAATTGTTCCCACTTAATCACAATTAAAATGCAAATTTTATTTATCATATTTTACTCTTTCTTCATTGTTATGGAATCTGTAATGAGCTTGACATGAGGACTGAGTTGTTTTGGAACTAAATGCAGTTCTGAAATAATCATTATTAGCAAATATACAGTTACTTGGGAGAGAAAGGAGATTAAAAATAATAAAAGACCTCATTCAACACACCTGGAGCATGACAAAGACCAAATTTAACAGCTCTATCATTTGTCAACAGGAGAAAAGCTAAAAAACACACATGCAAAGTTCAGTACTACATATCAAAGAACCGGCCTCCATTCTCCACACCAGTTACTCTCAAATGTTGCCCTTTAATATAGACTTTTTAAATATTATTCAGGTTTATCTAAAGCCCTTATAGTCAGTCTACTACACTCTTCTAAATAATGTCTATTCACGTTTATTTTTTCAATTCTAAACCTAGAGAGTCAATTCCTGTGACAGAAAAAGAAGATTCCATCTTATTTTACTTAATCCAGTTTATTAACTATTTCCTCAATTTCCCTGCAAATATAATAATTTCACCTTTTACAGTTGAAAAGAATTCCTTTTTTGTTGTTGTTGTTGTTGTTGTTGTTTTAGCTGAGAATTCCACTGTGTGTATAGTATATATATACCACATTTTTTTCCATGCACCTACTGACCATGCTCATGGAGGTTCCATTTCATCATTATTTTAAGCAGTGCAGCAATGAATGTGGATGTGCAAGAATCTTTGTGGTGTGTTCACTTAGAGCCTGCTGGGTGTCTGTCAGAGACTGCTACAGTTAAATCACATGGTGATTCTAGTCTTGTTTTTTTCTGAGGATCCCTCCTAGTGATTTTCATAGTCAATGGACAACTTTACCTTTCCACCACTGTGAAGAACTCTTCCTGATTCTCCACATCCTCACCAGCATCTGCTGTCCTTTGTTTTCCTGGAGTTGACAAATGAATTTCAAAAGCTCCTGTGCAGCAAAGAAAAATGTTACCAGAGAGAACAGAGAACCTACTGAATGTCAAAAGATCTTTAGAGACCAAACAGCAGATGGAGGATTAATATTTAGAATATTTAAAGAACCAAGAAATAAATAAACATGTTAATCTTATCAATAAATGTAATAATTGAGTGACTATACAGTTTTCAAAACAAGAAGTACAAATACCCAATAAATACTTGGAAAAGTGTTCAGTATCTGTAACCATCAGGGGAGTGTAAATTAAAACTAACTTGAGATTCCAACCTACCCCAGCAAAAACAGCTATCATCTAGTAATAAAAATTTTAACAGTTACTAGGTTAAGAAAATAAGCATAATAGGATACTTGCTCAACTTGTTATAAAGACAACACATGTTTAAAATATGCTTGGGCATATTAATTCAAAATAGTTATTAACAAATAGCTGGACCTTTTTGGCCACCTGTAATCTCAGTTGAAACAGGAATAAGATTGCCATGGACTTGAAGCCAGTCTTGGAAACAAATAGTTCCAGGGAATCTGCAGGAACAGACTAATGTAAAGAGTTCTTACCATGAAAAGAAAACAAACAAATAAAAGTCAATGAGAATGAAGAAGAAAAATTGGGAAACCAAAAACAATGTTGGCTACTTAAAACAAAAGAGAAAAATTTCAAAAGTCAACTGAACAACAACAACAAAAATATCATCAAATTATTTAAATGATTAATATGCCATGTATAAACAAACATACACACAAACTAATATATGTCAAATTTGGAGAAAGAAAAATCTTGTAATAAATGATAGAAAGATAAGAAGTAGCTAGAAAAACTTTAGTAATATTCATGAATTAGTGACTAAGTATTAAAAGGAAATTAAAATGGATTTGTACAAATAATTGTAGCTGGAGTTTTCTCCAGTCCTGCTCAGACCCAATGAACACACAGACACTTATATTAATTAAAACTGTTTGGCCTAATGGCTCAGGCTTCTCACTAGGTAGACTTTACATCTTAAATTAACCCATAATTCTTATTTATGTTTAGCCACATGGCTTGGTACCTTTCCCCAGTTCTACCTTCACATCTTGCTTCTCATGGTGGCAGCAGCTGGCAGCATCTCCTGACTCAGCCTTCTACTTCCCAGCATTCCCCTCTCTCCTTATCTCTCCTACACTATACTTCCTGCCTAGCTACTGGCCAATCAGTGTTTTATTTATCAATCAATCAGAGCAACGCATTCACAGCATCCCTAGCAAATAATGGCTTGCAAAGTAAACACAGATTACTGTACTGTTTCTATGGATCAGGATCTAAGCTTGGCTTACTTGGAGTCTCAAGTAAAGACTGAGATCAATTTGTTGCTTGGTGTGTGGGGGATCACCTCAGAAGGCTTGAAGGGAGCAAGACCCACTGCTAGGATCATGTCACAGTGGATAAAATTTAGTTACTCCCTAATTCATGACCAGAGGCATCCTCCATCATGGTCTCCCTAATTCATTGCATGAATTCCAGCAGAGAATGAGAGCCAAGGAGATGAAAGTCCAACTTTTTATTATGCTAACAATAGAAGCCCCTCTAATATTTCAAAGTATTCATATGAACATGACAAAATTCAGTTACATATGATGTATCTATAAATGTACTATTAATTTTAGTTCCAACACTAATTAAAATGAATTCATGTTTTTAAAAGCAGGAGCTTTATTAAATGATTAAATTATTTCATAATGTACAGTTATATATACATATATACACACATATATATGTGTGTATATATGTATATATAACTGATAAAGAGATATAAAGGCAGAAAAGTACATATGATGCAAGATCCAGTGTGATAAGGAATCAGGAAATATGACCATTTATACACACTTGCATATGTATGCATTCCTATAGGTTGCCCAATCTTATATATGTATATACCCATGTATATGCATGTATGCTTTCTGTGTATATATATGTATGCATATATATTATAAATAATGCACTGTTAATGAAGATTAACAAGTGCTGATAGTGAGAGAGACAGAATCTGAAGTGTTTGCTGAAAATTCAAGGCTCATTTACTTGTTTAAGATCAGTACAGCCAGGACATATGACAAGGAAATCAACAACATTCTTGATGTGAGTTTTACCCTTGTTCATTTTTCATGAGTGAGGAAACAATTCCAAAAAACAATGCTAAAATGAAGAGGCATTGTATCAGGGTCCTGTGACAGCTCAACTCGAACTCCAGTAGAAAGTCAAACCTCTCTGCTTGGGAGTTATAAGATGTGTGGTCCAGACGATCTCTCCTGAATGAAAGTCATGCCATCTACTTCTTTTAAATCTTGTTTTGTTTTTCAAGAAAGTGTTTCTTTGAGTAGCTTTGGCTGTCCTAGGACTGTCTCTGTAGACCAGGCTGGCCTCGAACTCACAGAGATCCATCTGCCTCTCTCCCAAGTGCTGGGATTAAAAGCATGTGCACTACTATCCGGCTATCTACTTCTGTATATTTGTGTGCATGTAGTAAACACTACCACATGCCCAGTCTTCAGCGTCTCAAACTGAGCCACTCAGCTACCTCAATTTATGGCTGTGCAACTGATGTCAATCATCTTACCAAGTGTTTATATTAACAATGTGGTTAGATCAGTGATTAGTTCTATCAAATGAAACACATCAATCTGTTTTCACTTGTCTTTGACTCAAAGGAGGAAGCCCATTTCACATTCTTCTCTCACTGATATCCACTAGCACATACATGGCCTGCCTTTGGTAGTCTTTTAATAATGGTATTGAGTAAATAAATTCAACTGAATCTGTATTTCCTAATATTATACTTAAAAACAAAATTCTGTGGTAAATATAAGGTCTAAATACTTAGGAAGTATTTTAAACTTCAAAATTATAATAGAAGCTAAACACTCAGACCACAGTACTCTGAACAATATTTATGCTTATAGTTTGTTTTATTCTTCTTCTTCTTTTAATGTCCTCATGCTCCTACATCTCCAGACTTTGACATCTTTTCAAACTTAATTCCATCACTGAAAAGGAAGCACCTGAATGTTTTTGTTATGTAAATTTTATCCAGTTTATGTCTCTAAGCATGTGCACTTTGGAATCAGAGGGCTTACTTATGTATAAGTCATTAAATACAGAGAAGGTTCGCAGTTCAGCCATGGATCTATGATTTCATAGTTTGAGGCAGAAGCTGATGTTCTTAGCCATAATAACTTTACTTTCTCAAATATATCTCAGGCTATTCATTTTCAAAATCTTCTTTTAAGTGCTTTTAAGGTTATGGAATGTAAATCATGAAAAGCTTACCATGTATTTTTGATTACTTAGGAAGGACACTCCATCTGATTCTTATAGTACATATAATTTTCCCAGGTCCAAGGCCAAAGTGTTACCAATATTCTTTTTACTTCTTAAAAAGAAAGTATTACTCTTGGTCCCTGTTTGTACCATTACCTGCATCTCCAATTATTTGTATCATTGTACATAAACATCACATCAAAAAACTGTCTTATTTGAAATGTATAGATATCCTTATATTCCATATGTGTTATCTACAGCTTTATCTCTCTCTCTCTCTCTCTCTCTCTCTCTCTCTCTCACATACACACACACACACAACTTTAAAATTATTTATATTTCTTTTTAGCCTCAAAACTCTAGACATTTCCTACACACTCTGTTTCTCTGTTGAAGTTGTTGGCTACTGCGCTGTGGATATACAGTGCACAGAATCCCTGGGTATCCCAGGGCCTGCATTATCTGTCCCCTTTCTTACAGCTATGGATGCATTTTTCCCACTACAGATCTACCAATGTCTAAAAATTTATCAGTTTGGTCATCTCACCTGCTTAAGAACAGAGGAGCACCAATTCTTCTTAGGTAATTGTGATTTCTATTCACCAGCTCTTCACTAGATTGTTCCTCTTAAAATAAATATATACTCTCACCAAAGTAAAGCCCTTTGATCTTCATAACCAAGTATTGCACCTTTTTCTTTCCCTGTGCTATAAACATTTTCAAATAAGTTATTTGTTTGACACTTCTTATACTGCCCCTCATGGTAGCTCATGAAACTATCTTCCTCATATGCAGTTTCTAAACTGAAATTTATAAAAAACCTTTCCTGCATGAGTTGCTCATAATATCACAACATTTTCAATTAGCAGCAGCATTTGCATAATCCGTGAATTCTTTCTTGTCTCTCTACATCCAGATGTCTGAACTCCCTGGCATTTCTTTTAATTGTTTGTCTTTTTTTCTATTGTCTTGTTTTCTCTGTCCAATAATCTAAATCTTATTGTTCCAATGCTCATTCTGAGTCATTAAATCCTACAGATTTATAACATATGACAACATACTTTATAACACCCAATTTATCCCACTACACTAGTCAGTGGTCACATTTTTTTTTTCTGGAGCTGAGGACCAAACCCAGGGCCTTGTGCTTGCTAGGCAAGTGCTCTACCACTGAGCTAAATCCCCAACCCCAAGTGGTCACATCTTCATGAACATCTATTCCCTGGAATCTGAGCAGATCAGAAATCAGCCCTGAGTAAAGCACAATTACACATGAAATCGTGTTGCCTTGGAAATGATGTTACTGGGATCTCTTTATTAGAATTCAGCCAATATGTAAGCCAGAACCACAAGGAAAGATCATAAATAGATGCTCAATCTATGATCCTGGCTGAGCTCCTAGGCAACAGCTAGAGTTGCTTCTGAACCATGTTAGTAGATCTTCACTTACTAACTCAAGCCTTCGAACAACTCGAGCCCCACACCTCTATTAGTCTGTAGTGTTGTGAAAGGCCTTCAGATAAAACCAGTCAGAGAAGCACAGACAATATATTCAGCTCTGTAAATTAATAATAAATTATAATCTTAAACCACTAAATTTGGAGTAGTTATGCCATGACTTCTAATTTAGGACCCTGCACTTCACAGCTGAGTATTTGGCTGCTAACTTGATGCTTTCTCTGTTTGTGATACACATATGAAGCTCAGCTTGACTAGCTAAATCAAACCCATCTTCGTCAACAAGTACAGCTGTCTCCCAAACTTTTATATACCACTGGAAAGTCACTCTGTGATTGCCAATGATGACCAAGAGCTGGTTTGGCTAATTGTTTCTTCTCTTATTAAAAATGCATGCTTGTTTCTAAACAGAATCTGTCTGTGTTCCTGAATATGGCCTCAAACTTATAATTCTCCTGTTTCAGTCTCCCAACTGCTGGTATTAACGTATGTATTCAGCTATGCCTACCTTCCATAATTCCTTGTAACTGAATACATTGAACAGAAGAAGGAAAAAAAAGTATTTGGCAATTTTATGTACATTTACTATAGTTCTGATATTTTTCTGACTGAAGCTCTGCATTCAGTTGCCTGACCTCATAGGACTTACTTTAATTTCAATAACAGCAAAATCTGGTCACCAGAGATTACAACTTCATATAACAAATTCTTCCTTGTCTAGACCACCCAGCCACTCTGACACACTCTGTGTACCTCCCTCCATGCCAGAAAGCTTCAAACTGTGTTTCTGTGTTTGTTTGTTTGTGTGTGTGTGTGTGTGTGTGTGTGTGTGTGTGTGTGTGTGTGTGGCCAGATCCCACCTTTTAAAGGGTTCCTATGAGGGGAGAGAGGAATAAGAAAAACTTTTAGATAGAAAGATAGTGGAAAGGAGACAGACATAAACAAAGGATAGCTCCAGGGGGGATCTGGATAATCCACTGGCCCCTTCTGCCTCTTCAAAGGGGCTTTTATAACAATGCCAAGGGACAGGGCAAAAGACCTTCCCCTTGCTAGATCAAAGCACACTGTGCAGCCAAGTGCAGATCTTTCTAAACACCTGCCTGTTGTCCAATCATCCCCTGCTGGGAAAAGCAAGCTCAGACCCTGACTAAGTTCTCCCAAGGAAACCTCTGTGGATCTCTACAGCTCGCCCTTCTTAATATAAAAAAGGGCCCCTTAGACCCTCCAGATAGACTGTGTCTGTCTTAGGTTGTCCTTCTTCCCTAGTCAACCTTACCCATCCTTGAGATACACTTTCCATCAAGCATACTCTGTATTAGGTTGGAAGCTAACAAGAACATTCCCCATCCATGACTATCAGCCTCTGGCAGGGGGAAGTACAGAGCTTAACTCAGCTCTGATTCAGGTCCTACTAAGAGCTTGCAAGTAGTTGGAACAACCACAGCAATCCCAAGGGCTGCCACAACCCTCAGTAAAGGAGTAGAGGGTGATCAAGATGGAATGTCCTTTTTGAATGGGTCTAAGATGTCTATATCAGCCTTAGCTGTGCCAAGCTCTTTTTTAAATCAATAAACTCTTGATGTAAATGCACCAAATAAATCAATAAAATCTCGATGCAACTGCATCAAACTTAAAGACTCCCTTAGCTTAACCAAACTATGGTTCATTAATATCAACAGATTAGCATAACTGTAGTGTAAGTATTACTATACATATTTACAATTCTTAAATTCAAAAGCAAAGCCTTTGTAGGACTACTTTACAAACTTTAGCAAACATCTAAAAGAGATCTCTTAGCAGAACTATTTACAGTTTGTTCCAACATGACAGAGAGTACATGAATCATGAGTCACCACAGTTAAAATTGTAGGCAAACTCAAAACTGTTTCATTTCTGAGGTTTGCTAAAGCTCAGAAAAGTCAGTTCTAATAACAGTCCCCTTAAAGTTCCCCTGACAGTTTGAAATCAGAGCCTAATTTGTCAATGGCTCTAGAGTCTTTGTATCCAGCTCCCTTGACCCTGGGACTTGGAGAGTGCCACTACTAGGGAGCTGTAACACTCAGGATGCTGCTGCTCTCCCACTCCCTAGCTACTTTCCCCCTGGGCCTTCCCAGTCATTCTGGAACCAGCAGAAATGTACCCAATGGCAGACAGTCACTAGTCAGGACAGGTGATCCCTTTACCCAAATTCATTTCCATTTCCCCTGAATGCAACAATTAAACTAAGTTCAAAGAAACATTGCTGAAACTTCACTCCTTGCTACAGAGGCATTTTATAACAGACTTTCCCAAGGAACCTTGCTTCAGGGAGAAGGTGGTTGCCATAGTAACTAAACTGCTACAGAACTCTTTGGAATGCTTTCTGCACAGCCAGAAAAGAGACTGCATGACTTTGGCTACTAGCTCTGTTCAGGCTTTTACAATCCCAGTCCTGAGCTCTGAGCACTCTCAACTGCCTCTCACCCCAGGGTCTCAAGTTTCCATCTGCTGCTTCGAGCCAGGCCCTGGCTCTAGCAGGAAACCCAGCTGCTATGAGCTGTGGTATTTAAGCAGCCCTTCCAGATCTGAGACTGTGGTTTTTAAGCAGCCCTTCTAGGTCTGGGAGGAAACACAGCTATGACTAGTTACAGCTGCTGCACTCCCACTTCTGTTTATATTCACTCACACTATATTGCACTGGGTGTCTGGTGTTGAATTATGGGAAACATTTGAAGGCCTTGCACTACTTCCCCTCTGCTAGCTGCCTCCCAAATACTGGATTGAAGAGGAGACAACACTAGCAGCAAAGGTTGGCAATGTTCTCAAAAGTGTTTGTGCCAGAGCAATTATAGCCAGCTTTCCCATTCTGATAGATGGCTTCCCAGGTGAGTCTAATTCCACTCCTACAGAAGAGAAAGAGACCTGGGAAGGAGAGACCTAATGAGCTTCCAGTCATTAAGAAAGAGAAATTACTAAGTTTCAAGCCCTTTAGTTCCTCCCTTGTCTCATCCCAAGACTTCTGTTCCTTAAACTCAGCTTCACGGCCAAGAGGAAACTGACTGTGATTGAACAATACTGTAAAAGTGTTCTCATCTAGCAGCAGTTCCAGTGGAGCAGAAGGTTTTGTTCACTCCATGTCCACCTCAGGGAAAATACCCCCTGCTGCTCAGGGCTTAGATCTAAGTTGTTCCAAATTAATGCTCACGGGCCAAAAGCTTCCACAGGAATATTTTCTGACCCATATTCCTCATAATATTTTTGCATTTTGACTCCAATTCTCCCCCAGGAGTCTGTGTCCAGATAGCCATAGTCAAAAAGCCAAGAACATAGTTCCTCTATGAACTCCAAAAACCTCTATACTTGTTGTAATTCTACATTAATTCTCCTAGTTTTCAAACTTTCTACAAGCAAACATTCAAACTTACTATTCAAATACTCAAACTTACTATTCAAACAAATATTCAAGCTTACTATTTCCCTGACCCATTCTGGCTTTTTTTTTTTTTTCTCAGACTGCTGAATCTGCAGTGGCTACTTGTTCCTGGGCAATTTTTTTGTGTGTGTCAGTTTTATCCTAAATTTCTTCCTACACAATATTCCTATACCTAAAGCCTATGTGTTTTCCTAATTTAATAGATAGAATTTGATATAAAAAACATAGACAGAGAGATTGCAGCCTAGTTTTTATATATACAGCTTTTGCTCCCAAAGAATAAAATACCACCACCTATCCTTTTCATACAAAACCAGGCATGCGCAGCTGCTTCTGTGGGGTTTCCTTACTCTCAGTTATCTCTCTTCTGCCCCAAGTCAGTCCCTAGTTCTGTAGGAGACCAGCTCCTACCTTTTAAAGGGTTCCTATGAAGAGGAGAAATGAATAAGAAACTTTTAGATAGAAAGATAGAGAGGAGACAGACATAAACAAAAGATAGCTTTGGAAAGACCTGGATAAAAATCCACTGACCCCTTCTGTCTCTCCAAAGGGGCTTTTTATAACAATGCCAAGGGACAGGTCAAAGGCCTTCCCTTTGCTAGATCAAAGCTTACTGCACAGACAAGTGCAGACCTTTCCAAATACCTGGTAACCACACCTGTTGTCCAATCATCCCCTTATGCAGCCCTGCTGGGTAAAGCAAGCTCAGATTCTCAGACCCTGAGTAAGTTCACTTACTACAAAACTTCCGTGGGTCTCTGTATGTGTGATATACAATATGTACATATTGTCTCATGGGTCTTTACTAGAAAGTCATTGCCTTTCAGAGAAGTGCATGAGCAGTCAACTTAAAATTACACCTAGTCCCCTCCTCTACGGACTATCTCCTAAAATTCTCTTCTCATAAGATGTCTTTTTATCTGGCATATCATGTGTTTCTAAGGTTGCATTTAAAGCATGTAAGACAATGCCAGAATATAACAAATGATCACTAAATAGCAGTGTAATTAGAGAACAATTAGTATTGTTTTTCTTTCAGCTGATAAAGGTATTTTCTTCATATAGTCACTAAAAGAAAGTGCTCCTGGTAGCATAAGGCCATGAGATTGAAGCAGGAGACTCACAAGTGTGAGCACACCTTTGGCTGCTACAAGTAAGATCCTCTTGGAAATGGAAAGGGAGGGAACTGTGCTTCTGCTCACTCTTCTATGAGCTAAAGTTAATGGACAAATAAATTAGAGTAACGAAATAAAAAACAATCTTGCAATTTATTTAAAGTGAAAAAATATTATCCTTAGTACAGTATCATATTCTTTCAGGCTTTTTCAGCATTGCATAGAAGTAATTAAATGCTTTTCCATCAGCCATCATAACACATGTTTGTCTGTGATATAGAATTTAAATCCAATTTGAATTTTCATTTAGACTTCTGTGTCTACATTTATGTGATGTCTTATTTCTTATACGTTTATGTTATGTTTATATTATCCCGTTGTTGCAATGTTGCATCTTTTGTGTTCTATAATTACAAAAAAAAAGAGACTACACATACACAGACATTAGAAATACCATTGATGGTAGAGAACTGAAACCAGCAAGCAAATAATTAAGAGTCATATGCATAAAATTTAACCAAGAAAACTTGGCAGAATTTTAGCATTCTGTAAACTCTTTAAATAGGAAAAGATCATAAACAAGTTAGTTCTAAGACTCCCGTGATAACAAAGCAGGGAGGCAGTATGCTAGAGCTAGTATGTTGAGGATTAATAAGAAGGCCATCAAGGTATGACATTGAAATCACTAAACAAACTTTACAAACCTGATATGGGTGACATAGGTCTCTACACACAAACATACACACACACACACACACACACACACACACACACACCACCACCACCACCACCACCACCACCACCACTCATCTAAGGGCCATAATCAAGGAAGTGTGGACTTCCACACCCAAAATAATAAGTTATTCAATGGGAGAGATAGAAATGGAGATCATGTTTTGTTCTGGTACTTTCCCAGAACCTACCTGCAGTGGTTTTTCAGTTTTAGGGACATTGTTGAAGTCATCTGAAGCATGCTCGGATACAATGGATATATACACTGGGTAGACTTTAAAAATGTCAAATGCAGCCAGGCGGTGATGGTGCACGCCTTTAATCCCAGCACTTGGGAGACAGAGCCGGGCAGATCTCTGTGAGTTTGAGGCCAGCCTGGTCTACCAAGTGAGTTCCAGGAAAGGCACAAAGCTACATTGGGAAACCCTGTCTCGAAAAACCAAAAAAAGTCAAATGCAAGTTTTTAACAGTGCAGAACAAAATGCTTAATTTACACATATGCACAAAGTCTAAGGGGGAGGAAGCATAGTAATTATTTTCAAGAGCAAATTTTTGTTCAGTGGTGATTTGAATTATTCTAGGACCATTCATGTGCCAAGAGACTGAGATACTATTAATGTTAAAAGAAAGTCTACTTGAGAAATACTGGATTCTAATGATTTATAAGAAACTTCATCAAATGTATGCATTTTAAGTTAAAAGATTTTTCTAAGGACTCAAAAGGAATAGTACAGGATTTGAAGCCAATGCAACATGTAAACATGAAAGTTACAAACCTCAAGGATCAGAGTGGATCCTAGGAAGCAGAGGCCAAAGTTAACACTAGCCCTCGAAAACAAACTAGATCAATCTTTGATTCCCAAGCATTAGGGGAAAGTGAGAATCCTCATACAACCAGTGGAAACTTGATGGCTCAATGGACACTTTCCTTTCAATGAAGGTACATGTACATTAAACAACCTCCATTGTTGGGGATGTAATAATGTTGGTAGAATGCTTGCCTTTGACACAGGAAGCTCTATATTAGAATCAGGCAGCCACATAAAACTGAGCAATGTGATATACACTGGTAATGCTAATATTTGGAAGGTAGAAGCAGGAGAATCAGAGTTACAAAGTCATCCTTGGTTACATCCTACACTACATGAGATCTTATTAAAAAAAAAAAAAAAAGAGGAAGGTGTAAAGAAACATAAATGCATAAATACCCCCATTCTGTATCAAGGAAAATAAAAAAGGAAAGCTGTCCACCAAAGCAGAGGTGGGAACATAAACATAGCAATTGAAATAATGGCCCTCATTGTAGCTTATGATTTAGACCTAAGTTATATAAAGTTAATGCTACATCACAGATAAAAATTAAACCTAATCCCTGGGAGGAGACAATAAAATAGATTTTATAAGTGGAGGGCAGCAAGAGAGACAGCTAGAATTAAAAAGTATTTGCACTGGGTTTGAAACTTAATGCAACAGAACCTTTCTACAATCTATGAAAATCGATCTTAATAAAATCTCCAAATAATGAGGGAGAAGGAATCCCTACTGGCTATCACTTGTCACCAAATGAAGCTTCCAGTGCAAGAACTGGGTTTCATCCAGTTGAGTTATTGGGGTCCCATGGAAATCTTCAAAGAGCCCAGGCTGTTGCCAAGACAGTAGGTAGCTTTCCACAAACTGGCAGCAAGGCACCATTGCTGAAGACAACACTCATACAAGGCATTGAAAGTAGAGAGGTAGAGCTGGTGCCTGTATAGACTCTTCACTCCCACCTTCTAAAGTCTATGACACAGAAAAGTATTCTGCAGGGTGCTAAAAGAGAAAAGTAAACACCAACCCAACCCAAATTACTTTGATCGATATTCTGTCCTGCCTGCAAAATATGCTAGGACAATGTTGGCAAAAACTTTGTGAGAGTAATCAACTGATGTCTGATTTGACATAAGGCCTACTCCATGATATGGAACCCATACCTGACAATGCTTGCAAGATCCAGAGTCCAAATAGCCCAGAGCTCTGGAGTAAAATGAAGTATTACTTTTTTTTGTTTTAAGTAACAAAATAGGTCCTAATGACATTCTGCTAAACTCATATATTATTGACTTATTCAGTCATCATCAAAGATACTTCCTCCTGTAGCAGATAGGAACAAATTCAGAGACACTCAGCCAGACATTACACAGAAAGAAAGACATCATAACACACAGCTTTAAATGAGATGTCTCCATCAAGCCCCCCCCCTCCCTTAGAACTCAGGGAAATCTGCAAAAGAGGATACATGAGTTGGGGAGATAGAGAGGACAAAGGACACCAGAAGAACAAGGCCCTGTAAAAAAAAAAAACAAAAAAACAAAAAAAAACCAAAACTGAACAAAGCTCATATGAGCTCACAGAGATGAAAACAGCAAGCACAGGGCATACATGAGTCTGCACAGGACCTCTGCACATACACGTTTAGTGAGCACCTTTATGGGACTTCTAAATGTGTAAATGAGTGAGTTTCTGATTTTTGTCCCTTCTCTTGGTACTCTTCTATTTTTCTGTTCATTTGTCTTGTCCAACTTTTATCTGACGGTTTTGTTTTATCTTATTAGATTTTATTTTGTTACGTTTTAAAAATGAAAAACCAGTTCAACAAAAAATTAAAGTTAACAATAATATTTAGCTAGAGAATATATAGGTTTTACATGACTACAGTTACAGTGTTAGTCAGTAGTTCTTTAGAAAATTAAAGTGTGTGTGTGTGTGTGTGTGTGTGTGTGTGTGTGTGTGTTTAGAAAAAGAAACCAACAAACAGATCTAATATGAGTAAAAAGTGAGAAACATGAGGACTCAAGATGGCTGGTAGTGTAAGGGTTTCTAGAAGAAGACTTAAAATTGGAGACAGTTGGGTATTTCAATCTGAGTTAAATGAGAAAAGCCTGCTGTGCCAACTCAAAACTGTTAGTAAAATTTCCAATTTTCTAAGGATTTTACTCTATTTGTGTCCTCAATCAGTAGAATGAGATCCACTCATACTCATGTGTAAGATATGCTTTATACAGTGCATTGATCCAAGTGTTCATCTCACCCAAAAAATCCTGGTTGTTTACATGTTTGACCAGGGTTTTAAGCACCCTCTAGTGGAATCATGCTGTCGTGCAGATTTCTCTATCACCTTAACATAAAGGCTTTAATTTTTAAGTTCCCAAACAAAATCTCAAAGGCTTATTTGGTTGGCAAGAACACGTTGAGAACCAAAAAGTGTTTCTGCAGCACATTGCATTATGGAACTTTTCATAAACATCTGTAAAAGAACATGGAAGAAGAAATGATGAGCTGAACTGCAAAACTGAAAACCCCCTCATATTTCTCAGCCGTTTTCTTGGGATGTTTTCCTGCATCTTACTATGTGATATTCATGTGGCAACCATAACTGAGAAATCATCCATTTTATAACCCAGCAGAGTTTTTTATATTTAGCTACGCCATTTTACCTTCTATGTAGGTTTCTAACCAAGGAGACAAACAAAAGTGTACAACTCACTGCTCAAAGGATTAACACCAAATTTCTAACTACAGATCAATATTCTAAGTAGAAGATGCTTCCTGATTATGTTTGTATATTTGTTGAAGGAAGCTTATAAGAACCAAGAATTCATTCTGTCATGATATTGCTCATGAACTTATGCTAAGAATACCTAAGATTTTCCTTTATACATTAATTTCTACAATGTTGGCTTTGATTTTATTTTAATTAGATGTAAGCTCATTGCTACATACATTATAGAAAATATCATAACAAACAGCAAGTATCATCCCCTGAATTCTGTCACTGAAACCCAACAATGTATTGCTTAGGACTTTATTTAATCCTAAATATTTTTATTTCCTTCACCAAGATTTGGAGGAATTTCGGAATCATTTAGTAATTGTACATTATAACTTAAAATTATGGCCATTGAATATATAATAATCTACTGAGGCTGTAAAATAAACTTGTGTTCTGATATCAGTGAAGTACAATTAAATCAAATTACTTAGAAGTAGGTGGAGATGAGTTTATTTTTCAAAGTGCATTCCACATGATGATGAACTGGCCAGAGAGAGTGTCACTAATGAGACAAAGCTATGTGTGGTTAAATAGCTTCCATAAACATTGATTTGAATAACTTTATGTCATAAGACATTGGCCATCCATTTAGTACTGGATATTCATGGATCCCTCAGTTAGCTGCCAACAGATAGGTAGGTCAAAAATGTATGGAAAACCTTCCCAGACAATTGTCAATTTATGAGCAGTAGTCAAATCACTTAATAGACAAATTATACTCATGTGACACTTAGGTCTCTTCACCATTGAACTACCAATTAATGGTATATTAAGAAAAGTAAAATGAAATTTACAATTTTTTTAAAAAATCCAGGATTTATTTACTATTAAAGAACATTCTAATATATATTTTCTATTTCTTGCTTTATATAAGTTTAATTAACTATATAAGCAAACTAAACTTTAATTGTGTAACTTAGGGGATATGCAAGTAAAGACTTCTGCAACCCCAGGCCTTGAAAATATTAAAGTATATTAATACAACTCATAAATGAATAACTTAAGAAATAGAGGATAATCACATTGTATTTGATTAAAAGGGTTATGATGAAGAGAGGTATTTTGTCAAAATCCAATTCAGACATCCCTATGGAAATTTAAGACAGTTGGGAGTAGACAGTATCCGCTTATCCAATTTTTGCCTCACTGTGTCTTTTTCATTTGAATTAATCTGGGTAATGAAGACTCAAACCAAATTATTGTGGGTTGATTACCCATGAAAAGTGGGTTAATTGTTTAATAGCCATGGGTGTAAGTGAGTGTAGGTATTTTAATATAGATAAACTTTAAAATGGCATATTTGATGAGAGCATAAAGTACATATACAGTGAAATCAATAATACAATCTCACATTAAAAGTTGATTAATCTTCATAGAGTGATTTAATTGTCTGTAAAATCAGCTACTAAATACTGGAAAAATATTCATCTATTATAATTGTTCATGTAAAAAACCAACAACAAATGAATGGGTACTTAGCAAATAACTAAATCTTCATTTTGAGAAAATATTGGAAGAAAACATTTTAAACGCCATTTTCAATCAAAGGCACACATAACAAATGGTGATGTCCATCATCTCTTGAGCCTGTTCCAAGGCTTCAGTACATTTAAATGCAGTCATGTACATTTTTATGCAGTTTAAAGGGAAAGGTACAGGACAGGTCTAGTGCCTACAGACAGACATTGTGTCTAAATGAGTGACGCTGGCCAGCATCTTCATTAGCCAGGTACAAGCAATGGGCCTGATCAGGCAATGCCAGCTGCAGCCATGTCTTCTAATTTGCTTTCCAAGGTCATTAGGGGAGAGATCTTATTAAGCACAAGATATTTCTTTCACTTCCAATAAAGGTGCACAGAATTTTAGTGAAAAAACGTCTGCATCTGGCTTTCCTCTCATGGCAGAAACATGGACCCAATTAAAAAAAATGGTGAATGGTTCCATTACGCTATGCCCTTTTATGTCTAAAAAGACAACAATAGAACACAAGGGAATAATAAAAATAACAGCCACCACCAAAACAGATAGCACATGTGAAAGTGAGCCTGCTACATCAGCAGGGAATCTGCAAATGTGGGCAGAAGGTCATTGCAAAGTTCACCAAGTTAACAAGGCCAACCCAAAGATGCTACGTGATTGCCAAACCATCACTAATTTTCTTCCGTTTTCCTTTTTTTCCCTCTTTTTTTTTTCCAACTTGTTATTTAGCTGATTCCTGTTGCTTTTTATGGAAGCTATGACAAGAGCTGAGCATTGCTTTTCACATACTGGAAACCTAAAGTAGACAAGAATTTCCCTTTAAAGTGAATTCCAGAGGACACTCTTGGTAATTAATGTTTGAGAAGCATCATTCAGCCATGGAATGCTTTCATATGGATTCAGTGTGTTCTCTTCAGCTAAATCTCTCTCTCTCTCTTTCTCTCTCTCTCTCTCTCTCTCTCTCTCTCTCTCTCTCTCTCTCTCACACACACACACACACACACACACACACACACACACACACACCCTGACCCAATAAGCTCAAACCTTGTAGATCTTGGTAAAAAATAGAAAGACCCTTGCTATACTTGGGATGCGTGCTCCTTTTCTCTGTAAGCGTCAATAACATTTTTTATTCACAATTTAACATTCTTAAGATGATACTGGCTCTGTGGCACAGAGGGACTTAATCACAGATATTTTTCTGTGACTCCTCCCCAGTCATTGACGTATAGGACTCACAGTTCAGTCACCTTCCTAGAAGATGCCTGCAAGAGAGGTAGGTCAAGAACCCTCCACCATGGAACATCAAGTTAAAACAGAAATAAATAAATAAATAAAAATGAGAAAACAAAGCAGTGAAATTTCATGGGAATCCTACCATTCAGAGGGACCATAATCCCACAGGGTGGAAGAGGCTGTCATTGGGGAACCACAGATAGCTTTCATTTAGAGACACCAATAAACAGAACATCTGAAGAAGCAAGACCAGGCTAAAGGTTTATGGGGTTTTAGCATCTTACCCAAGACAGCTGTCTGGTCAGGGGAGATCCAAACTGCTCAGTTCTCTTCCCTGCACACCAGCTAGATGACACACCTTTACAACAGGATGCATTCCCTATGGTATATATTAATTTTGATGCTTGCCTGGAGCCAGAATTTCTCATTCTCTATCAACCAGTGTGGTTAATTATGTACTGTAATATTTAAATTACAATTCTGATTATTTTAAAAAGATAATTAGACTTTAAAAAGAGAGACAGAGTGAAAATGAAGGTTGTTGCAAAGGTTCTAGTAATAGCAGGAAGACAATATATTTTCCCAGATGTGAGAGTCATTTGTGGCAGAACAGAGCCCACAAGGAGATGGCAACGCAGGCCTTGGAGCTGTATGTTCACTTTAATTAAGGAGGGGCCATCTGGAGCGGATGAAAAGAGAAAGCAGGGTAAATTCTACCAAAGAAGTTGACTAAGTATGAACTCCACATATGCTTCCCAATAAATTATCTCCCTTTGTATTTCCAAGCATTTTTTTTCTTCAGAATTTTCACATTGCCCCCCAAATTAAAAGGACCTATGGGTAGCTTATGTCTTGCATGCTTTCAAAGTTTATATATAGGTATTTCACTCTCTGGAGTATCTATAGATTTTCTTTCAAAGTTATAAAATGTCAATGGAGTAATTTTGTGGGTACTTTGCCAATTCATGTTTCCCACAATGGAACTATTCATGTGCATTTAATATATGTACTAGTGTCATTATTTGATGTATAGTACTTGTGTCAGAAAGGTAATACACATACAGCTATTAAAAATCAGCTATTAACATGCTTCTTTAATAATAGCAAAGACATATTTAGCATATAGAATAATAGCTTATGTCTATATTTTTAATATTTCCTCTCATTTTAGTGTGTGCTGGTGAAGGTAAGTAGACATGAACAGTCAAGTCGTATGTCAAAGAATGACAAGAATTGAGAAAGGCACTGGAGATCAACAGTATTATCAAAATGTAACCTCTTTTCTCATCCTCACTCTGCTAAATACTGCCTCTCCCTCACTTCTTCCTTCCCTTTCCTCCTTTCTCTTTGTTTACTTTGTTCCATTTTGTGTTGGTTATGCACAGGTGTGGGCATTGGTGAATGAAAACCAAAAGAAAGAGAATCAAAGGGCTGTGATTCACCCAGTGTGATAAAAACGAGGATAACGGTATTTTATTTCTTATGCTAAGAAATTTTGGAAAAGAATATGATTTTGTAGATTGTGATAAACCATAAATGATTTTTGGAACACTTTCCAAGCCAAAGTCATACAGAACATGAAGTGACAGATCAGAAAAGTGGTCTCCAGCAAACATTTGTGGTCACATGAAGTCAGCTAGATTATCAGGACCCCATCATAACATTTTATGTTGGCAATAATATAGTAATTGAAAACATTGGCTTTGTCTTTGGACAGATTCAGATTCTAACATTAGGTTTAATACATAAAAACTGTGTTACCTTACATAAATTATTTCACTGGTTTGTGTCATTTTTTTGTTACCAAAAAGTAGAAAGTAGTCCAGACATTTTTCTCTCAAAATTAAATGGCATAAATCATGCAAAATATTCACTAGGCCTAGTTCATACAATCCATAACTATATTAGCACATCTGTTATCATTGTTATTATCTCAGAACTGAGATACTCAATTGTGGTTATTTAAAAAAATCACTGTTGAGTAATTTGGGTAATTTTTTCCTTATGCATAAATAACTACTCAATGATTTTTCCCAATAGTAATTCAGTCCAATATAGCACAAAATAGGTAAACCTGTCTGTTTCCTTAGTTCTTGAAAGGACACTCCAGATTTCTTTAAGTGCAGGATTGGGGGATGCAGTAATGCCTTTAATGGTTAAATACACTCATAACTAAATCAATAAGAATGCAAAGAAAAAGCAGTCTGTGACTAGAGGCAGGGATGTAATCTTTACATCCCATTGATTATAACCGGATTCACCAAGGGTGAAAGAGGCTGTTGGCTCTTTTGAAGTGGCTAGAAGAGCTTCTACCTAACCAACAGGGGATAATCTCCTGCTCTATGGACCTTTGTAAAATGGTTTGCCAGGAAAATGCTTAATTCCCCAGACAACACTTCCCACATGCCTGCCTGCTGTCTTGAGGAGACAATAATCAGTCTGGGGATAAGGAAAATATCCTAATGAGCTCTTCATAACTGTTTAAAAAAAATGATTCAAGTCAATCTTAGCAGTATTCAAAATAATTTGTGTGGAAAGCACCTAGAGCACTATGAATTTCAATGTCTTATTGCTGAGTGACCTCTTAATACAAATATTGCCCATTGTCAGATAAATACCCTCACATGGCGGGGTGGGGGGTGACAGGACTCTACACTGACTTCATTATTTTTACTGCATCTTTTTTTCCTGATGGAAATTAATTTTAAATTTGCATTATAAATGCCATTTTTGTATAAAGAGAGAAGATTTGAGTAGAGGAAAGTGAAATCTTAAAAATCTGCCTGAACTGAAAACATGATTTTTAAAAACTAGAATCTATTTGTATTCTGTATTTATACACTGTGTGGCTGTCCTCACCTACAGTATAAAAGAGAGACCAACGAGATGAACTTAACAATGAATCTCTAGTATTTTTAAAAACAGAAATAGCAGGGTAGTGGTGGCGCACGCCTTTAATCCCAGCACTCGGGAGGCAGAGGCAGTCGGATCTCTGTGAGTTCAAGGCCAGCCTGGTCTACAGAGTGAGATCCAGGAATGGTGCAAAGCTCACAGAGAAACCCCATCTCAAAAAACCAAAAAATAAAATAAAATAAAAACAGAAATAGAAGCAATAAATATAAATCAATATATAAAACAAATGTCTCAGTTCATAGATTCCTTAGAAGAAAACACCAAGCCCTATGCAATGTCTTCTGGAGTGGAGCCTAAAAATCTTGACTTCTCACTTGAAGTCCCTTTGACCTTGACACAGAAAGAGTAGCAGCAGCTAAATGACAAGTTCAAATGTAAAATAGTGGCACAATGGCAACGTGGCACCCTAAACGTGGCTCATTCTTCAGTGACATGCAGGCATGTAAAATAGCTTTTTCCTGGATGAGAGCATGTTTGACGTGCGCTGCCCTTTCTTGTTCCTTGCTACTTTGACAAGAATCTTGGCTACCACTTTGTCCACAATTCACTGACAAAACACTCTGGTTTTGCTGTTGGGCTTTGTTCCGTACCAAATCAAATGATCTATATTTCCTAATAACAAAATCTCACTGTCTTCCCAGGAGAAAAACTACGAGATTAAAAGTAATTTGGAGTAACATTTTACTGTGTGTGTCATAAATACTCCTCCAGTTTTATTTTTGTTTTAATTAGGTGTTTAATATCTGCTGATTATAAATCAAAAGAGCATTAAAAACTTATTTATCAAAAATTTTAAGCCAGTAAACATAAGATAAAGCATGTAAATATCACATAGTTTTTAATGTTCTGTAAATAAGCCAGAGAAGAGAAACTATGTGCATAGTTATTCAATAGCAGCTATTTTTATTTGAAGGATTAGAATAAATATAGTCGTCTTAACATAGTATTTTAAAGACCAATAGAATATTCAAAGCATATTAAGTGAGATTTAGGATCCATAAATTTGATATGTGTCTATGATATAGCTGCTCATCTTCAATAAATCTTCTAATAAACAGTATTTTTTGAACAAAAGCAACTGTTACAATGAATAAATTAAATTCCTATTTAAGACACTTCATCCAGCATAAAAAGGTAGAGAAATTTCCTGGCGGTATGAGAAATGATTGTGTTAATACTGGAGCAAAGCCAGAGTTCTAATGCCCAGTCTCTAGTGAGAAGCATGTCATGTCACACTCCTCTGCAGCATGACAGACTGACACAGCAGGAGTCATAGACATGGAGAATCAATCCAGAAATTCTGACAAGACCCTGTTGGCTACAGTAGTTCCAATCCTTTAACATCAACACAGAATACATGAAAAGGAAAGCAAGTCTCCATCGGTTTTTCAAGAAGTCTAGAATAAAAGATCTCTAGTGTTGTGCTGATTTTATGGCTCTGTGCTCTCTAGTTATCAAATCTGCCATTCAAATCAGAAGCCAATTGACAGCTTACCTCTGGCACATGTCTGCAGTTTAGAGGTTGGGGATGCCAATCACCAGCCTGAAGTCCAGTGTTTTTTGATATTATTGGTGTAGCCACAGTTGATCATCATTCAATTTTTCTTACATTAGTAGTTTTACAGAAAAATTTGTACATTTCAATCATTTTATGTTGGTGTTTATTACATCATGAGTCAAAAAGTAATACACTAAAATCAGTGTAGTTGTCCATTATCTGTCCAATCAAACACTGCCTGTTATGGGAGTGAATCTTTTCAACCAAGCATCTAATTGGTTGTTCAAATTTACATGAATGCAGAGCTGGTATTTGATGAACAAAGATGACTCTGTTCTTAATTAAACTCTTGGGTCAAGGACACGGGTCAGTGGTAAAATAATTGTGTGCTTGTGGGAAGCCTTTGGCTAAATCACTAGTATCACCACAAATGACTGAATGGATGACGAAAATATTAGCCAGTTGTGATGGCACCGGCCTGTAATCCTAGGATTGGGGAGATAGAGATGGGGGATCAAGAGTTGAAAGCCATCTCCATTTAAAGATCAGGAATTTAAAGCCATCATCATCTGGAGCTCAAGTCCAGACCGGTATACATGAGATTGCCTCTAAAGGATAATTAATAAACAGCAAACTTGTCACACAGCAACTTAAACTTAGTGTGTATACTCAGCTCAGTAATGAAAAGGCTTGTTCTGATGAAAGGAAATATATTTCCACCATCGTCTTTTTCTTTCCTTTTCTTGTTCATTACAACTTCTTCTGGTAACCTTTCTCCATCTATAATGAGACTGTACTGTACAATCTTAGGTACAGCAGGAAAATGTACATAGTAGTTTATGTGGGTAGAAATAGTAACCACATATGAAAGTAAAATAAAACATTGGACTTCCTTATCCTTCTAGCTGGAAATTATGAGCTTGTATGTACACACACACACACACACACACACACACACACACACATCTTTATGTATATATAACTTTAAGAATATATATTCATATATACACATAATACACATATATATATATATATATATATATATATATATATATATATATATATATATTCAAGATCACATGTAGATACACAGATTGGCAATATAACAAAGAGAAAGAGAGAGTGTAAAGGGCTCACAAGGTCTTTGAACACTGGAAATTTAATTCTCAGAAAATTTAGAATAAATTCTTGAGGACAAATTCTGACTATGAAATGGTGGGTTCTAGTACATGTATGTAGTAAGATGCCCATCAACAACTACAAAGTGAGACTTTAGGTATATGTAGACATTCATACTGAATAAGCAAGTACTTCTAATTCTAGGAGTATGAAAACAAGCATACTCATACAACACATGCAAATACCACTCTGGGATTGTTCTGCAGCTCTTCTCCATTCCTATTCACCTGACTCCAGCAATCACTGCTTTGATAATAATCCACTTCTGGTATGTGCCTGCCTTGAGATTATAATGCCAAACAGAAAAAGAAAGTTGTGCTTGCAGTGGATATTGTATTTATATGTTCAAGTTTTCTTACCTTTTATTTTCTTTTTTTAAAAAAGTAGAAAAATTAGTACACATACAACTGAAAGAATAGAAGGAGGAAACTATTGAGACAAAAAGCACTCCTCAATAATCAGAACTCTCCTTACAACGTTTCTGGATAATTTTAGAAACAGACAAAAATGATATGAGAAGAGCAGTAGGTAGAAATCTCAGTTGACCTTCAAGCCGCTCTCCCAGTTTCCCAGAATGCATTTGTTGCATAATCTCTACAGCTGCAAACATGAAGGATCTCACTCCTGTGATGAGATTTTTGTCATATTGCACAGTTGACCTTAAGATAGGGAGATTATATATGGAGTCTACCATAATCATAGGAGCCCTTTCTAAGTGAAGCGCTTTCTTAGGTTAGTCACACAAGCCAGCTATTTAAAGCATGAGAAGGATTCAATTTGGTACTGCTCACTTGAAGATGAAGAGGTCATATACTGAATGCTGACAGTAGCCCCCAGCTGACAGCCAGTAAGGAAATTAATACGTCCAGCAACACTTAGTGTAGGTGGGGATATCCAAGCCTAGGTGAGAACTGCAAACTTGATGTCCCCCTTGTGAGATTCTGAGCATGGGAATGAGCCACACTATGCCCATTCTTCTTATGTATAGGAAGTATAGAAAAATAAGTTTGCCCTTTTTTCTACTTCTAAGTTCACAGGAATTCATCATATACCCATGGAAAACCAATACAGAAATAAAAATAGCACCTACATTATTGACATAAGAGAGACTGGAGAAATTAGATGGATTTTCAAGAAGAGAAATGAGTTTGGTGACTGATCTCTAAAGTCAAAGGCAACAGGGGTTACAACAGGCCTTCTAAAATGGAAGGAACTTACACTGGAAACGCATAAGAAACAAGACACCAAAACAGCTCCAAAATAGTCATTTCCCTCCCAAGAATGGGGCTTTTAGTAATTTTCCTCAAATTGATACATCATTCAACCCCTCCCGATGAAAAGAAAAAAACAAGACCTTAGAGTGGCCTATAGTTACAGAAATTGAATTGACTTCAACTATTTGAGAAAGGGGATAAATTCCCCCCAGGAAAGTAAAGGAGAAAGGAAAAATAAAGGAAATAGAGCAGGGGCCATGGCTTCATTTTTTTAATATGTAACATCCAGCTTTGAGTTTAGTTGAAAATCATTGCTCAGTAAAAACTTATTGAAAGAAAGATTGGACTGTTGGATGAATTATTAATGTACTCTCTTTTACAATTTCAAATAATCACATTTAACTTGACAGCAGAACACCCAAATATGTAAGAGCAGCATACTGAAATAGCAAGAATGCACTTATTGGAAGTCTATAGACCCGTGCTTGAAATGTGTAAGGATACCTCTGTTCTGCGCCCTTGCATTGAAGCCAATATGTGACTCATAGAAGCATTAGAAAGAGAGCATGAGAGAAATCTATGCTGTCTCAGCCTCTTTTGTATAGCAAGCTATTATGAAATTGAAGCTATTTAATAATTACTATATAAAATATATATTAATATACCATCTCTTTCATGTTATAGGCTTAGAATTTCTTCACTGACAGGCACATCATGAATGAAGTTCTTAATAAAAGAGCTTTACCTACAAGGTGGCTGAGACAAATCTGATCAAACATTATTTGTGATTATACAATCTACTTGAACATGATTGCAGATATATATATATATATATATATATATATATATATATATATATATATATATATATTATATATGTTGGAGAGTACATGAACATATGTTAATTTTGGGTGCTTCAACATGTTAGTGATGCTCATCCCTCTTTCTCAAAGCCCATTACCCATCATTAGTCCCATGCATCTGCTCAATGACAAAAGATGTTGAGAAAGTTTATATTCTGTTGATGCAGAAAAAGAGAGGAAAATCAGAAACATTAGTTTTTACTAATATTATCTTCTACCTAGAGTTCATCTTCACTTGATTTTTGTTTAACTTAATTTTAGTGCTGTGAGATCACTACCCTTGAAAATAATCAGATCTTGTCTCTCTGGGTGAGAATTTGAATGGTCAATATTCTCCCTTCTTTACAACTCTGTCTGTTCCAATGCATTATCTCCTGAATGTTCAGCTTCCTTGCACTAGGAATATCAAACTCTCACTGCAGGGATAATGAAATGGAGGAGAAATTGCTGTGGATATCGCTCTGTGTAAATAAAGTTCTTATTGGCCAGTGTCCAGGCAGGAAGTATAGGCGGGACAAGAGAGAAGAGCATTCTGGGAAGTAGAAGGCTGGAGAGACACCGCCAGCCGCTGCCATGAAAAGCAACATGTAAAGACACTGGTAAGCCACAAGCCATGTGGCAAAGTATAGACTAACAGAAATGGGTTAATTTAAGATAGAAGAAGTAGATAACAAGAAGCCTGCCACAGCCATACAGTTTCTAAACAATATAAGTCTCTGTGTGCTTTTTTGGTTGGGTCTGAGCAATTGTGGGACTGGTGGATAAGAGAGATTTGTCCTGACTGGGCTAGGCAGGAAAACTCTAACTACAAGAAATGACTTTTCTTGCTTTGAAAATTAATATTGTGAGCATGAGAGTAACACCTACTGGTTTTAGCTTTGCTCTTGATGCATATTGCCTAAGGACAGTGGTCCACATCTTGTTTTTCATACAACCTACTGTACTTTCATTATGTTGCTTTGTTCTGGACAATTCTCTTAGACACACACAAAGATGAAGGGCAATGCATTCATAGGAGAGAGCTTAGAATGCTGAGGGAATTTAACACCAAGATATGTAAACAAGAGTTGAATTAAGAAAGAGATCCAGGGTCAGGGAATGAGCACCCACAGGCAGAAACACGGCTGCAGTCTTCAAATGTTTGAGGAACAGTCATGAGGGAAAAGAACTAAATGTTGTCTATATAACCCTAGGGTAGAGTAAAGACCAATGGGTGGGGGCAAAAGTCAGGCCTAATTTTCCTAAAGAATCTATCAGAAACAACTACAGTGTCTTAGGTGGCCTTAGGAAGTACTACTAGGTTCTGTGAAAGAAAAAAAGAAAATGCTTCAAGCTATTTGATTACTATTCAAGCTATTTAATATTCAGGAAACTCCCAGAAAAGATGGATTCAATAATAAAATGGAGATTGGACACATATTTAGGTAGTGTGACTATATAATTCACCCTCCACAGAGGGATCAACAAATAGGAAAGAAAGTGTTAGCAATGAGGCTCAAAATTGGGACACTAAGCAAAGTAAAATATACGTTTTGGCTCTACTTAGAGTCTCCTCTAAACCTGAGATCATGTGGAATTATTCTGTTACATTAACGCATTAATATCAGTTTAGCAGTTTGCATTTCTGGGATATATTTGCAAGACAATGGGTTTTTCAACAATCAACTATAAAATTCCTTTATCTTCCTTGGATTGAGCCACGAGGAATGTTTAAGCAAGTGGGCATATCTGTTTGGTATAGCTTTAAATAGCCTAGGTACCTTAAAGTATAAAGTGGGAACAAATAAGATTAACCCATCAGACAACTATAACATAAAGTGTATGGCTTAGATTTATAAGTTACAAGGAAAGATTTTATGGTATTCCACTCTTGGCCACAGGCTCATCTAGCCATGCAAGGAAGGTGTGTTGGATGCTTACTCTGAGTTCGTTACTGTAGGATGGATTGGATATCACTTTGTCCTAGTAGCACACTCTACAAAGCCAGCGTTATTATCTTTTGGGATAGATATGTGTTTTGCTCTATTTTATAGAGAAAATACTTTTGTTTGATTTGAAGGTCTAATTTGTCTAAAAGTATAGGCTTCGGACAGGAAATAATTAGAGCTTGAATCCTTATCTCTCCTTTCCAGAATCAACCACTTGTGACTCTCCAGGGTATCAACAACAGCTAGAAATTCTACTGTACCCAAAGAGGGTCTGACTTTTGAGAAAAGTAAATTAAAAAATATTTTAGTTATTTCCGAATTCTTATATTATTCTATTCCATTATTTATAATTGCATGCAATTATTTTAGTCTTCTATTAGGTTCTAGGCACTGAGACAAGATAATTATTGCAAAAGTAAATAATCACAAGCAGTAGAAAAATGTGCATTATTGCAGCCTAGCTAGTCTACATGTCAACAAAACCTGGGTATTCATCATATGAGTGAGTATACTTGCTTTATTAAGAAATAGCTAAGCAACTGATCAAAGGAAGAATACAAATTTCCAATTATGAACTCATAAGAGGTTTCCAGTATGGCACAGGAAGGTGTGTGAATTAACAGGACAGGGATGAAGATACAGTCAACAAAGCTGTTTATGTTTGAACACTTCTGAACTGCCAATGGAATACAGAATTGAGCAGAGATGCATAAAAAGACACACAGTTGGATCCTAGTAACAAACATGGAATTAAAGTCTAAACTAACTCATGTATTGTGCAACAGCAAACAACAAAATTAACAAGAAGATCAAAATCCCGGGGAAAATAAAAATTCCAGTTTGTGTTCATCTCTTTTGGCCACACTGCTAGTAATGGTTATAACATAGATGTGACTATATAAAGTATAAGACTAAGAATATGATAACTGAGCAGGTGTGGTGGTTCGCTCCTGTAACCCTAGCAATCAGGAAGATGAAAGGGAGGACCATTAGTTAGTAGCAAGACTGAGCTACAGAGCAAGACCCTGTCTAAATGAATAATAAGGCTGAAAGGACCCTGTTTGTACAGCTTTCTCTTGATCATTTTGAAATAATTTAATAGAAAAAAGAAACATCCTGAGAGTTTCTGTTTCATCCGTCCAACTCTCTCACATCTCTGTTTTCTGTGAAATTAGAAACAAAGTAATGAGCAACACAATGATATTTCAGCTTGCTGAAATAAAACTAGAAGGCTTAAGGCAAGGAAAGCATTGTATAACCTGTTCCAAGGATGAAACCTGAACAAGCATGAAATATTTCCTAGTATAAAATACCCTCAGTGGACTAAAAACTTTCTTTGGAACCTAGAACAACAAGGGGAAGTTTGCTCCTCATTAGCTGAAGCAGTAATGACCTACTCTTACATTTTCTGTTTCTTTGGAATTCATTTGTTTTCATTACATCAGGTGGTTGTTATTACGATGTGTTAATGGGCTTCAAGCAGGGCTGTCCTCTGTGACTTCAGCTCTGATTACCAAAATGAGAGTTTTGATATTTCTTATTATACAAACACAGTTTGCATTCCAATTGTTAATATTCTTGTCCACCAGAGCAACACTAAAAGAAAGAATATATGAGAATCTTATTTTTATTTTCAATGTCAGCTCACTTTGATCCAATCTTCAGAGCTCTAATTTGTCTTTTGAACTTTAGCACCATACTTCAATTCTTTTATGTTCCTAGTCTCATTGTTAAGAGTGACTCATTGTTCTAAAAGTTTTTAGAATGTTTTTTTAAAAGGAGAAAATCCACTTACAATTTCCCTTTTTCTTTACTAAATCCTTCCAGGTTCACTATGCAGTTTTGGCATAATCAGTGTTTCCCTCTTTGTTTATCTTCTGATCTTACCTGTAGGATCTATCCCCAACCATCTAGAGCATGTACATTTTCTTCAAGAGGATTAAAATTACTTCCTGTAGCTCACTAGCTTTGTGGTGGTTTAAAAGAAAATGGCCATGTAGGCTCATATGTTTGAAAACTTGGTCCTCAGTAGATTAAACCATTAGGGAAGGATTAGAAGGTGTGGCCATATTGGTGGAGGTGTGTCATTGGAGCAGGTTTTGAGGATGTAAAACCCCACATCATTTCCAATTAGCTCTCTCTCTGCTTTCTATTTGGGGGTCAGGTTTGAGCTCTCAGCTGCTGATCCAGCACCAAGCCTGCCCGGTTCTTGCCACATGCTTCCCACCATGGTGGTCATGAACTCACTTTCTGAAATGTGAGCCCCAAATTAAACGCTTTCTTTTCTAAATTGACTTGGTCATGGTTCTTTGTTATGTCAATAGAAAAGTAACTAAGACTGAAGTCGATACCAGAAGTTGAATATTACTATGATTGGCCTGACTGTGCTATTTTTGTTTTTGTTTTGTTGTTGTTTTGCTTTGTTTTTGAGGACTATCGTAGACTTTAGAACTTTGGACTAAAACGCAATTGAATATTATAAGCATAGCTCAATGGGCCATCTTAGAAGGAGAGTTGAAGATAGTGATGCTAAGAGCAATGTAGACTATTGCGGCCTAGCTCAAAAGGTTTCAGAAGGCAACAATATTAACAGCTGGCATAGAGGCCATTCTTGCGGTATTTTGCCAAATAATGTGGTTGCTTTTTGCCCCTATCCTAAGAATCTGCCTGAAGCTAAACTGAAGAGATTTGGAATAATGTCATTGGTAAAGGAGATTCCAAGACCACCAAATATTTCCTCTTTCACATGGTTACTAGCCATCACGCTTATGCAGATCTACTATGAAAACCAGCAAGCAGAGCAAAAGAAAAAAAGTGTATAGTTTAGATATAGAGTACACCCAGAATTTTAATGGTGGAGCCTTGGTTTGTGCTGAAAGAGATGAGGGAAAATGGAAAAATAGAGAGTTGTGCCTTACGGGCGAGATTCTACTCAGATAATTCTGAAATATATGAAAATAAAAAGCCTAAGAAATTTTCTGTTCCTAAAAACAACAACAAATCAAGGATTACACAGATAAAATTCAAGAAGAGGGCCAGGTCTCATTCCTAGCACAAGGATGAACTTCCCAGCATTGGCCAGGTGGTTCTGGCTTAGAGACATGAAGGATCAAGAGTAAGGAAGTGTGGAATCTTTTTTTCCATGGTTAAGAAAAGTGGCTTAGTCCAGGGTTGTTCCAGAAAAGTCCTACCATAGAGACCTGGTGAGGACATTGTGTAAAACTGTGAAGGTGAAGCCTGGATTGTGTTGAAGTCTCTGGATACTGAAGGTGCCAGTGCCATGGGATGTGCGCCAAGGAGAACTGCAAGCAGGTAGTGGAAGTTCAAGAGAGATAATCCTGTTGTAGTCAGCAAAACTGGAAGGCTATAGCAATCTAAGCCCTTTGACATTAGACATAACGCTAGAGGATTTAGCGTTTTCCCTGATGGGTTTGTCAGTATTTCTCCTGTGTGCCTCTATTTCTCCCTTTTGGAATGGTAATGCATACCCTGTACCATTGTATTTTGGAAGGATGTAATTTACTTTATAATATCATAAGGGATTATAATTGAGACATAGATTTAAGCCTCAGAGAGATTTTTGGACTTTTAAATTGGTTGAGACTGAAGACTATGGGCTATTGAAATTGGACTAAATGGACTTTGAATTATGATATGGCCACAAGACAATATGGGGCAGGCAGTAGAATGTGGTGGTTCAAATGAGAATGCTCTGCATAGGATAGGTTCATATACTTGAATACTTGCTCCCCAGTTGATGGAACTGTTTGGGAAGGATTAGAAGGTGTGGCTTTGGGGATGAACTGTGTCAGTGGAGACTGACTTTGAGATTTTAAAAGTTACTACCATTGTGGGTAACAGTTTAGTGCTTGTTCTGTCTCCTGTCTGTCTCTCCCTCTGCCTTTCTGTCTCTGTCTCTCTCTGTGTCTCTCTCTGTGTCTGTCTCAGTCTCTGTCTCTGTCTCTTTCTCCCCTTACTTCAGGACCTTATCTACCTATCTTCTTACATGCTCCCTGCCATGATGGTTATGGGCTCACCCTCTGTAGTGTAAGCCCCAATGATGCTTTTTGTTTTTAAATAAATTCTATTGGTCATGGTGTTTCCTCACAGCAATAGAAAAGTAAGTAAGGCAGTTTGAATATAAACAGTGGACAGAAATTGCTATCAAGCACTGTATTTCATCAAGTTCTATTATTAATTAATTATTAAAATTAATTAATGATTTTTTTCACTTTCACAAATAAGAAATGGAATTCGTTTTTTGTTTTTGTTTTTAAATATTTTTTCTTTATTATTATGTGTTTTAAATTTTATACATCAGCCATGGGTTCCCCTGTCCTCCCCCCTCCCGCCCCTATCCCCACCTTCCTCCCAGCCCCTCCCCTCCATACCCATGTCCTCCAGGATCAAGGCACCCCTGGGGATTCATTTAAACCTGGTGGATTCAGTACAGATAGGTCCTGTCAGCTCCTTCCAGATTGAGCAAAGTGTCGAGAGAAAGCCTCATCTGACCTAGTCTGGTGATCAGATGGCCAAACACCCTAACAGTCGTCTTGGAACTCTCATCCAATAACTGATGGAAGTGGACACAGAGATCCTCAGCCAAGCCCCAGGTGGAGCTCCAGGTGTCCAACTGTCGAGAAAGAAGAGAGTCTGCAAGAGCGTGAATTGTTGAATCCAAGATTGCAAAAAGCACAGGGACAAATAGCCAAATGAACGGAAGCACATGAATTATGAACCAAAGGCTGTGGAGCCCCCAGCTGGGTCAGGCCCTCTGGATAAATGAGACCATTGAATAGCTTGATCTGTTTGGGAGGCACCCAGTCTGTGGGACCAGAATCTGTCCTTAGTGCATGAGCTGGCTGTTTGAAACCTTGGGCTTACACAGGGACACTTTGCTCAGTCTGGAAGGAGGTGACAGGACCTGCCTGTACTGAATCCACCAGGTTTAAAAGAAATGGAATTCTTAAAGCCAGAAGTGGCATTAAGTTTATTCACAAGCCCAAAGAGAATGATGTCACTTGTTTTCTGAGTGAGACCAGGATTATTTTTCAAAAGCTCACAAAATTTAATGGATCTTACAAATCGATATTTTTGGCACAGCATATTGTAATTATTTAGGGCCTCTCAACATCAGGTGAGGACTTCTCCTCAGGCTGTACTGATAGGAGCAGCAAATTCCCTGTTTTAACTGGATAATAAACTTACTTCTACAAATGGCTAAATCTATGTTTATACATGCATGATGAGATTAGTGTTTACCTAAGAGGACTGTCTCTGCTCACTAATGTGCACTTTACAATAACCTAAGAAAACAAAAACAACCTTTCCACTCCCAGGAAATGGTAGTTGTGGTAATTGTAACAGTATTAAGCAGCCTTACTACTCTAGACCTTACATAAATACATTCAATTGGATGCAGTTCTTTTGTCCTATGTCTATGGAAAAAATCCTTTATGCTTCCACTGTTTGAAGAATGGTAAATGCTGTATTTTGGTAAAGTCTGTATCACAGTACTGTGGTGCAAGGCTTTCATTCTGTCTACTTCAGCTTGTGCCCATGTCTGTCACGTGTTGGTTTACCTCGCATTGTTTCTCTTCTCCTCTACCGCTGTAGAGATGGCATTTCATAGACAGCTATTTTTACCATGGTGTGGGTGTTTAACTTTGCACCATGAGGGCTTTGTCCTTCACAGGGCACTGTGGTGTCCCTGCTTCCCTTTACAGCAGAGTCTATGTTTCCTTGCCACTGATTAAACAGATGTTTTGAGTGTGTCCATGAGAGCACCTGTTCTTTTTCTCCTGGTTTTTAGGGTAAAGTTGCACACACCACAGCTGTATTGAGATCTTTAAAATGTGGAAATTTTGAATGGAGCTCTTGAGGACTCAAAGCATTGAAATAAACTGAGACAAAAACCACAGAAATAAACCAAATAACAAAACAATAACTGTATCACAAATATTAATTTTCATATGTAGAGTAGTTTAGGCCTACAACTTCATTGTGTGAAATGTAATATCTAACCAATGTCAGAAATGATAGGATCTTTTCTTGAATTGAAAGATGAGAAAAATTAAGATTAAATAGACTTTGTTTTCTCTATTTATCGTGAGAATGGATCTAATCATCATAGTTCATTATAAACAAATCACAATTAGTGCTGAAATCAAAGCTGTTACATCAAAGATACCAGCAATTTGTCAACCAAGGGATGCATATTCTTTCTGGAGTATGGCATAGTTGAAGATTCAGAAAAGTACAAAGTAAGAAATAAGTCTGAAAATATAAGAAAAATAACTTTGAAATGAGAAGAAATTATAAACTATTAGAAGGAATATGAACTATTAGAAGTAATCTGTAGCAGAATTGTTGCCAAAAGGTGGAAGTAGCAAGTCAACAGCCGAAAGATGAACACAAATCCCAATGACTACAGATCAGATGAATGGCACTCTAAGGGAAGATGAAGTGCTTCAAGGTGCTGAAGCACTTGTTTAATATTATTTACATGTGAATATCTCTTTTTATAAAGATATGGGCTATGGAGTAATTCAATATATTCTACCCTGTGTCATAAAGTTAGGATAATGAAAAGCCATTGTCAGGATGAGGGGATGGCTTGATGAATAAATTGTTTCCTCCAACCATGAGGACCTGAGTTTAGAAATCCAGCATAAATAGAAAAACCAGAAGGCATATTGGTATCCTGTAATGCCAGCACTTAGGAGGCAGAGATAATGAATCTGTGGGACAAAATAATGAGCTAAACTAATCAGAATTGAAAAGCTCTGGAGTCAATGAGATATACTGACAATTTAAAAAAATAAATAAATAAAAGAGAAAAACCCATATGACACCAACTTAGGGCCTTGACATGCATAGCATGCATGACTATACTGCATACACATGCACCTGCAATCACAAACACATAAACAGACCACTGAACAAACATAAATATGCATGCACACTGCACATACACTTTTACTAAGGCAAAAATCAAAGTAGGATTTTCAGTAGATTTCAGTGTTTGAAAAACCACCATGCTCAGCTGGCAATTGAGTACTTTATAAACTGTAAGTGTAACAGTGATACCAGACCCTGGCTATGTGTATATGAAAACTAGAGTTGACCATAAATTCAGCAAGGGTAGAAATGTCCTCAATGACACTGGGGAAATTGGCTCTGAAAAGGAGAATGAAAGTAGGATGGTTCTACAAAGGGAAGAGTTACAGGATAAAAGCAGGTCCTGTCTCTCTTCATAATGGAACCAAGCAAGACTACCTCCATGAGCACATGCATATTGGGTATGCCTTTGCTTTTGTCTATGTACACAAACATTTACATATGTGGGTAAAAGTGTCACAGGATGAGACCAAGTAGTCACACAGACATAGGAGGACAACCAGGCAATCATGAAATGACTTATATATGAAAATTAAGCTATGTCAAGGAAAATGACAAGCTTCTAACACCTATGCCCATATCCACATACTGTAACAATCACATGACCCCTGTGATAGTCAATCTTTATTGTCAACCTGGTGGGATTTATAATAGCCTAGGAGATACACCTCTGGGTGACTATGACTGTGTTTGTACAAAGGAATAAATGAGGCTGGAAAACCTACCTTGAATGTTGGCAGTGCCATCCCATTGGTGGGATATTAGACATCAAGAAAAGGAGAAAGCAAGTTGAATGCAGGCACTGTTCATCCTCTACACTCTAACTGCAGAGGGTATAAGACCTGAGGCTTCAAAGTGATTCTGAAAAGTAAGACCTTCTATCCTAAGGTGCCTTTTCTTGAGCATTTTATCACAATATGAGAAACAACTGATAAAATCCAGAAAAGAATCACCAATAAAATCTAAATCATGATGCCTGGAACAAATTGAAATGAGCAAAGAGATGAAGAAGACATTTTTCAAAATTCTAGAGTTAGAATTTTGGAAATCTCAACAGAGAAGTGACACAATCCCTCTAAACTTGAGATGTAAACTCATTCATATCTTAATGATTAAGGTTAGCAAATGTCTACAAGAAAGCAGACCCATATCAGCGTGGTTTTGGGAATGCTGGCATTTTGTTTGAGAGAACCATCTAGCCCAATTAGTTTTAATATTTTACCTTTGAACACTTTCATTATAAATGAAACTGATGCCCTACCCTATGCTGTCTTGAAAGCATAGAAAACACTCTATAAAATAATAATTAAACTGTCTTCATAGAGTCAAATTAAGCAGAAAATGTATAAATATCTTCATGTAACATTTAAACCTCCTATTTATCTACATTATACAAATTTTGGAAGTATTATCCACCCACAGCGTTGACTTATGGATCTCACCGTGGTCAGCTAGAGAAGTAGCCTTTGACAACTTCTTAATTTTGTTTGAAAATTGGGTAATATTGTTACTAAATCCTTCATTGATCATATTTGATCATTTTCTTTTACAGTTAGATAATTTAAAAGTGAATATGGAGACATGGCTCATCCAGTAACACATTTGTGACACAAGCATGAGGGCCTGAGCTTAGAACCCAAGCCCCCACATCCAAAGGTGGGCAAGATAGCTCCAGTTTTGGGAATGGCAGAGTGTGAGAAGAAGAAAAGAGTGAATTCCAAGGCTTTCAGGGCAGCAGATCTAGCCATTCAGTGAGCTGTGGGTAGGGAAGTGTTGCTGTTTCCAAAGCTAAATTGCAGAGCAATAGAAGAACACATCTGATATCAAACTCTGGCCACCATATTTGCACAGCTACTTGCATGCACATTCATGTGTGTGCATAAACATTCACAGGACTTTGCACACATACATTCACAGGACTACACGCACACTAAAAAATATCACCCTAAGTTTAAGTTAACATTGAACAACATAATAGGCTAATTAATCCAATAATAATCATTAAATATCAGTAATGGAATAGACTAAGAGTAGGTATTACCCACACCAAAACTTTCTGTCTGTTTCCTGGCAGTCTTCACAAAAGCTCTTGCTACCATGGTCATTTATCTGTTGAAAGTAGAATTTTATTCTAAAGACCATTTCTCTGTTCCTTGGATATATTTTTGTTTTTTCTTGTTTAGAGTTATTCTTTGAATGATAAAATCTTACATTACTTTTTACTTTGGTAATGGGAAAACCAAAATGTCCCATGAGGTAAGTTACTTATTTGCTTATTGCATCTATTCTTTTAGGGATTTGTTTTTGACAGCAGAGCACTTGTGTGCTGGGTAACTCTTGTTATGTATCATTAATGTCATCAGCAGGATCATTACCTCCTAATTCAACAAGAAATAAACTATGATTTTTTGTGTGCAGTAAAAGGTGAAACATGTACTGGAAATGTATAGCATTAGTCTCATAAATTAATAACACAGGTAGGGATCTTAAACCAGCACAAAACAAGAGTAGTAGGATGACCATCTTCCAGTTTCTTCTTCAATTGTGTCCAAGAGTAGGGCTTCATTAGCCTAAGATCAAATCGTTTCAATAGTAATTTCAGGACATAATGTAAATAAAATAAGAAATGTGAAAAAGAATAATATAAAGCTGATAGAAGAGGAGTTTATGAGACCCCACCCCTTCCTAAGGAGGAGCCCATGAGGCCACATTTCTTTCCCAGTTGGAGCCAAGGAGGCCACACCACTTCCTGTGGACCCAATGGCTAGCTGTCAGTTGGGCAAGAGATGGCTCATTTTTTCTAGTGGTATAGCCACTGAGGAACAAAGTAGGAAAGGAGTTCAGAGGGAAAAGGGAAGATATCAGAGACAAAAATAATCTAAAGGGGATGAATATAATCACAATATGCTGTATGTTCATATCAACCCATCATTACAGATTTTAAACATCCTAAAGCTTCTCTCCCTATGAACTTTTTAAGCACACAATAATTTTGCTAATTAAAATATCTCACAGATAATGATTCTCTCAAAATTTATGCTGTTCATGAGAAGACTGTAAAGAATGTGGGGAATTCTTAACTGGGACTCTTAAAGAGGCCTGGTCAGCACTTGTTTAGCTTTTGCCCATTCAGGCCATTTTTCAAGCTTATCTTCTGCTGTGGGTACTTCATGAACAAGGGGGCTTAATATTGATTCTGCCTGGATTCAGGCTACTTCATCCTGTGTTCATTTTATTTCTAATTTGATTGTTTAGGGGTGGTATAGATTGAACCTAGGACTTTGTGAACTGGGACATGTATTAGGCAGTGAAAGCACTAACTATAGCAGCACTGGGTTTCCCTGGTGAGCTTTTAAAAATGAATTCATTGCCCAAAGTAATGAAGAGTGAAACCATATGACCTCTAAGACACATTCAGGTGCCTACATATAAATCTTATCCATAATTTATTTACCAATTAATGTTAACATGAATATTTGGGCATCTTTCTGTGCCAACCAGCTCACCTTATCTGACCTTAAGGTAACTGCCTGGATCAGGGCAACTGAACATTTTTAAATGCAAAAAGAAAAGAATACCTCTTCCCAGTTTCCTGTTCACCTGATATAATACAAGGAAATGTGAGCCAATGTTTCATTATTTCTAGGGGATAAATGTAATATTGTTCTGGTTGCACAATTATCAGTGTCTATTAACTGTTGACTAAACATTAATGTAAAATAGTAAAGTGTAAATGAAATTTTTGTATTTGGACACTTCTAAGATAGAAACAGTTTTTCCACAATGCACCAAACAAGTACCAATTTTAAAACCCACAAGATCATCCCCTTTCCACAAATATCTTGCATAGTGCTGAAATTCTCACAAGCAGTACTTTCCCACACATCTGAATTACAAACTAATAAACAGTTTAATAATCCATCTTCACACCTCTCCCACAACAGAATCTATTTCAAAGACTCGCATGGTACCATACCTAGAATAACTGGACTCATTTGGAGGATTATAACCTAGAAATTAACTCTCCATAAGTATTAAAAATTATTTGGCCTTTACAGATGTTCATTCTGCTTATTATATGTGTACTTTCTGGATCAAATGTTCAATATGAATATGTTAGTATCCACCAAAGATAGTTCCTGGCAGGGTACATCTTCATATCAACAGGAAATAAACAGAAAAACATTAAAAGGCATGAAATTTTAAAACAATAGCTTAAAGGTGTTTTATAAGCAACAGATGGTTTATACTACTTAAGCAAATATTTGCTCTGGGATGAGAAACAGGAACAACAACAAAATCTCTCAGAAGTGATGTCTCCCATGCAGTATGTTGTAATTAAGGCAGAGATATGCAATATGGAAACTAGCTCTTGGAATGACTTCTTGTAATATAAGAAATACTAAGTATCCTGATATACAGGAGTACAAAACTAGGAATAAATTAGGAAAAAAGTGTTTAAAAAAATATCCTGTAGAGAATGGCATCTCTCTATTTACATACCACCAAACATGCATCACAACATCCCAGTATATTGCCCCATACATACATATTTTCTATTCCCTGCTGTGGGATGTCATTCTGTATACTGTGAATATGTGTTGCTATGCTATAATTGGCTAATAAAGAAGCTGCTCTGGCCTATGGCAAGTCAGATTATAGCCAGAAATCCAAGAGACAGGAAGAAGAAAGGCAGAGGTAGAGGAGATATGAGCTGACCACCCAAGGAGCAACATATAATGGGATGCAGGTAAAGCCATGGCCACATGGCAATACATAGATTAATAGAAATGGATTAATTTAAGATGAAAGAGCTAGCTTGCAAGAATTCTTACCAATAGGCCATACAGTTTGTAAATAATATAAGCCTCTGTGTGTTTACTTGGGACCACGCAGCTGCGGGACATGCATAGGAGAGATTTGTGCTGACATTTGCCAGGTGGGACACAGGAACTCTTTCACCTACAATTCCCTTTTGTGGAGTTACAACTACTGGCCATGAAAAAAGAGTGTAAAGTAAAGAAAAAGAGAAATAATAAAAGCCAAGTTTAGATTCAAGACAGACAAAAGCAAATATCAAGCCAGCACAGTCTGCTGGGTCTGACAATGGATTTCCTCCCAAGTTTTTCCAGGTTAAGCAATCACCTCCTCTCCTCTAGCTTCTCCATTGCTAATTGAGGAGATTAAACCCCAATGAAAAAGTTCTCTTTTGACTGTGATCTCATTAGTAAGTAGAAGTTATGAAGCTTGGAGTCCAAGGAGTCCTTGCAGAGCCCAGGTAAGAAGTGGTGCAGAGGCATGAGCAGGGGTGTGTGGGGCACGAGTTTCCTGATGCTCTTCTCATTCAAAACTGAGCCCGTGAACATGCTAGAAGGCATGCTTGCTATGCATACTGTCACAGGAAGGTGACAACACACTATATTGCCTATGAATTCCCAAGCAATTATTTTACAGTAATTTAGACAGTCTGGATTTTCTGAAAAGAAACTACATTGACTTATAGATGGTAGTCATATATTCTTTCCTGGAAAAGATTTCACTTTTATCTCCTGTAATAAATTTGTACATTATGTATAGACTTATATTTCCTTAGAATTTAGAAATGTTTACATTAGCATATTAACAAACATCTGCAGGACAAAGTACTGTGCTGAGTAGTAATGTTACAGAGACTGATGTGACCTTCCTGAATCTCATGTTGTTAAATCTTGCAAAGTTGAATGAATATAACATGTTCAAACATTGTACAGATATTTAGTACATATATTATATATTTATGTGTACATACATTTATATAAAAGGAAATATATGCATATATTTAAGTGACTATCAGAGGGAGAGAACTTACATTCCTCAAGTGTGTGTTCAACAGCTACCTTCACATCTGAGTCATGTGTTCATAAACTCTCCTATATGAATGACTCCCATAACCTTCCTGAGATAATTCCCTTTTTCAAAACACTTGTCTCAAAAATAAATCCATATGACCTTGTTTGATTCAGTCGAATAATACTCACTGTTAATTTGCATGTTTTCAGGATAGTTTTAAGAACTACTCGCTATTTGGGAAAGCAGAAACGTAACACTATGCTGTCGAAGCACTAATCCCAGTTCTACACCCTGAATTCTTTTGAATTATAGGTTTTTAAGTGGTAAAAGCATGACACTCATTTTCCTGGTTATATTCTAAAGCTAAAACTAAATATTGTTTATACGTTTATCCAAATGTAAAGTATTGCATTGATTTGCAACATTTTCACATTTGAACATGGTTATCCTGTCAATGACAACTGAAGACCAGTTTTATGTTGTGCTAGAATGTTTCCAACACAGGAGAACCTTGGCCAGATACTGTGTAGAATTCAGAAAAACATTCTGACTTCAAGGTAATTGAAATAATGGTTAATGGTTCTTCACAAAGACTACCTAAAACCATGGAAACTAGGTCGGATCTCATGAAACTCAAGGGCAAGAGTATTATAAATGATGGGCAAAGAAATTCAAATTACATATGAGAGAGGAGAAATTTCTTTTCTGTTTAATGTGGAAAGCTGCTGTAACTAGTGTAGATAAGAAGCAATTAGATTATTCAGAAACTGAAGTCTAAAGGAAGAAGGCAAATAATGAAAAGACAGAGGCTGCAAGAAGCAGACCTAGATGCAAATAATGTTCCTGGAAAGAGAGTCAATTCATTTTATTGCTTGGGGATCAAAATGAAGATACCTCAAATCAAATCAAGTCAAGCAAGAGATGTGGGATTTCAATTTTTACAGGTTGATTAGATTCTATTTTCACTGAACCCTGTGGACTTGGTGAAAGGACTTGAAACTCCTTTTGGTGCTCTGAAAAATTTCCTGACATGTGAATTTTCTACAAAGGGATTGCTCTATATATTAGCCACCAAACAATAGCATGGAGAGAGCAGATGCAGCAGTGGGTTGAGAGTCAAGGGTCTAAGCCACATTTGTGGTTTTCCAGCTCCCACACCATCTGAATAAGAAGAAACCCACATCAAGCAGTTGAATGCTGCTTGGTGCCAGGACCCTCTTCTAGGACTTAACTTCTAAAGGGTAAATATTCCTCCTTGTTTCTTAATCCCTTAACACCATGCACACAAACTCAAAGAATGACTGGTTCTGGACCAGTGAGTACTTGGCAGAGCTGAAGTACCAAGAGGGACAGTGTCTGAAACAAGAGGAATACAAACCATTCCTGAAATTGAGTTCTTGGGTTAGAGGCACATCACCTCATCACCTATGGCAGGTGTGAGTTCTCAAGTGGCCTTGGGTTTCTGTCACTGAAGGCACCTGTCTTTCTCAGCTGCAGGAGCCCAAGACAGAACTGAGAGGTGTTTATTAAAATTAATATCTTACAAGGCACTCAGTGTAGCTATGAGATCAGAGAATCATGTGAGCATAAGCAACAGGGGGATGTCAAGTTCTCCTGCACTCTACTTCATTTACACCATGTGAATATAAGTGGGGGAAATGGATATTGGCAGACTTAGGATTGAGCACTGGTGGGTACATTCAAGGAGGAAGTTTGCAGCGCTGTGCTGTGCTGCGGATTAGTAGAGGAGGCCTCGGTAGATAAGCAAGTGTCAGGTCTCTGCTCTTGAGTTCTCATTCCCCAAAAGACTTCATTGAGGTCTTTTCAATTTAAACCTAGAAATAAACAATTGCTGAGTGCAAGTGTTGATTACAAGCAGGAAGGAGAAGATGACTTGAGCAGGCTGCTTCCAAAGAGGCAAGATCCCTGAGCCTTTACGGACTGAAAGAGGAAGGTGAGGGTTTTAATTGGATTTTAAATTGTATTAGTAGTCAGGCAAGGTTTGGGAGGCAATGTGGTTTTCAGAAAGCACAGCAGGCAGCTGTGTTTCTAATCTGACCTTTATCAGACACCAGTGTGGTTTTTCCATTCTGTCACAGAGAAAAAATAAAACATCACACTGAGACTAGCCACAAAATTTTAGTTATTAAAAGAATTTTTAAAATAAAAGATATACTTCCTAGGTAGCTGAATTCCCAGATTTAGAAATGGAGGAGACAATCCCCTAAGATTTAGGGGAAGGATGATTGGTTTGATGTGAAAAAAGTTAGGCCAAAATCACCTTGCCCAAGGAACTGAGGAGAGGAAAATCTGGCTAAGATGAAACAAAAGTTGAGAATTTTAAATAGATGACAAGCAAGCAGTAATAATTCCAAAAATTCAGGGCAGATTTCCTACAACAATTCTATTTAACGCCCCCTCTCCTCCCCTTCTCTCATCAAGACATTTTCTAGGTATCAAAAACTCCAGCACGTTCAGAGTCTTGGCTCCAAGGCTAAGAAGGAAATACAGCACTGTGCTTTTCTAGAATAACACTCAGCTATATCTCAAACTCTATTTCCTTTTTAATTATAATTTTCTTACCTGAGCCTCAAGTGATTCTAATGTTACCATTAACCCTGGAGGCCCAAGCTATTTTATGTTCAGCAACCAGTCCTGGAAGCGGGGTTTCTACATGGGCAATTTCTCCCTCCACGAACTTTAACTGTGTGGATGGCATTGGACCAAAGTTCCTAGTTACTCTCACCTTATAGAGAGATGGGTGCCCTAGGGAAGATTAGGAATTTGAAATGAATTGAAGATTATATTGCCTCTGACATACTCTGGCAATATGGAATTAGAGACAAGATAGAATTTGAAGCTGGAATGGGGGTGCTCCAAAACTGGGCATTATAGCAATGATGTGCTGCTGTCTGCTTTAATTCTTAAACTCTCATTTAAGGCAGAATTATTTGTAAAGAATTGATAAAGAATATTAGTGATAAAAGATTAAAGTGAACCTATTGGAGGGAACGTAGATATTTGAAGACCATTTATTATCCTTTAGAGCACTGGTTGACTATTGACCCTAATTACATTTTAGGTAAACACTATGGCATATGTATTGTACAAATTTCCTGACAACATTTCTTACATGACAGACATAATCAGTGTATCACAGAATTGTGGCTGTTTGCACTAGACAGTTATAGCTGGATGATTGAATTGGTGTTTTCTTCTCCCCAGCACATGACTAGACTTTATTTTCCAACCTCTTAATAATTTGGAATGATCATGTGATATGTGATAGTGTAGACCCTCAGAATACAGTATACATATGTGTGTGTGTGTGTGTGTGTGTGTGTGTTATACATATACATAGAGAGAATACAATAGATAGATAAAGAGAGCATTCAGGCATATAATATGATAATGTTTTGTCCAGGTGGCTTGGATAAACCTAAAGGGTATTCTGTTTAAGCAAACAAGGGAGGATGTAATAACTACCACTCATATGTCAAATCTGAAGTTGATTTCACTCTAGTAGAGAATGGAAGAGCCATCACCAGAAGTTCAGAAAAGAAAGTTTTTGAAAGAACATGATCAATAGTGAAAACATGATAAAATGTAAAATACTCCATGTTTTATGGCACAGAAGAGTGACTATGACTAACAAACTAATACTGAACATTTATCACTATTAAAAGAGAGGATTTGGGCTATACTTACCACAGATAGTGTAATGGTGTCAGGTGATGGATTTGCAAGAGCAGGCCACAGTTCATGCACAGGTGAAGGCATATGTTTCCATCCATGAACAGAAAAAAAATGTGAACACAATGAAACAGTGAGAAAGGAAAGCATGGGAGGAAGGAAAAGAGAGAATGAAGGAAAGTGAAGAGAGAAATAAGGGCGGCAAGGAGTGAGCAAAGGAGGGGAGGGGAGAGATGTTAGACCAAGGAGAGGGAAAGGGGCACCAAAAGGAATTCCCAGGGAGCGCTACGTGGCTTTGATACATATATCCTTGCTTTCTAAGGGTGTTGAACACTTTGTAAAATATTTGTCAGCCATTTTTATTTGTTCTTTTGGAAACTCGCTGTTCAGAACCATTTCACATGTTTTTGGGTGCTTTTATTTTCTTGATTGATTTATTTGAGTTCTTTGTACACTCTGGGTATTAACCTTCTATCAGATACATGACTGGCAAAGAGTCTCTTCCAATTTGTGAACTTCCTGCTCACTGGAATGTTTTCTCCCTTTGCTGTTCAGAGCTCTATAGTTTAATGATGTCCCATTTGTCAAACTTTGCCTTAATTCCTAAACCCTGAATGAATCCTATTTCATCTGACATATCTGTTCTTTATTGTGGCTTAATTTCATTTCATAGTTAAAGTTTTAATCACAGTTATTCATAACAGCACCTAGAAGCAAATGTGATGACATGCTCCACAATAAGTATCATTTATATTTTTGGAAGAATAAATATGATATAAAAATAAATATTATTATTAATAATTATCTGTTATAGGAGTGATGCTAGGTGGAATAAGAATCAGGGTTTAATATTTTTATTCCCCAGGAAAGACTCTCCTAAATGACTGGTATTTAATGATATAAAATGTATAAAATATATATCCTAAGCACTCCAATCTGATGCAAATTCTCAGATATTTTAGTAAGACTTATAAAGCTTTTTCATTTTCATCTATAAAAGGAATATTTGTTGTTTACTATTAATAAATAACTATATAAGTTATTTAAGTTGTATGTGAAAAGTTCCTAATCATTGATATATACATTTTAAAAGTTATCTTTCTTTATCCCTAACATTATATTAATTGCACATTAGTACATTTATGTCTTGGAATACCTGCCTGACTTGTTTGACTGGTCAAAGGATTAAGGGAATTTGGAGCTAATGGCTCCTTTCCTCTTTGCCCTGTATTTCATGACTAGCATAGCAATTTCAGACAATGAATACGTTTACCATTGTATTTCCTTAATGAATCATTGTATGCATAAGTGGATGATGGCTAAACTTAAAATAAATTTTTGAAGTTAAAATAATGCTATGAAATAGCATAAATATCTAATAAAGATTTTAATTTTAATTTGTTTATTTTATATTTATTTGATTTATGAAAATTAAATCTGTCAATTTGAAAAATAGTGCTGACAGGAATTGTTAAACATTAAGCTTTATGAATTCCTTTTTAATGCCAAATATTATTTCCTCATGGGAGATTCTGGGGACAATGTTATAATCAAATATATTATGTATGTGAAGTATATTTTTCATGCTATAAAACACTATGTAAAATTACAAGGGCTTATTTGATATCTCACTCTCATTCATTTTTCACTCTATGCTAAGAAAGTACATTATATTAACAAATAACATAGCAAATTGTTCATTCAAAACTAAATTTCTCCATAAAATTTTATTTGAAAATAGACACTGAAACACTTGGATGATTGGAAATCAATGAGATCCACTTAGATTTGAGCAATTTGTCCTTGAGTGTTCTACACTGAATGTTCAGAGAAGTCACAAATGCAGTGCTATAAGCAGTGTCAGGGCTTATGGGTGACTGTGCTTTTGATAGCGGGACAAAATAATTCCTCTAACTTATCTGACCCAGACTAATTCTTGCCTACTCCAAACCCTAAGATACCCACATCTTCTCCACAATCTAGACTTTAGTAGAATGAATGAACAGGAACAAAAGAACACAAGGTTCAGAAGCCTGCCCAAAGGGCTCATGCAAATGGTTCACATGCTGCAAGAAAAGACTTGAAGCCTCCTCATCAGCAATACAAAAAAATACATTATTCTTCTAGCCTTCCAGCATCTTCTAAGGCTGTCATGACTACAGTGGAGCTATGGCCTGGCACAATGCTGCTTGGAGCACTTTCCACTGAGTGTAATAGAATACTGGATTACCATTGTATTTTTAAAGGCAATTAATTTTTTATTATGCACAGACTTTTATTTGCACCATTTGGATTCCTCTTCTCTAATTAAATCTTGTGATTTACACAAACAGAACTGCTGTTCTTTAAACTCTGCAAATTATCAAAATTAACAAATGCTTGTTAAAATGAAGCAAAAACAGCCAAGGGCCCTATATTGATGGCAGAGACAACTTGGAGGCCAGAGAGTGAATTGATGTCCTCTCTTACTAGAGTAGAATAATGTGGCAATTACATACAAAACACTTCAGATAAGTAAAATGGATAAATAATCTAACTCTCTATGAGGGAGTGGTTGATTTTCTGAATAAACAAAACCAGAGTATTTGATATGCCTGAGTTGGAGTTTTGTCTCATGATCTTGTGAGTAGCAGATTTGGTAGTAGAGTTTATAAATCAAGAAAGTTCTTTAGGCATGCGTTAACCCTGTTGTTTTTGTGGGTTTCTTCCAGATGTTCTTAGAGGAAACAGTGAAACTCTCAGGTAGGATGCCTACTAGGATCTCAAGCCTCCATCCCCTTTGGAGTTTTAAATGATCATTCCTGGATGAGTCTGTTGAGGATTTGCTCATCCTTTCCAGTCTCCTACTTCTAGCCATATGTGGAATAAAGAGGGTATCCTGCAGGATAAGGATAAACAAAAGTTGTTTTTACTATTTTTATTCTATTATTATCAGTGATTTTGTGTGTGTGTGGGGGGGGGTGCTGAACACCACTCCCACGTGTGGAGCTCCCTAGACAGCTTCCAGGAGTTCATTCTGTTCTCCCACCTTGCTGCAGCAGCATCTCTATTGTTTCTACCACTGCTTGCTCTAGGTTAATTGACCATTTAGCTTCCAGGTGATTATCCTTATCTCTAACCCCCATCTCTTTGTGGGAGTATGGGCCAATACATCCTGTTTTTCTATGTGGCTTCTGAGGAAGAAACTCAGGTCATTTTGTTTGTGCAGCAAACATTTTTATTTTCTGTGTCATCTTTCAGACCAAAAGTGCCCTTAATCTCTGGAAATACATGGAAATAGACATGCAAAGTACTGAGGGTCATAAGGAGCCCAGCAAGGTCAGAACAAAACAGAGTCTCCTTCCTGGGTGAGATAATGCTCTCCCTGGGCTTCTCTGGAAGCATACTGTAGTGGTCTTGAAGGCCATTGCTTCCATAGCTACTATTCAGGAAAAAAAAAAAAAAAAAAAAAAAAAAAAAAAAGCAGCAGGGGTAGGGGCGCCCAAGAAGATCCAGAGAGAAGGTAAGTGATTGAACTGATTTATTTCTCTCTCTTTTTCTTTCCAACTCAGAAAAAATAGGCATATACCAAGTCTAGTAAATAGAATGGAAGTCTGGAAGACATGGGTTCCTTAACTTCCAACAACACTTGAGGAAAGAATTCACTTCATATGTAGAGCCTTACACAAATCAGCCGTGCCCCATCCATTTGCATGGATTCCTCTCTATGTTTAATTTGTAGGTTATGTGCTTTCTCTCTTTGAGTGCAAGAAAATTTCCTATAAGAAATTCCTATAAAAATACATGAATATCCACTGAAAGGGATACATGTTCTACACTCAGGAATATTATAAGTAGTTTAATTGTGACTTACTTAATTGTTTATTCTTTATTTCTCTATTATTTGGGGGTACTGTCAAAGAAACCTACTGCCTCAGATATGTTAGGTACCCACTCTACCCTGAGATATAGCTTTAGCCCTTCCCTTTTTTGTTTTTCTGAGGTGTGCTAAGTTGCTCATATTTCCTCTGTAGGCCAGGCATGCCTTGAACTTGCCATCCATCTGTCTTAGCCTCCCAAGTACACTGCCTGGTGTTGTTCCAATCTTAGGTAATGTTTTAATAGAAAACCCAGAGCCAGATATCAGGGCTGAAAGACCAGAGGAGAAGAGCAGCAGCTACTAGTTCTCACCTCTATGAAATCCTCAGCCTAAAGACAGTGAGTTCCTGTTTCCTCACACTTTCTATAACTTTCTCTGCCCAGACATCACTTGCTGGGATTGAAGGTGTGTGTGCTTCTCAATACTGGGTTCGAAGGTATGTGCTACCACTGCCTGGCTCTGTTCCCAGTGTGGCCTTGAACTCACATAGATCCTGACCAATCTCTGCCTCCCGAGTTATCAGATTAAAGGTGTGTGCCACTACTGCCTGACCTCTATGTTTAATCTAGTAGCTGGCTCTATCTTCTGATTCCAAGTTTATTAGGGTACACAATATATCACCACAGCCTGTAACACCAGATGTAGGCAAGTAGCTTATTATAACCTGCATTGATAAATGACTCTAAGATACTCTTCTTACAAGGGCTTTAAAATTTTTTCTAAAATGGTAAAATTAGTAGATTTCAAGATGGCTCAACAGTGAAGAGGACAGAAATAACGTCTTGTCTCCCCTTCATCTACTTCCTTGCTCCATCTCTGTTCTCTGGCTAAAATGAATTGTGTCTCCATTCAAATGAGACTGCATTTATGAATCAATACATGGAGATCAAAATACTCACTATTGTGTTTCCAGTTCCATTGATGTCTAAGGACTACTCCAAAGAGTGAGCTACTTTGTGAACTTGGTTTCTATAAATAAAACCCATTGAAGAGAATCAACCACTATATACAAAGTTTCTAAGACACCTACACTGAAAATCACAGTTCATACTGACTGGATGACAAGAACATGTGAAGCTCAGTGCTCAATTTACTGATCTCTCTGTCTCTCTCTCTAGCTCCCTCCCTCCCCTACCTCACTCTCTCCTATCCTTCCCTCACAACAACCCAGAATAGAAAAAAAAAAATTAATATCATTTTATGAGAAAGTAATGAGACTTAAAGAATTCAGTCTAGTACATAAAGCCATGTAAAAACTAAATGGAAAAAATAAGACTTTTAAGAACAAGAAAACATGAAAGCAGCTTGCCTGTACTCTGGTACTATTTATAAATGGGTTCTACTAAAATAACCAGAGTTAAGACTATCCATAACTATTTAACGCTAAAAGATAAATCCCAATAAACCAAGATGCTGGTGTATTCCTATAATTATAGTCCATAAGAGACTGAGGCAGGAGGATCACAACTTTGAAGTTAATCTGTACTATACTAAAATGTAATTTCTCAAAAAATTATCTAATAAATTTTGAAGAATACCTTATATTTCCAGGTCATTTATTGTAGTAGATAGCTGTTCTGTCTATGACCTTGTAGCACCACCCCTAGAGAAGTAGCAAGTAACTGTCCTACCTACCTATGACCTTGAAGTACCTGCCCCTGGGGCATGGTTCTGAGCTACCCTTAAGACCTGAGAGGCTTGTAGGCCAGGCTCTTCTATTGATTGATCATGGGCTGGATGATGTAGATGGTTTGAGTGGCAGAGCAGCATTGGGCGGTACCTCAGCTTTCCAGGACCCTATGATAAATCTCCCATGCTATAGTGAGTTCCCCCCCCCCACAATAAATTCCTTCAACCTTCAAACAGACTTTGTGAATTTTTCATATTAATTTACTTTGGAGGTTAATTCTACCCTTTTTCTAACAAACCTGGTTGTTTATTTTGCAACACAGAGAACAAATTGAACAACCAATAAATGTATACGAAAAGCTAAAACATCTCTATGTGTGTAAGATAGTTTAATAAAATTCATTATCAGTCCTTTAAAGAATAGAGCAGCATATAACTAATAAATGCTACATGCTCTCAATCCTGATAGATGTTTATTAAAGAGAGACATTTTAGAGACATGATATTATGAGAGAAATTGCTCTTAGCTTAGTAGATCTTGGTAAACGATTTGAGTAAATTGTGGTCAATCTCTGATGTAGCATAGAAAATTCACTGTACAGTAATGTCTTCAATAATTTCTGTCTTTGTAATGCACATTTAAGTACACATAATCTACTATTTATACTAGTATTTAAGTAGAAATTGCTAATGCCTTAGATATGATAAATTAATAGTGGAATATTTATAAAACAATTTCAAGAACACATTTGAGTAAAATTACAAACAAACTTATTTCTTCCTTTCTTTTCTAACTTAGTTACAATTCACGGAGGAAACTGTATTTTATTGGACTCAGTTTTAGTCGATGGTTGCCTTCATAATTCCACAGAATGTGTTGCTATGTCTGTTCATTGACTAATAGAGATCACACACACACACACACACACACACACACACACACACACACACACAGAAAGCTGTGTGCTAATGGACAGTGTGAAACAAGCTGCCTATATTATTCATTTTAGGCTCCTCAGGAACAAGTACTGATTAAGTTAGTCAATTATGATAATTTCATTCTCCTTGTCATTGATTGATTGATATGACATAATTCTGGCAAAAAAATATGAAGAGAAATTTGCTCTGCGTCTTTAAAGAAATTTTCTGTATTCCTCACAAGAGAAACAGTAAGTGAAAATCTCTAATTTAGTAACAATCCTGTGACATCAGTATGACTCATAGTTATATGGCAATTTCTCTGTGACTATGATGGATGTGGTACTCCTTGGGCAGTGAGCAAGGCATGTTGAGAGGCATAAATGAGAGCATTCTTTGGCCTAGATCAGTTCTTCTTTTGAATAGTGAAACCACAAGAGTACATTTGATCAGGAAAACATCTTGTAGTATAACTCTCTGTTACAGGAAAGTTAAGAAGCACAAAGGTTCATATAATCTAGGTGGTTTAAGGACCAAGAGCATAGACATCAAGAGTTATAATTTGCCTTCTTTAAATATTGTATGTGCTAACCTACACTTGTGTCACTGAATTGCAATTAGGTTGTTCAGAATTTGCTGACTCATCTACAATATCATTTCTCTCTGCAACCAACAGTATGTATTTCAGAAAAGACTGCCTTTCTTGCATTCATGTCTGCACTATGAGAAAGTTAGGGAAGAGATGACTTACCATTAGTATATTGCCCTTGAACATGCACTAAATTTATCAATTTGTAAGAGCATAGCTTCCTGGAGTTGTATAACATCTTTCCCAACGTAGCATTCTAAGCCTAAGGCCTGTTGGAAACTATCTGCTTACACAGTTTTACACTTCCTTATGGCAAATGCAATGGAAAGATAATTTAGCATAATAACACAAGGGAAAATCTCATCTGGATTATAATATTTGTCTAATTTTATCATTCACTTAATTTTGTTTGACCCTAGGAATTCCAGTTCTAATATCCAATAATTTATTCAGTATAATCAGGGTATCTACACAAAGTTGTGTATAGGAAGCCTTACTCAATGACTGTTAGATGACCAGGAGTTGGGGCAGAATCTATTCCTCTATTGAGATGTCATCCAATAACTTTGTGGTGGTTTGAAAAAAAATGCCCCCCATAGGGAGTGGCACTATCAGGAGCTGTGGCTATGTTGGAAGTGAGAGGGAAGAGTGTCACGGGGGTTGGGAGGGAGGGCAGAACTTGAAGTTTCCTATGCTCAAGCTATGCTCAGTGTGGCACACAGTGTACTCCCTGCTGCCTCCAGATGAAGATGGAGAACTCTCAGCTCCTTCTCTAGCATCATGTCTGCCTGCATACCATCATGCCTCTTGCCATGACAGTAATGGACTAAACCTCTGAAGCTATAAGCCAGCTCCAATCAAATGTTTTTCTTTACAAGAGCTTCAGTGGTCATGATGTTTCTTCACATCAATAAAATCCCAAACTAAGACAAGCCTTATATGTTTTCTGCTTTTAAATTAAAAAAAAAAAAAAAAAAAAAAAAAAAGTAGAAAGGAATTTAGAAAGGCAAGCCAGCCTGGCAGATAAATTGTATGCTTTTTTTATAAATTGTATCATTGTGTTAAGTACTCATTATAAAAATCTACATTTTCTGATACTATTGTTTCTTGGAATAGTATTCTGGAAATAATGATCCAATAAGAATCTCAGCTACAGCTGGGATTGTAGTGATAAGGTAAAGACTGAGACACACTGTAGCTAGAAGTTTTCTTGTGTCCTGCCCAGCTGAAAGGTCCCTCAGCTACTTATAAAATAATCATTCAGGGGTCTGAGACCCCAGCCACTTCCTGAGACTTAGAAACCAGCTCCCAGCACCCATCCTGCCCCGGAACTCCCATCTGGACCAGAGCTCCCATCTGGACAAGATACAGAGACCCGAATGACTTCCTGAGACTTAGAAACCAGCCTCCAGCTTCCATCCTGCCCTGGAACACCCATCTGGACAAGATACAGAGACTCCAGTGACTTCCTGAGACTCAGAGACCAGCCCCCAGCTCCCATCCGGCCAGCACTCCCATCTGGAACAGAACTCCCATCCAGCCCAGAGCTTCCATCTGGACCAGAGAGAGGCTCCCTAAATCTGTCAGCTCTGTCTGGAACAAGTGCTCTGATAAGATGAAAAACAAATCCTTGAGGAGATGGGCAAACATCAAGGCAGAAGTACATACAACAAAATAAAGAGCAATATAGCATCACCAGAACCTAGCCCTTCTCCAGCAGCTAGACCTGAACATCACAGAATGGAAAAAGCAGAAGAAAGCAACCTTATAAACAACATCATGAAGAGGCTAGAACCTTATATAGAAAAAAATCAAAAATAAAGTGGAGGAACAGACAAACAAAAAATGGGAAGAACACTATAAAAAACTGGAGGAAAGGACAAACAAATCAGAAGAAAACAATAAGTCCCTGAAAGGAAATCACAAAAGAGCAATGAAACAGATGAGGGAAATAGTCCAAGAGCTGAAAAGGGAAATAGAAAAAAATGAAGAAGACACAATCAGAGGGAATGATGGAAATAGAAAATCGGAGTAAACAAACAGGAACTTCAGATGCAAGTATAACCAACAGAATTCAAGAGATGGAAAAGAGGATCTCTGGTGTTGAAGATACAGTAGAAGAAATAGATTCATCAGTCAAAGAAAACACTAAAGCCAACAAAGTCATGACCCAAAATGTCCAAGAAATTTGGGACACCATGAAAAGGCCAAACCTATGAATAATAGGGATAGAGGAAGGAGAAGAATACCAACTCAAAGGCACAGACAATATATTTAACAAGATCATAGAAGAAAACTTTCCCAACTTAAAGAACAAAATGCCTATGAAGATACAAGAAGCCTATAGAACACAAAACAGACTAGACCCCCCCAAATAGTCCCCTCACCACATAATAATTAAACAACTAAACGTACAGAATAAAGAAAGAATAATTAAGAGCAGCAAAGGAAAAAGGCCAAGTGACTTATAAAGGCAAACCCATCAGAATAATACCTGATTTCTCAATGGACACTGTGAAAGCCAGAAGGACCTAGACAGATATAATGCAGACACTAAGAGAACATGGATGCTAGCCTAGACTAATATACCCAGCAAAACATTCAATCATCATAGATGGACTGAACAAGAAATTCCAAGACAAAGCCAGATTTAACCAATACTTATCCACAAACCCAGCCCTACAGAAACAACTAGAAGGAAAATTCCAACCTAAGGAAGTCAGATACACCCTTGAAAACACAGGCAATAGATAATACCACAGCAGTAATCCCAAAGAAGAGAAGTACACACACACTACCACCAAAAAATAAAAAGAAAGAAAGAAAGAAAAAATAATAACAGGAATAAACAATCACTGGTCATTAATATCCCTTAATATCAATGGTCTTCATTCACCTATAAAAAGACACAGACTAACAGAATGGATACAAAAGCAGTACCCATCTTTCTGCTGCATACAAGAAACACACCTCAAATTCAAAGATAGACACTACCTAAGAATAAAAGGCTGGGAAAAGACTTTCAATCAAATGGTCTTAAGAAACAAGCTGGTGTAGCCATCCTAATGTCCAGCAAAATAGACTTCAAATTAAAATGAATCAGAAGAGATCATACTCATCAAAGGAAAGATCCACCAAGATGAAGTTTCAATTCTGAACATTTATGCCCCAAACACAAGGGCACCCACATATGTAAAAGAAACATTACTAAAGCTTAAATCACATATAAAACCCCATACATTAGTAGTGGGAGACTTCAACACCCCACTTTCACCTCTGGACAGATTTGCCAAATTGAAACTTAACAGAGAAAAAAAGGGCTTAACTGAATTTATGACTCAAATGGACTTAATCGATATCTACAGAACATTCCACCCAAACAAAAAAGAATATATCTTCTTCTCAGCACCCCATGGAAACTTCTCTAAAATTGGCCACATACTTGGCCACAAAGCAAATCTCAAAAGATACAAAACAAGTGGAATAACTTCCTGCATTCTATCAAACCACCATGACTTAAAGTTAGATTTCAACAACAACAAAAACTACAGAAAACATAAAATCTCATGGAAACTGAAAATGCTCAACTGAATCACAAATGGGTTAAGAAAAAAAATACAGACAGAAATTAAAGACTTCTTAGAGATTAATGAAAATTAATACATCCCATAACCAAACTTATGGTACAATATGAAAGCAGTGCTAAGAGAGAAATTCATAGCACTAAATGGCCACATAAAGAAGTTGGAGAAATCTCACACTAGTGACTTAACAGCACACCTGAAAGCTCTAGAACAAGAAGAAGCAAAGTCTCCCAGGAAGGATAGATGCCAGGAAATTATTAAATTGAGAGCTGAAATCAATAAAATAGAAATAAGGAGAACAATACAAAAAATTAATGAAACAAAGAGTTGTTTTCTTTGAGAAATCAACAGGATAGACAAGCCCTTATCCAAACTAACCAAAAGACAGAGAGAGAGCATCCTAATTAACAAAATCAGAATTAAAAAGGGGGACATAACAACAGACAATGAGGAAATCCAGAGAATCATCAGGTCATACTTGAAAATCCTCTACTCGACAAAACTGGAAAATCTAAAAGAAATGGATAATTTTCTGGATAGGTACCTGCTGTGGATATCGCTCTGTGTAAATAAAGTTCTGATTGGCCAGTGGCCAGGCAGGAAGTATGGGTGGGACAAGAGAGAAGAGGATTCTGGGAAGTAGAAGGCTGGGGAGAGACCGCCAGCCGCCGCCATGAGAAGCAACATGTAAAGACACTGGTAAGCCACAAGCCATGTGGCAAAGTATAGATAAGCAGAAATGGATTAATTTAAGATAGAAAAAGTAGATAACAAGAAGCCTGCCACAGCCATACAGTTTGTAAACAATGCAAGTTTCTGTGTGCTTTCTTGGTTGGGTCTGAGCAACTGTGGGACTGGCGGGTAAGAGAGATTTGTCCTGACTGGGCCAGGCAGGAAAACTCAAACTACAAATGGCGTCCAACGTGTTGGCAAGAGTTTCCACCTAAAACCTGAGAAAAAAGATTCTAAACGGAGCTAAAAACAGCTTCCTAATTGTCTCTCTCAAGTTAGCGGCAGCCTGCTGGTTTGAGCTACTATGGCGGGTTCCTGGCGTGTGCGTATGACCTGCTGTGTGGCGGGAATGAGGAATCTACAAGTGGCACTTTACTCTGCTGCATGGTGGATTTAGCCTTTGCTAGTTAAAAAAAAAGGGGGGGTGGGGGTTCTGGGTTATGTGCTGCTTTGATAGAACTGCTTCTGATAGTTGATGGTACACATGGCTCCAGACCCAGAGCTGGAGATAAACTGTACCACCGCCATGTTGGGAAGCTGAGGTGGGTGGAGCCAGCAGCCACAGTGGTGTTTCAGTCTTACAAAGATGGATATTACACAGAGAATCTGGTTTATGTTGTCTTTGGGATTTTTAACTGCAGAAAAAGATTTGATCATAAAAGCTGTTGAGTTAAACAAATATGTAAATTTTAAAGGTACGTTGACTTCAAAATTTGGATATAAAGATATGTTGCTTTGGAAAGGAGTCTCTGCTTTTGTTTCCACAGAAAGCCAGAGGCTGTGGATTTGTTCCAGATTAAGATATATCAGGTTTGATCAGCCAAGACCACCTGAAAGGTCTCCAATGACACCATGGCCCAGATGATCTGACATCCAGAATGGTTTCAAGGCAACTGGCTCAGAGGTTCACCCTAATGGACTACTCTATAATCCTAAAATTTTCTTTGTGTCCCCATAAGATACAGCGCCCCCCTCCAGCAGGAAGTAGTACGAGAAACTACGCCCACATTCCCAAAATTATCAAGCTGGCTTTGGAGATGGAATTGGCTCACTCCTTCTCTAAACCCAGACATATTGCTAAAAGAAAAGGTTAAGAGATTCTTGTGACCCAAATCAGAAGAGCCCTCTGGTGTGGGACAGAGAAAAACCAACATTTTTATTTAAAACTGGTTGATTATTTATGCAATCTCTTTCTAAAGATAAAAAGGGGATATGATATAGATATGATAGTATAAAGGGTAGATTAAGGAACTTCTAAAGAACAATAACTTGTTTAAAATGTTTTACATTGGTATAGTTTTTAGTCTATTGATACAAACTTAAAGTTAGTTTTGTTATATTGTGTATATATTTCTACTCATATTTAATGTATTATGTTTATATAGCTCATTTTAAATTGTAATGGATAATTAAAAATAGATTAATAATTAGTCATCTATGATAATCATACTTGTAGCCATGTTAGTTAAGTCTTCTAGGTATACATAGACATATTTCAGATAGATAGGTAATCTTCAAATACTTCAAAGACCTTCAGAATATGGCATTTAAAATATTTTTAAAATTTAGACTTTCTGTTCAGTGAGACATGTCTGCTCCTGGCAACACCGATTTACTTCAGAGACAACGATGGGCATTGAAGACACTTCATATCTTATCTTCACCTTGGCAAATATAGCCATTTGGGCAAGAAACTGTTCTTGCCTGGACTGCTCGATCACCTGGACATGCAGGACCCATAGAAAGGTGACCACTGAACTTTGCTTGGCAAAATGGTCCTTCAGGTTCCTGCTTCACAGAGGAAAATGCCAGACATTCTACAGGACACTGAGAGAAGTGACCAAGAGACTCTAGCCCTGTGGGCTAAAGACAAATGCCCCAACATTACAAAGGAACATTAGGTGACTGTCCAGGCTGCCAGCTGTCTCTGTCTACCCTGCAAGACTCCTGAAAAATGCTTGCATCCTTCTCCCAGTTCTCAGGTAATATTATATCCTTCTGAGGTCTTTGATGTGGTTGAAGACTAGATAGTTATAATTTTCTCAGTTATGATAAAAGATAAGTTAGATATAAAACCTTGGACTCACAAATATAAGATAGATATGATAACTTCTTTCATATTGTAACTGTAATTCTTGCTTGATAATTGTTTTGTTATATGTAGTTGTACTATGTAAAAGTTAAAACCTTCCTTAAAAAAAAAAGAAAAGGGGAAGTGCTGTGGATATCACTCTGTGTAAATAGAGTTCTGATTGGCCAGTGGCCAGGCAGGAAGTATGGGTGGGACAAGAGAGAAGAGGATTCTGGGAAGTAGAAGGCTGGGGAGAGACCGCCAGCCGCCGCCATGAGAAGCAACATGTAAAGACACTGGTAAGCCACAAGCCATGTGGCAAAGTATAGATAAGCAGAAATGGGTTAATTTAAGATAGAAAAAGTAGATAACAAGAAGCCTGCCACAGCCATACAGTTTGTAAACAATGCAAGTTTCTGTGTGCTTTCTTGGTTGGGTCTGAGCAACTGTAGGACTGGCGGGTAAGAGAGATTTGTCCTGACTGGGCCAGGCAGGAAAACTCAAACTACAGGTACCACATACCTAAGTTAATCAAGACCAGATAAAGCATTTAAATACTCCAATAACCACTAAGGAAATAGAATCAGTCATTATAAGTCTCCAAACGAAAAAAAACCCCAAGACCAGATGGTTTCAGTGCGGAATTCTACCAGATCTTCAAAGAAGACTTAATACCAATACTCTTTAAATTGTTTCACACAATAGAAGCAGAAGGAATATTACCAAACTCCTTCTATAAGGCTATAATTACCCTGATTCCTAAACCAAACAAAGATGCAACAAAAAAAGAGAACTACAGACCAATCTCCCTCATGAAAATTGATGCAAAAACACTCAATAAAATATTGGCAAACAGACTCCAAGAACACATCAAAACAATTATCCACCATGATCAAGTGGGCTTCATCCCAGGGATGCAAGGGTGGTTCAACATACAAAAGTCCATCAATGTAATACACCATATAAACAAACTCAAAGAAAAAAAACCACATGATCATCTCACTAGATGCAGAAAAGGCGTTTGAAAAAATCCAACACCCCTTCATGATAAAGGTCTTGGAGCGATCAGGAATACAGGGAACATACCTAAACATAATAAAGGCAATCTACAGCAAGCCAACAGACAACATCAAATTAAATGGAAAGAAACTCAATACCACTAAAATCAGGAACAAGGCAAGGCTGTCCCCTCTCCCCATACTTACTCAATATAGTACTTAAAGTTCTAGCCAGAGCAATAAGACAACAAAAAGAGATTAAGGGGATACAAATTGGAAAGGAAGAAGTCAAGCTTTGCCTATTTGCAGATGACATGTTAGTATACATGAGTGACCCCAAAATTCAACTAAGGAACTGATACAGATTATAAACACCTTCAGCAGCATAGCAGGATACAAGATCAACTGAAAAAGATCAGTAGTCCTCCTATATACAATAGACAAACAGGCTGAGAAGGAAATCAGAGATACATCACCCTTTATAATAGCCACAAATGATATAAAATACCTTGGGGTTCCTCTAACTAAGCAAGTGAAGGACGTATATGACAAGAACTTTAAATCCCTGAAAAAAGAAATTGAAGAAGATGTCAGAAAATGGAAAGATCTCCCATGCTCATGGATATGTAGGATTAACATAGTAAAAATGGTGATCTTACCAAAAACAATCCACAGATTCAGTGCAGTCCCATCAAAATACCAACACAATTCTTCACAGACCTGGAAAACATAATACTCAACTTCATATTGGAAAAAAAAAAAAAAAAAACCCAGGATAGCCAAAAGAATCCTGTACAATAAAACAGCCTCTGGAGGCATCACAATCCCTGACCTCAAGCTCTTCTATGGAGGTACAGTAATAAAAACAGCTTGGTACTGGCATAAAAACCGACATGTAGACCAATGGAATAGAATTGAAGACCCTGACATTAACCCGCACACCTATGAACATATAATTTTTAACATAGAAGCCAAAAGTGTACAATAGAAAAAAGAAAGCATCTTCAACAAATGGTGCTTTCATAACTGGATGCCAACATGTAGAAGGCTGCAAATAGATCCATATCTGTCACCGTGCACAAAACTTAAATCCAAGTAGATGAAAGACCTCAACATAAATCCAGTTACTCTGAACCTAATAGAAGAGAAAGTAGGAAGTAGTCTAGAACTCATTGGCATAGGAGATCACTTCCTAAATACAACACCAGTAGCACAGACACTGAGAGAAACAATCAATCAATGGGACCTCTTGAAACTAAGAAGCTTTTGTAGAGCAAAGGACACAGTCAGCAAGACAAAGCAACAGCCTACAATGGGAAAAGGTCTTCACCAACCCCACATCTGACAGTGGGCTAACATCCAGAATACATAAAGAACTCAAGAAATTAGACATCAAAATGCCCAACAGTCCAATTAAGAAATGGGCTATAGAACTACACAGAGAATTCTCAACAGAGGAAGCTCAAATGGCTGAAAGACATTTAAAGAATTGCTCAACATTCCTAATTATCCAGGAAATGCAAATCAAAATGACTCTGAGATACCACCTTACACCTGTCTGAATGACTAAGATCAAAAATACTGAAGATAGCTTATGCTGGAGAGGATGTGGAGCAAGGGGAACTCTCCTCCACTGCCAGTGGGAATGCAAGCTTGTACAGCCACTTTGGAAATCAATATGGCACTTCCTTAGAAAATTGGGACTCCATCTCCCCCAAGACCCAGCTGTAGCACTCTTGGGCATATACCCAAGGAATGCTCAATCATACCACAAGGGCATTTGCTCAGCTATGTTCATATCAGCATTGTTTGTAATAGCCAGAACCTGGAAACAACCTAGATGCCTTTCAACTGAAGAATGGATAAAGAAAATATAGTACATATACACAATGGAGTACTACTCAGCAAAGAAAAACAATGACATCATGAGGTTTGCAGGCAAATGGATGGATCTAGAAAAAAATCATCCTGAGTGAGGTAACCCAGACTCAAAAAGACAAACACAGTATGTACTCACTCATAGTAGGATACTAGATGTAAAACAAAGATGACTAGCCTGCTACTCACAACTCCAGGGAGGCTACCTAGAAAACAGGACCCTAAGAAAGACACAGGGATCACCCAATGACAGAGAAATGGATGAGATCTACATGAACAACCTGGATATGAGTGGGGGTAATAAAGGGCAAGATTCAAGGGAAAGAGAGCTTAGGGGAGCAAGAGATCGCAGCTGGATCAAGAACAGAAAGAGAGAACGAGGAATAACAGACCATGATAAATGATGACCACATGAGAACAGGAAGAAGCAAAATGTTAGAGAGGCCCCCTGAAATCCACAATGATTCCTCCACTGTAGACTACTGGTAAAGGTCAAGAGAAACCCTGAACTGACCTATTCTGGTGATTGGATGGCGAAACACCCTAACTGTGGTGCTAGAACTCTCATCCAATAACTGATGGAAGTGGATGCAGAGATCCTGGGCCAGGCCCCAGGTGGAGCTCCAGGACTCCAATTGGTGAGAAAGAGGAGGGTTTATATGAGTGAGAATTGTTGAGACCAAGATTGGAAAAAGCACAGGGACAAGTCGCCAAACTAATGGCAGTGCATGAATTATGAACCAAAATCTGTGGAGCCCCCAACTGGATCAGGCCTTCTGGATAATTGAGACAATTGAATAGTTTGAACTGTTCGGGAGACACCTAGGCCGTGGGACCTGGACCTGTCCTTAGTGCATGAGCTGGCTGTTTGGAACCAGGGGCTTAAACAGGGACACTTTGCTCAGCCTGGAAGGAGGGGACTGAATCTACTAGGTTGAGCTGGATCCCCAGGGGAGTCTGTGTCCTGAAGGAGATTGGAATGGGGTGGAGGGGCTGGGGGGATTTTAGGTGCAGGGTGGGATGAGGGAGGACAGGGGAACCCATGGCTGATATGTGAAATTGATACACAAACATCCATATAAAAATAAAATTTGAAAAAAAAATCATTCAGAAGCTTAAATTAATTAATTATAAGTGCTTGGCCATTTGCTCAGGCTTATTACTGACTAGCTCTTTAAATTAACCCATAATTCTTATCTTTGTTTAGCCACGTGGCTTGGTACCTTTTCTCTGTTCTGCCTTGTCATCTTGCTTCCTCTGTGTCTGGCTGGTGACTCCTGACTCAGCCTTCCTCTTCCCAGAATTCTCGTTGTCTGTTTATCTCACCTATACTTCCTGCCTGGCTATTAGCCAACCATCATGTATTTGTCAACCAAATCAAAGCAACACATATTCACAGCATACAGAATGACATTCCATAGCAACACACTTGTTGGTGATACAAATTTACCTTCATAAAGCATCACACAGGTTCTGTAAATTCAACAAGGAGCATTTCTCATTCAGTTAGCAATTGCACCAGAATGCAGAAAGAAAGATGGCAATGGTAGGATCTCCTTTGCCCCTCCCTGGGTTGAACTAGTCTCAGGAAGCAGGCACTTCGTTTTCCAGGAAGCAACAAAGATGTGAGGAATATGCTTATGTGTTTTCTATTGCTTCAAGATATCTTTTCTCCTGTCTTCACTTGAGCATGGAGTAGTCACTAATAAAAGAAATATAAATAGATTTCACTATTAGCAATTCAATCTTTTGCATTTACTTAAAATTCTTGACTTGAAGGACTTAGCTCAAAGCCCCAGTGACCAACTCTTTACAAAGGGCCTTTAATATCAACAAGGGTACAGGGAACTGTACATTGATACCTGTAAACTTTTGTGGTACTATTGTAATATGTGTCCTAGTCAACATCCTTAGATCTTGAAATATAATTAATTACAGAGACATGTAGCAGGATAGTCAATGGTAATGTTTCTCCCCTGCCTTTTATGAGAAGGGTCACTATAGCATCTGTGCCCAGATGTCCCAAAATAAAAATTGACATTGGAATTTATACAGTGAATGAAAGCATTAAAAAGAGCAGCAGCATCTAGCTGTGATAAGTGGTTTACATTCATCATTTCATGGATAGCTCATCAGAGCCCTGCAAAACAAATGTACTTACCGTCTTACTGGTGATAAACTAAGATTGGGCAAGATTAAAGAAACAATTTACATTTTATAGCTAGAAAAAGAAAGGAGTTAAGATTGGAATCCAGCTTTAAAACACATAATTTCTCACATTTTCACAAATTCTTGCTAAACAAAAACAAAACAGATAAAAACATTTGAGATTGTCATAGCAACGTTTCCACAACTGGTATGTGAAGGACCTTGGTAGGGGCAGACACTCTGCACTATTCCTTTTAAGGAAGCTTAGGCTATCTCAGCTCTGAACCAATGTCACTACTTTTCTTTTAAAATTGTATTGTTGATGACAAGGAGTCCTTGAATCAGCTTATAACACAATGTTCTGTAAGCTCTGGCTGTTTATGAGCATCACTGGTGCTACAGATTGCTGCTTCTGCTTCTTAAATTCCATTTTGATTTTTCATTCCTACATTAGTTTCTCATATATGCATATGGAAGGAAATCAACAGAAATGAGCCCAGCCTCTCAAACTCTTTGGACTGCAGTTCAGCCATGATGGAGTAGTTGGGTTGTCCAGGTTAGCCTCTCTCCATTCTCATCTTTTAAATTCCTTTTCCTCATCCTGTACTTCTCTGCATTACTAAACTACTTGTTGGAGCAGTGATCCCATCTGCTCCTTATAAAGTTGTTGACATGTGTCCTGATTCTACCTGCCAACAGGTATTGTTTGTAGTGTCAGTTTCTAGGGCTCAATGGTTAACAGCACTGGCTGCTCTTTCAGAGGACCTGGGTTCAATTCTCAGCACCCACATGGCAGCTCACAACCATCTGTAATTCCAATTCCAGGGAATTCAGTGACTTCTTGTGATCTCTGTGGGCATCAGGCACACACATATGTGTATATATACACACAGGCAAAGCACTCACACACATAACATAAACAAATATAGAAGTTTTAAAGGAGTCAATTTCTAATGAGTTTGGCCACAAGACAAACTAAATAGAAAAGCTGTGCTTATGAATAAAAATATATTATATTTCATAATGGTTTCAGGGACTCTTTTATCTATTAAACTAAAAATCCTTCTTAGATTAACTGTGTTGGTGTAGTAGGACCTGCTAATGATAGTAGAGACAAGCAGCAACCCTCCTCTTTCTATAATATTATCATTCTTGGCTATTGTCTCCTCACTGATTCTTATTCTATAAGTTTATAACAAATGTCTTTGATAAATAGAGAATTTGTATTCTTAATCTTGTATTTTTTTATTATTAACCAGCAAGGCAAATTTAAGGAACCAATTCATCCCATTTCCTCTTAGGGAAAAATGCCCAGACTATACCAATCAGATATTATTTTGTGGTCACTATAAATACCAAATGAGAAAAAAAATATGAAATGTTCTAAACAGGCATGTAAAAACTGTCACTAGGTATTAGGATGAGAACCTTAAATCTGTAAAAAAAATTTAAAAAAATGAGGATTACTCTCTAGAGCTAACTTACATATGAGTTTAAGACTCCTGAGATCTGTGAGCAAACCCTCAGCTAGGGTGAGATGACTATCTGAAAAGCTCAGGGGTAAGCTGGAGAAGTCAGTTTTAGAAACGATCCTTAGTGTCAAGGAGCCCATGTAGCTAAAGTCACCGTATGTCCTCCAGCATTCTCCTGAATGTGCTACCAAGAAGAGCCGAATAAGGAGATCCACTAGGATGAGGAACTGACTCACGATCTTATAAAATCAGCTGAATATTCTAGAGAATTTTGTCTTTGGTAAAGAAAATATGAGGACACACTTAAAATGCTAACAGCCAATACTTTCTGTAGTTGCTGGAGTTTTAAAGCCCAATAGTATGACTTACGGGATGCTTACATATTAACATTTTGTAGACCCTACTAACTTATAAAGTCTTGATTTAATAAAATTAAATAGTATGATATAAAATACCATCCAAATTTTAGTATTAATCTTACTCCTAAAATCCGATCCAAACACTTAGCACTCAAAATAAGAAATTTTTATATATTAATTCAACAGAAAGAATAAATGAGCCCTTTTGTTTGATTTTAGACATTTCAACAGAAAGAGTCCTGATTAAATATAATAAGTAGTGCTTTCTATTTTCATTACTTCATGCCTCTTTATTCTTCCCTTCAATTTCTGATTGAGTAATTCTTACATTAAAAATCCAATTATCTCTGTGAGAGAGTTATCCAAAATATTTGTTAGTAAAATAGGGCAAAAATCATTTTCTTTCTTCAGTCTATTCCTCCAAAATGGACAGGGAGGTAGGTCAAATCAAATGTAATTGTCTGCGTCACATTCTCTAATGGACAGACTTTTACACCTTAGACCTAATGTGGATACACAGGCCTCTTGAAAATAGCATGCTTGGAGCTAATGATGTGCGTGGCTAAATATTTTTACATCTGTGTGACATTTATAAATTATATTTTAATATTACAATTATTTTAGATGATTACCCCTAGTGCCCTTTTATTTTTAGAAAATATGAAGCATGCCTGGCCCACAGACACTCCAAACCTAAGATGCTCCAAATTGGATTCATTATGTTTCCACCCCCGCCTGGGTGCAGCCCCTTTGTGTTCCCTTGCTCCAGTAATGGGGCCAAGCTCCTCTTGGTCACATAGGCCAACAAACTCCAGTCATCTTTGCCTCTGACCTGTACTGACCTTCAGAACCCAATCAACCAAGTCTCTCAAGTTTGACTTTGAAAGTTTTTGAAGTTTCTTTGATTCTCAGTCCCCATAGCTCCCACCATTCAAGACCTCATGTACAAAAGACCTCAGCTGTAATACTGTTCACTAAGCTCTAGGGACTGGGATGTCCTATCTCCCAATACACTTTAGACATTGCTAGCACTAGTCTTTTAAATCACAGATATAGCTAGATGACTGGAGAAGGCAAAACAGTCCATGCAATATGACAAAGAAAGGGGTTCTGGATGTAGAAGAGAGTAAGAGGAAGTAGAGACCTGAAAGATAGAGGAGAAGGTGGTGGGGAAGAGAAAGGAGAGTAAACCAAAACTATGTAAGGAATAGGAAACTGGTACTGTACTAACTAATCAAAAACAAATACAAAGCAAAACAAAAACAAAAAAACAAAACAAAAACATAAATATGAATGCACAACTACTTGGAAACAAGAACACTGAAAATACCATTTATCAGCAGTGAAATCTCAGGTCTTTAGCAAGGTCTATGAGGGTGTTTGATTTTTGCTCATTTGGTTAATTTTAGCAACATTCAAATCTATCACTGGCTGTAAATAGTCTACCCTTTTCTTAGGAGATTTCCTTTTAATAAGTGATAGAATTGCCACTTTGTCCAGACTAGGTAAAACCTAACCATTTTCCACAGCACTTCCCTATACCTTTGGAGAGACTTGGTCAATTTGCTACACAGGTTGCTTATTCATCTCTTATAAAGAGAACCATCATCTAAGACTGCTTTAAATGTGTTGGATGTATGTTTTCAATCCCAGTAAGAGGACACAGGACTCTTTGAATGTAAGGGCTCTGTCTTTGGTGGTGATCTGCTTCCTACAAAGTCTGTTTCAGACACAGGCTTACTAGCTAACAATTTGTTTGCAGTCACTACAGATTTACAGATTATATTATAAGAACTAGTGTTGCTCAGAATGGCATTTCTGTGCTATAGTTTCAGACAGCAATCCAAATGTAGTATTAGGGTAAGAGGACAGATTTCCTGGTGTGATAATGTGACTTATAACCTTTTTCAACATCATATGCAGTAGTACAATTTATCCAGTTTGTAAAACAACAAAAGATATGGACACACAGACAGACAGACACACTATATATATATTCATATTCTTGGGAACCTAATGAGCAAAGGTAGAGACAGATGGAGTTCAATTGGCTAATTTTCTGCCCAGCTGCCTTGATGAAAAATAGAGATGTTCTGACCCCATGCTTCTGTACGCTAAGCTGCTCAAATATTCAGCCTTCGTTACTGAACCATTATGTCAAGGCTGAGTGGCCAGTATCTAGATTAGCAGACACTGCTCACCTGCTGTCGCTTTTGTTCTCCGTTTCTAATGTGAAGGAAAAGATATCTAAAAATAGACCAAAGCCTTGCAACCGAATTACATTCCTGAGTACACAATTAGATCATGGGAAATGACTAAATTGTTTAAAATTTTTATGTAGTTCAATGCATAATAGATGTGTTTTTAAATTGCTTGCTCTTTCTATATCTTTCTATACCTTTAAGTTTTTTAAAAACATTAGCTTCAAATAAAATTTGCACATTTAACCTTTAAAAATCAAACAGTCTGAAGATTCTCCATATGCTAAAGTAAAATGAAAAATTTTCATTTTCATGGGTCATTCAAGCTTCAAATAATTTAATTTCATCCCATGCTTAAATATTGTGTGTAGACACACATTTGCAGAACTACTTGCTCACAAAGTTTGTAATGTTAGTAATTTGCTTTAGGAGAGAGAGGGGTGGAGAGATGCAGGAGGGGAGAGAAAAGGAGAAATATTTTCTTTCTCTTATATTAGTGATTTTAGAATTTCATACAAGGTGTTTTGATGTTATTCATACACATTCCGCAACTTCTCCCAGATCTACCATCCTATCTTATCCACTCTATGTTGTTTCTTCTCTGTCTTTCTTTCTTCCTTTCTTTCTTTTCTTCCTTCCTTCCTCCCTCCCTCTCCCTCTTTCTTTCTTCCTTCCTTTTTCTCTTTTTCTTTCTTTCTCTCTTTCTCTCTCTCTCTCTTTCCTTCCTTCCTTCCTTCCTTCCTTCCTTCCTTCCTTCCTTCCTTCCTTCCTTCCTTTTGTCATCCCATAAATCTAATCTATGCTGCTATATCTTCTTGGATATATGTGCTTTCACTGGAATGTGGTTTTTCTACCAAGGCATATATTATTCAAAAAACTGACTCTCCCTCTCCCAGCAGCTATTGCTTGCCCATCATTCCACAGTTAAGGGTGGGACTTGTTCCTAAAGCCTTCTTAAGAAACTCCAGCCAGACCGTGATGATGCACACTTTAATCCCAGCACTCAGGAGGCAGAGTCAGGTGGCTCTCACTGAGTTTCAGGCCAGCCTGGTCTATAAAGTGAGTTCCAAGACAACCAGGACTGTTGCACAGAGAAACCCTGTCTCGAAAAACACAAAACAAACCAAAATAAAAAACAAAAAGAAAGAAGAAAAAAAAAGAAACTCCAACAGTCCCACCTCCTAAAACTTACTGGGTCTCCTCTATCTTACTGGGCCATTTTATAAAGTACTTTCTGAACTGCCAAACTGACGGTCTGTGATTATATATCAGTGTATCTTCTTGCCAAGTTATCTTTAGCAGGATTCAAAATTTTACCAAATATATCATCAGAGTGGTAAATTTAAATCCAAGTCATATATTGAATTTAAAGATTTAAACAACTAATTTTGGAGGGTTATGAAGATCTAATGAGAGATCTTTTTATCACAAAGTTAGACAGAGTGGATAAGACATGAACCAATTAGGATCGAGTCAAGGGAAAGAAACTACACTAGTTATTTGCAGAATATAACACTAAAATTTTCATGTAGAAAATAATAGCTAGTGATGAAGGAGTTGTCTCCAAAGGAGTCAGCCACCGCACCAGGTTAAGGCAGAAATCTAGAGAAGAAGCACTGAAAGAAGAGCCTCCGCTCCTGCTCTAGGACTCTCAGTGGATGGTTTCAGAACGCCAAGTGATGGGAGAAGATTGACAGAAGTGGCAAAGACAAAGCTGCCTGGCCCCACCAGCCTGACTCTCTGATACTCTACCCCAATGGGTGCAAGAAAATACGAGGAAGCTATTAGGATGTGGTGTGCTTTTCTTACTGTCTACTACAAACATATATCCAAGGCCCAGGAAACATTCCTCTCCTCTTCCAGGCTCTGTCTACTTCCCTGACATAAAGTTCAGATTCATGACAACTGTCAAAGCAGAAATGATAAAAAGGAAAAGGATTCCAAAGGAAAAAGGAGTGGATGGAAAATGAGGGCAAGTGAGTGGACAATAAACAGGTACTCTCATTGATGGTAATTCATTCCATCCCTCCTGGAGGGCTCTAGGTTTACATGCATAAATTTCATCAACTCCCATATTTCTATGCACAACAACTTTTACAGAGTTGGAATTCTCAAATGCATACTCAACCAACAGCATATAGTAATTACCAACACTACTAATCCATAGACCTGTATCAAAGATAAGGCAAAAATAGAATAGAAAAAAATCTCAATGTGTCTATTTAAAATGTTATACTATATTACTGCATGATGAGATAGGGTGAAAATACATTTCTGAAGTGATTTGTTTTAAGATCAGCATGTTTTAAAGTTCTCTCATCATCAAAGACATAGCTACTCTTTTATATAAATATTGAATACTTTCCTAAGAAATATTCCATATCTGAATATTTGCATTTGTTTCCAAAGTAGTTTTTAATGTATTAATAAGGTATTTGTTTCCTATTCATGTTCATTTGCTATTTATACAATCTACTCAAAAAATCTTATGAAGTACCCCCAAGAAGTACTTAAAGGAAGGTAAGAGGTAAGTGATTTTAGATTGCCCTCTCTTTTTTTAAACTCTGTGGATAAAAGCAAACAGCAATTAAAACAGAAGTCCAAAAGGTAATTTATCCTGTGGAGCTCATTTTGATCTTCTGGAAATTGAAATATGAAGTCTTTGAAAACATTTTAAAGAAAAAACTTGAGCATTTTGGTCTGGCTTCTGACCACTGTTTATAAGCTTTTCAACATAAGCAAACACTGAACATATTTCCTCTATGTATTCTGAAAGTTAGCCACACCCATATTTCAATAAATGTTAATTTTTGCCTGGGCCTCTTAGGATCTTGCAGGTACTGATAACAGTTTGGCACTACATCTGTCATTTATACAAGAGTAAGTTGAAATAATACCACGTTATCATAGTTATATAAAGCAACGTGAATTGCCTAAGACTTAATTAAAATATGCTATATATATATATATATATATATATATATATATATATATATATATATATATATACTCCTTACTGATTGCAGATTTCCTATGACAGGTTCTATATCACAAGAAAAAAAAATGAATGTGTGTGTGTCTGTGTCTGTGTGTCTGTGTCTGTGGTATCTGTTTGTGATATACATAAGTATATTCATGTGTGAGAATATGGGTGAGAACAGATATCCCTCAATATTGTCCCTCACCTTTCACCTAGTTCAATGCCAGTTTGCTTGTTCCTAGGTGCACTTGACAAGTTAACCACAATGTGAGTTTCCAAAGATCCTTCTCTCTCATCTCTCAACTCACAATAGGAATGCTAAGACTACGTACGGATGTGCTACTACAAGCAACTTTAGGTGCATTCCGAGGATCAGAGCTCAGTCTCCACATGTGCACAGCAGGCACTGTATACCCTAAGGCATCTTCCAGCCCCAAGGGAAAATTTTAACAAATTAGAAATAACAATGGCATGACTTTTTTGTCAAGAACAAATGAAATTATTTGCTCCTTTTATGCTTTCTCAGATGTATTGATGAAGATGAATAAGAATAATTCTTTCTAAGGACAATGTTTAACACAGGTTTTAAGCTTTCCTTCACATATCATGATGGTTAATGTTGACTGTGACAGAATCTAGACTCATCCAGGAAACAATCCCTACCCTAAACATGAGTGCCAACATTGCATGGATTGGGATCCCAAAATGAGTAAGACAGATAAAATGAGTTTGGCACCAGCATTAATCAATTTTTTGACCAATTAATTGATGAACTTCTGCTTCTTGAGACCTGATGAATGTGAACAGCTGCCACACACTCATATTGCCACACTTTCTCTCTTGTGATGCACTATATTCACCAAGTAAGAGTCAAATAAGCCCTTCCCCCATTAAGGTGATGTTTTTGGGTATTTTATCACAGCAACAAGAAAACTGAGATACATTCATAAAAGGATGACTGTCTATCCCTCTCTTACCTTTGAGAGGTGAAAATTAAAAATTTAATTATCCAGAAAAATCTCTCATTTCTCAACCTATTGCTCTTAAAATGTATCATTTCAGTTTCTCTTCATGAAAGAAAGCAGAAATACTGAGAAATATTTTTTACAAGAAAATAAATCACACAGGTCTAAGAAGTACTGTGCAATATACTCTACAGGCTGTTAGGCACAGCAATTTTAAGAGAAATAGGTGCATAAAAACACAACTAAACTTCAAAATGACAGAATTACTAGTGCACATCCCTCCTTGATCCTACAGAAATAATCATTTCTGTGAACCTTAGAGGTGAAGCTGCAAGGCTTAAGTGTTAAGAACATTCTTATTAATGAAATTTCTGGGGAAACTAAGGTACCATTGAAGCAAGGGGGGATTTTGGCCACATTTTGCATTGACTAATGAAATTGTAAATTATTACTAATAAGTAAAAAGTATTTCTTGGGTATTTATTTAGTTAAAACCTTTTAACCATTATTTCACTCATTTGTTACATTTTCGAAATCTCTAGACCTGCATGAGACTTTTATTTTTAGTGAAAGCTTGAGAATAATATCCCTGAACCTCTTTAATGCTTTTATTTAAGGACTTGCAAAGTTCTCTTTGTACAAATGGACTGCTTGCATTAACCTATCAAAAGAAATGCTTGGCTTGTGTCTCTTCAAAATGGTTTTATGGATCACAAATTTGGATGTAGTTATAAATTGAGGTCAGGTAGTCAGTCAGATAATGAAATGAATATATTCATTTTGTACTTACTTGAGATTGTAGGAATATTGGAGAGGAGAAGAGATCAAGCCATAATACAAACATAATCTCCGGTGCTCTAATATGCTCTTATTGAATTATTATTTACTCCCCAGTCTCTCGGTTGTGCTGTATCCAGTGTTGTCAGCCTGAAATTCGGCTGACATTAACAAATGGGTTGAATTTAGGGAGAGATAGCCCTTTGGTTCCATACTCCCGCAGTGTAAGACACTTACAGTGCATCTTGTTTCATGGTGCTTTCTTTATTGTGCCTATCAGCAGCATTTTCTCAGCACTCCACATGGTCACCATCATATCACGGCAATATTTTACTAAATGAAGGTGTGCACAGTGAAATCTTTGATTTTGACATAATGCATTCAGCACATTCAATAGACTAAAGTTTAAAATAAACATGACTCTGATATGCACGTGGAAAGCAGAGAAATCCTGTGGTTTCTTTCACTGCAATATTTGCTTTCCTGTGATATATAGTCCACAATATCTCTGAAGTAGCCCATACTTGGGATATATGGTAAAGTGGTAAATATTTTATTCTGATTTCAACATTCATGGATAGATAGGTATGCATCTAATACTAAAGCTCCTTTTGGAACCAAACTATTGTTCAAGGAGCCACATTGTTTACAATATTTAAGATGATGCAAACTAGCCTCTACTTATCTGCAAGGAATACAATCCAAAATATCAGTGGAAACCCATACAGAAGCATATCTTAAACACAGTGTGGACAATATTTTTCCTATCTGGACTTACTACAAAAATTAATTTATGTGTGAGATAAGTAGCCACAGCAACTCACAGTAAAGCATAACAATTATGACATCATCCTGTGATAGAAATTAACTGGTTATGTTTTCCCTCTCAGAAAACTGCGTTGTATTCACCCTTCCTCTTGGGGTGATGTAAGGTGACACAAGGTCTATTTGATAAGATGGAATGTGGTCAGGGGTACAAGTCCGTGACAGTGTACTGCTGTGACAGTGTATCTGACAACAGAAACACTACGGTACTGTGGATATCACTCTGTATAAATAAAACACTGATTGGCCAGTAGCCAGGCAGGAAGTATAAGTGGGACAAGTAGAGAAGAGAATTCTGGGAAGGAAAAGACTGAGGTGGAGAGAACCGCCAGGGGCCCCCAGGACAAGGAAGATGCAAGGTACCAGTAAGCCACAAGCCACGTCGCAAAATATAGATTAACAGAAATGGGCTGAATATAAGAGTAAGAGCTAGACAATTGCAGGCCTGAGCTAATGGCCAAGCAGTTTACATAATATGAGCGTCTATGTGTTTATTTTATAAGTGGGCTGTCGGACTGACAGGGCCTGGTGGGGGCTGGAGAGAAGGTCTCCAGCTCCATACCATAAGACAACTGGCAGGTGTTGCTCACCGTCTTTGTGTGCTCTATAAAGGGGTGATTCACATCCTGAGCACACAGCATTTCTGCACACTGCTCAGAACACTGCACAACTTAAACTTATGAATTATTTATTTCTGTAATTTTCCATTTATCATTTTCAGTCTGTAATTGATCAAGGGTAGCTGAAACCACAGAAAGTGAAACCAGAGATAAGGGGTGACTCATGTAATGAGCAAGAGCATAAAAATGAAACATACATAATTTTAGCATAGAAATAGGATTAAATCAACCTGTGTATTTAAAAAGTAATTAAACACATATTTCTTTTAGTGTCTGTAATAAAGCATGTTTAGTCAAAAATCCCGAATTAATCAGGTAAAATGCATTTTCTCTTGAGGTCTCATGTGCTCATTATACTTGAATTTATATACTTAAAGAGGCACCTGATAGCAGATCAGAGTGAATGAAACAGACAGGAATATACTCAAAAGATCAGGGGGTTGGAGACAGCTCAGTTGGTAAAGTTCTTGCTTCACAAGGCTTAAGACCTAAGTCCACACCCTCAGCATCAATGTAATAAACTGATAAATTTTGAATCCCAGTGCAGAGGAACAAAGGAAGGACGACCCCTTGGGATCTGTCATTAGCCAAACAAGCTTCAACAGTGAACTCCAGATTCTGTCTCAAATAGTAAGGTGGAGAACAGTGGAGAGAGTCAGCCACTTAACATCTGGCCTTCACACATGTACACACCACCATCATCAACACACATGCACAGGAATATATATACACTCACAGAAAACCAGGAGGAGTATGGCTATGAAAAGTATTTAGCAACTTTGTATAGTGGATAGCACTTATATTCCTATACTGGTGGTTTTCTATTTTAATAAATTATGTTAGAATTTCATGTTTTATATTTTGTTGTGCAAGTGAATGCACTTAACTAAACATGCTTCATTACAGCTACTAAATATTTTTTTAAATGTTCAAGTTATTTAAATCCTAAAACAAATGAATTATTGCACCACATTTCCATAATGTTTTATTTTCATAATTGTAATATGGTGTCAGAATTGTGATGAGGGGTCAAACACAGGTGTAAAAGGGGAAGATACACCTAAATATTTGGCATTCATCATTGCTATGTGTTTGGTTTCAAAGAAGCCACAGCTCTTACATACAGACTTTGGTGGGTATGACTCAGTAAAATGTATAGAAAATAACTTCTATGTAAAAGCATTTCATAATTTTCTTGGCACCATGAATATGCAGAAGCAATATCCACAGTGGTGGTGTAAATACACAAGGACATAATGTTGACCTTCACTATTGAATTGCACCCTCTGAGGTCCACCATATATCTCTGAGAGTGGAGACCAAGCGTTTCTATTCCCAGGCCCTTTTGCCATCAAAGGCCTGGCTGAAGTTCACCAGTATAAGCCTTGAAGGATATTGGGAACGCTCTTGTACCCAGACAGCAGCAGGCAGGGAGATCATGAGTTCTCTGGGTTTCAGAGACAATTGCTGAAGTGTTAATCCATCACCTGATGAACACAGTTGTTGTTTTAGATTGTATTCTGAACTTCAGATAGTCTTCATTTTCTAATATTCCCAGGTGTGTTGGCTGTTCCTTCTCTGTGGTTAATTGTTCCCAGGAGACTCAGAAAAGCCTTTGTTTCCTGCACAGAATCCAGACTGAATCACCTGTTTCTAAGCAGTGTGAAGCTTTAGTTTTCAGACACTGAAGTAGGAGAGCAAAAGAGCTATGTCCACCTCTCTTCTCCCCTTCGTCCACAAAACCAACAACACGGGTCATTATTTTCCTGAATATTGGCAAACAGTACTACTCACCCCTCTGCTTGGGTATAGACAAACGCACGCACACACACACGTACACATAAACGTGCACACACAAACATATGCACACATGAACAGATACACATGCACAGACACACACACAAATATGCACATGCACACACATATACATGCACAGACATACACACATAGGCATACACACATACACACACACACGCACACACACATATACATGCACACACAAACATATGTACACACGAACAGACACACACACAAATATGCACATGCACACACATATACATGCACAGACATACACACATAGGCATACACACATACACACACACACGCACACACACATATACATGCACACACAAACATATGTACACATGAACAGACACACACACAAATATGCACATGCACACACATATACATGCACAGACATACACACATAGGCATACACACATACACACACACACGCACACACACATATACATGCACACACAAACATATGTACACATGAACAGACACACAAATATGCACATGCACACACATATACATGCACAGACATACACACATAGGCATACACACATACACACACACACGCACACACACATATACATGCACACACAAACATATGTACACATGAACAGACACACACACAAATATGCACATGCACACACATATACATGCACAGACATACACACATAGGCATACACACATACACACACACATGCACACACACATATACATGCACACACAAACATATGTACACATGAACAGACACACACACAAATATGCACATGCACACACATATACATGCACAGACATACACACATAGGCATACACACATACACACACACACACACACACACACACACACACACACACACACACACGATGCTGACATTAAGTCCAGGTCCTGGCAGACATTAGGCAAGTCCTTTACAACTGAGCTAGATCCAGACCTTTTTCTTTTCTTTCTTTCTTTCTTTCTTTCTTTCTTTCTTTCTTTCTTTCTTTCTTTCTTTCTTTCTTTAAAAAAAAAAAAAAAAAAAAAAAAACATGGTCTCACAAAGCTCCCAAGACTGACTGTAAACTCACTCTTTAGCCCAATCAGATTTTGAATCTGTGGTTCTTCTGTTTCATCTCCGACTGGATGGGATTACAGCTCAGCCACTGGGCACCATGATTTCCTCTTATAAGACACCATTCAAATTCCACGGCCACTGGCAGCCTCTCCCTCTTGGAATGGCCTTTTGCATATTATTTCATTTTCCTTTCTTTTGCATTTTTTATTCATCAGTCAATTTGAGCAAATAAAGAGTTTACAGTCCATGGCAAGATGGCTTATTATGTTCTGTGCCTGTGTTCCTATGAACCTTCCAGTGGACATACTTTAACTTTTATGTTTGCCAAATCCATGCTGATGACTAATCAGGATACTTATTCTGTTATTTTCCAAGGTAAATGTTACTTTTTTCATTTCAAGTTCTCAGAAGTGATTAGAAATGACTTGTGTCTATGAATTTCTCTCAGATTTCAATGTACTCTGTACATTGTACAATATACTATCAAAGAAAATAAACATAATTCATATATTTTCCTTCACCTTTTATGCCTATCAAAATTCCTGTTCAATGTGGAATTACTGGAAGACTAATTCAAAATTTTAGATATCATAAAATGCTGATATCTAAATCAATTCAAATGCTGAGTACAGCATGATGATTGTTTAAAGGTCTGATTTGCTCTTGTCAATGGAGAATCTCCTCGTGGTAAATGCTGTTATACTCGCAAGATAGGTGCCTCCAGATAAGTTTAAAACTAGTAAATCTAGGAAACCCAACCAAAGACAAGGCTCCACCACAATCAACAGTGATGAAAATGCATCTTCTTGGGCTGCAGTGGTCTTCTAAGGACAGCTCATAGTCAAATTTATAGAAATAATACAAGGAAGAAGTCCTGGTTTAGGAAGAAGGGAAGGAAAATTCAGAGTAGTTGCAGCCATGAACACTTAAGTATTGAGAATTTAGTTGCATTCTACTTTAGTTTAACCATAAGCTTTATTAAGTTGACGATAAATTAAAGTGGGTAGAAAATTCTAAATGACAGAAGTTAAAAGTTAGGTGAAGTGGAAATCTACATGAAATAAAATCACAAATTAAATTCACATAAGTTACTGGAATGTTCTCTACAAAAATTGATTTAAAAAAAGTCTCAAAAACTCAAAAAAAGAAAAGAAAAACTGTCTAGGAGAATGTAGGAGGTGGGATGCCTGGTCTTTAGCATCTCACTGTGTTTCAGAGTTCTCAGGAAGGACAGAGAGCGAAGAGTTCTGACATTGACTTGTGAAAGCTCAGACTTAATGAAAGATGGGACAGTACAGAATTAATAAGCCTGCCAATTTCAAGACCAGATAAATAGAGAAAAGCTGTCCATGAATGTGAGGGCACCAAAAGAAGTCATCTTAAATGAAAGAAATAAGATGAAATGCCTCCTATAAAATCAATTACAGCAGTACAAGGACAGAATAATGTTTCAATATTAAGAAAGATTTTTTTTGTTGAATTCCAGAGGGAAAATAACTTGGAAGTTACAATTTAATTAAACTAATAAATTAGAATTTGTTTTGTTTAGCTATGTATTGAGTGGGTATAATAATCACATGGTTGAATATTTCAAATTTGTGTCACTGGTTTTTAATTATGTAACTTCTCCTTCCATGGACACTATTGTTAAGTTTCTTCCATGTTGTTATACATATGTTCTTGTTTGTAGATTGCTGGGAAACTATAGATGTCCACTATAATGTTCTCTAAAACATTCTCTAAAATGGTTCTACTCTCTCTTTTATAATGATCCCTGGGAACTGGGAGGAGAGGGTGTGGTCCAGATATTCCAAATTAGTGACAAGCATGCTGCAGTCTCTTTTCTCTGCACGTGGCTACGGTGTCAATTGTCACTATCAACAGAAGCTTCTTTAGTGGGAGCTGAGAGGCACACTAACCCAAGAGAATGAAGTTAAGAACTTTTGGGGCAGCTGAAAACATTTTCTATCCTTAGTCCTCAGAAATACAGACTAATGAAATTTCTGTTTCAGAGACCAAAAACAAAGTAGCCCACCAGCCTTCCTTGAGTTAAATTCTTATAATAGTCCTCTCTCTCTCTCTCTCTCTCTCTCTCTCTCTCTCTCTCTCTCTCTGTCTCTCTCTCAGTCTTTCAATCTCTATCTCTCAATCTCCATCTCTCAATCTATCTATATCTCTTCATTTTTCTATTTAGTCAAAGTTATTTATCTATAATGTAATAATACCATCAGAAACATGATGGATAAGGACTGAGAGCTGACTCCATCACAATCATAATGCTAATTTGCTTAGGAATATCTCATTAAAAAGTATTCACCATGGTCCTGTGAGAGAAGTGGTTTCTGCTACTAGCTGAGTAATTATGTGAGATTTAATTTCAATCTCAATAGCTAGTGCCAGAATTCTACTTATAAACTCAACTCACTCTTGAGTGGAGGAAATAAGAATTTAAGGCACCTCATGCAATAGGTATAGGAATGGCAAGAACCTGGAGGAATGGGTCTGTTCAGTAGCTGGGAAGCTTGCCTCATAGCTTGACTGCACCTAGTATGAAAAAGTCCTTTTGTTCTGAGTTAATTGTTGGAGGGGAAATCTGGGGCTGCCGCTAAGGCTGTGTGAGAAAGGAGGGTCTGAGCTTAATTTGCACAAGAAACAAAGTTATGTACTTAACATCTGCCTGGCCTAGGTGGTGTCACCTTATGGATATTTACCCTAATTCAGAAGACTAGCAGGTGGTCTGAACTGCTTATTCTGTCTGTCATTTGTCCTTGGATGTAGCTAAAGGAGATATCTGATTCTAGTGCTAAAAAAGGAAAAACAAAAGGCTAAGGAAGAGGAAGCCTTGCCTGTGTGGCTGTTATCCAAATACTTTAATTGTATATGCCCAAGGAATGATCAATCCACACTGTTTAGAAGTTCTTAGGAAAAAGAATCAATTGAGGAATCTATACTAGTGCACATGAAATTCATAGCAGTAAACAGCTGATATATTCAAAATTCCACATAACACCAGTACTCCTTGAGCCTTGGCTTCCTCTGGAAAGTCCTTGACCTTCCAGATAATAGCTTTAGTTACAGTCAGCTAAATTCTTGCTTCATACATCTGTGGCCTGCAGCAACCTGATACATCTTTTCATATGGCACAAACAAAATTTAACTACCTAACAGTTTTTAACAAGACAAAAAATATGACTTGCTTTAAAAAGAAGATAAGACCTCCCCAAATCATCCAAGGGGAAAAAAAAAAAAAAAAAAACAGAAAGTCTGTACACTAAACCAGTCATAGGGCACTGTAATACACCATGGTTATTTGAAAGCAACATTATTTGAAGAGAATGTAGGACACTCTGTACTATCTAGGGATTTCTGTTAACACCCCAAGACTGATTTTTATTTCAAATTGTCATTTCATGTTTAATTACAAAGTACTGTGTTTACTATGTATTCCATTGTTGCCTAATGTTGCCTGGTGTTCTCCAGAGTAATAGGGTCAATAGGATATGTACATGTGTCTACTCATGCATCCGTGAGATGCTATTCACTTAGAAGAACTGTGTCACAAGTGTGTGGATCATGTCACCTCCAGTATCTCCACAGAGGGCTATCAGGCTAGAATCCCAGTGAAGAGCTAACATGGCAGAATTCCCTTCTGCTGGTCAAGATAAGTCTTCTGTTCCATCCACAAACATGAGTTTTCACAGAGGGCAGTGGGGGATGGGAGCAGAGGGGCTGAGTGGGGGAATGGAGAAAGAGCACACTGGGAAAGTTGACTGGAATGAGGAGGTCTTTGGGGGTAAGAAAGAAACCTGAAATAAAATGTTTCTCCATTCACCCAGCTCAAGGGACATAGTAGCTACACTGACGCTAACCCTGTCCTACTTGACTAAATTATCAAATTCTAGATTGTATTTCACACTTTCTTGCATAAAAGGAGCTTTTTTAGGAGGTTTTTTTGTTGTTGTTGTTGTTTGTTTCATTTTTTTTAATAATGTTTAAGTATTTGTCGGGGTAGATGAGCCACCAAAAATTAAATAATCAAGAAACCAACATTAGCTCTTTCCATATCCAGGAGCCCCTTAGCTGTTATCATTACCTTACAGAATTTTCATTTGTATTCTGCATTTTCACCCTGAAATGATTATTATAAATACAAATCAAAGGTCTCCAGTCAAACCATTGTTAACCATCCATGGGCAGGACAATTAAGTCTTCATTATCCATGTTACCATGGAGTGACTACTTACTCATTCAAAATTTTCTAGGATATTTTGATTTGTTTTTAAATTTTTTAAACTTTATTTTTAAAAGTGTCTCTTGTGGGAAAAAAATGAAACATACAGAAATAAGTATGAATAAGCTCAACCTACTATAATAAAATTTCAGTTAAGGACTCATTATCTATCATCTATATATCTGTCTGTTATATCTCTATCTATCTATGTACCTATGCATCTATCTACCTACCTACTTTCCTAACTATCTACCTATGTATCATCTATCTACATCTCTTTCCATTTTTTTCCCAATTCAGAGATCTGTAACATATCATTAACAAGCAAGAATTAACCACAGAGTCACTCTATGTCTAGAGTTAAAATGAAGGCATTTAATTTCTAATAAAGAGCTCTAACTTCCTCATATACTTTTTTGTTGTTGTTGGTTTTTTAGAGACAGGGTTTCTCTGTGTAGCTTTGCGCCTTTCCTGGAACTTGCTTTTGAGACCAGGCTGGCCTCAAACTCAGAGAGATCTGCCTGCCTCTGGCTCCAGAGTGTTGGGATTAAAGGTGTGCTCCACCACCGGCAGGCTCTCCTATACTATTTTTAAAGACACATAAATTATGACTAGAGATCCCATTCTGGCTTGGTCCAGTGTCTCCCTTGGTTCTTCTCTCTGGCCTCTTTGGTTTCATGGCTCCTTCCTCCTTTACTCATTTCACGGATTAGTGTTCGATTGAAATCTGTCATTTCTCCCTCGGTGTTCCCAGTGATTGAATCTCCATGATGCTGTTTAATTCTCCCATCTTTTTTATTTAAGTTAAACTATTCTTGGGACTTGTTTTGTTTCACGTTTAACTTTATCTAGAATGGTTCATCTATTTAAAATCCTGTGCCCTTCCCTTCTGGGGAAAGGAAGGTTGTGTTTCTTCCCTTTTCTTGTGGTTGTCACTTGAGATAACCACTGCTCTGATCTATATATTGTTACAGGAGACTTTTTCTGTACTCTAAATTTTACATCATAAATAAAACCTACATATTTGTAAAGCCCTTGTATCCATAACAGTCAAACAAATGCCAGTAAGGTTCTAGCTGTGGGTAGAGAGATGGCTCAGAGGTTAAGATCATCGCTGCTCTTCTAAAGAATCTGAGATCGGTTCCCAATACCCACATGCAGCAGTTCCTTGTCTATTCAGTCAGTATTTTAGGACCATTTTTAACAATGTATAAATAGTACATACTCATTTCAATGAGTTGATCATTTCTCTGTTGAATAATTACATTGAGTCCAGTTGATCATTCAAAAAATAAAATACAATAAACCTTATGATTATAGTTTATTTTACATTTTCTATTATTTCCTCTGGGGTATCGCTGATGGAGTGATGCTAGGACATTGCTGACTGAGTGGTGGCTAGAACATCACTGATGGAGTGGTACCCTTTATAGATAGGTTTCCTGCTTTACTGACTCAGAAAGTAGGAAGATGGGCTGGAGATTTAGCTCAGTGGTAGAGCGCTTGCCTAGCAAGCCCAAGGCCCTGGGTTTGGTCCTCAGCTCCAAAAGAAAAAGAAAAAAAAAAAAGTAGGAACAGATGATAAAGAAGAACCATCAAACTTGTAGCCCCCAGCACTTCTAAAAAGACATTAATCCATTCATAAGAGTAAAGTTCCTGTGGTCTCAACACCTTCTAATTTGCTCACCTCTCCATACTGTCACAGAGATGATTGAGTTTCCAACAAAATTTAAATGGAGAAATATTTAAACTAGGACAGATTTTTTGCCAATGTCTTAAAAAACATTTTCCATTAAATCCATTTTCCTTTTTGAAATAATAGACAAAATATTGAAAGCTTATTTCACACACTTCATTTGAAATATTGACTTTCAGCTAAGAAAAAGAAATTCTTAAATTATACTGTCTTCTGTTTATATCAGGAGAAAAGATAATTGTTATTTCAGATATAAAATTTTATTATGATATTTAATAGTATTTTTAAAATTATAACTAACCACACATGCGAATTATTGAAATATCTACTTCATAAAACACAACCCAAGGTTCTAAGAATAAAATGGTTGGTATTAGGAAAGTTCATTTAACACTAGACTGATCTTGGGTGAGTTTATTTATATTAGCCAACCAGTTTTTCATGGACACATCTACACTCATTAAAGTGAGAAGGCTCCTTCTTACTGCTCAGAGATAGAGTGATGAAATTAAGCACCTCACTGTAGTTTTTCAGCACCACATCTTCACTTTTATAGAATGAAAATTGTTTTGTAGACAGCAAATAACAGGCAAAGAAAATAACTGTACATAAAGGCTTTAATACAGGGGAAGATGCTTCTGTTCCTCTATGAGAGCAAAGAAGTAAGCAGACTCAGAGTTCTCTTCATGCCAACATGTACTAGCAAAGCACAATGGGAATATTCTAGAAGATTGCTGAGTAAAAATGTAAGAGCCAAAACATAAAACTCTTGTCTGCTGCATGAATAAACTCACTGTATTGCCCTCTAAACTAATGTAATGATTTTGGTTGGGATAGCATAGCAATATCCACATCCTAGTTCTTTTATAAAGTAATGTAACACCAGTATTTAAATTTTCAGCTCATAGTGGTGTCTCTAAACTATATTGCTGACTATAAGCCTCAGTTTGCTACCTGGTACAAATCAAGAAAAGAACTAAGCCATGCACATCTGTTACAGTGTTTTCAATCTGCTCTGCACATAGGAATCTGACCATATTAGCCAACTATGAACCACTAGGCAAGATTCTGTTTGAGACATTAAACCTATTTGCTATTAAATGGGGATTATTGCCAGGAACTGGTAATTAGAAGTTTGAATACATAAAACTTGTTAGGAAAGTTGGAAAATTTCCCTTGGTTTGTGCATTTTGGGGGGAATCTTTGATGAGAATAATTGGGTTTTCTGCTTCTTTAAAATTTAATTTTAATTGGTTGAACTTCTCACTTCCTGACCTTATCTCTCTCCCTCTAAGCTGATTAAATCTTCTTACATCTATTATTCCCCTTTTCACTGTAACATAACATGCATTCTATTACCCTCCATACTTTTTTTACCCTGTTTTCCCCCCTTACTTTCATGAGACCCCATCTAGGTTGCTGGCCTGTATACAAGTTGTCTCTCACATAAATACAAACACATAAGAAAGGCTGTAAATGGAAGTAAGCATGGTAGATTTGTCTATTTGAGTAAGTTGGGGGAAATCTAATAAAGGAAGTGACTGTGGTAATGATGCTAGATTGATCTCTTATACAAGTACATATTAGTGACTATGTCCCTATGTACAGGGAATGCTCATGAATTTGTCATTAGTATACAATATAGACTTATCACAAATCCTTATATTGTAGACCTATTGTTGCTGATTAAATACAACTTAAATTAAAATAAACAGAGATGGCTTTGGAGACAAGTCCTGTAGTTAGAGTTTTCCTGCCTGGCCCAGTCAGGACAAATCTCTCTTACCCGCCAGTCCCACAGTCGCTCAGACCTAACCAAGAAAGCACACAGAAATTTACATTGTTTAGAAACTGTATGGCTGTGGCAGGCTTCTTGTTATCTACTTCTATCTTAAATTAACCCATTTCTGTTAGTCTATACTTTGCCACATAGCTTGTGGCTTACCAGTGTCTTTACATGTTGCTTTTCATGGCGGCAGCTGGCAGTGTCTCTCCCCAGCCTTCTACTTCCCATAATTCTCTTCTCTCTTGTCCCGCCTATACTTCCTGCCTGGCCACTGGCCAATCACAACTTTATTTACACAGAGCAATATCCACAGCAAAGTCCAGTTTATAAATGTGTGGTGATATTGTGTTCCCCAAAATATTGTGCACCCTAATAAACTTATCTGGGGTCAGAGAACAGAACAACCACTAGATATAGAGGCCAGAAAATGGTGGCACACACAACTAACATTCCAGAGACAGAAATCCCTCTGGATCTCTGTGAGTTCAAGGCCACACTAGAAATAGACAGGCATGGTGACTCATGCCTTTAATCCCAGGAAGTGAGCCTTTAATCCCAGGAAAAGAAGGTAGAAAGAAGAAAGGTATATAAGGTGTGAGGACCAGGAAGTAGAAGCTGGTTAAGCTTTCAGGCTTTCAAGAAGTAGTTCAACTGAGATTCATTCTGGATGAGGACTCAGAGGCTTCTAGTCTGAGGAATCAAGACCAGCTGAGGAACTGGCAAGGTGAAGTAGCTGTGGCTTATTCTGTTTCTCTGATCATTCAGCATTCAACCCAATATGGCCTCGGGTTTGATTTCATTAATAAGACCTATTAAGATTCATGCTATATAAATGTGTTTCTTTGACATGCCTATTTTAAAAGTAACTTTCAAAATTATTTTATTAAAAGAGGATTTAATCACAAAAGTATTTTAAAAGTTCAGAAGTCAACAAAACTCAAGAGATGTCTCAGCAATTAAGTGTGTACTGCTCTTGCAAATGTCTTGAGTTTAGTTCCCAGCGCTCATGTAGGGTGAGCAGCTCAACGAGAGCCAGAAACTTTAGCTCCACAGTTCCAGGCAACCCAAGGCCTTCCTCAGGCCTCTGCAAACATCTGCAATACACACAGAGAAAGAAGTATAGAAAGATACATGAATCTGTAATTACATTTTAGAAGTACAGAAATATTCTGCAATGATCCTGTGCGAACAATAGGAAACAAGCCTCACTGGAAATGATCATTCACATTTTCTGTTAGTTTCTCCCACCAGTCAACAAACACAAATATGAAACAGTAATGATGAAAGCATGTCTTTCCTTTTGCTTTATTGCTTTTACGGTAATCAAACAAACAAAACTAGATTCATCTTTGCTCTGCCTTTTGTGTTTATTTCATTCAATTTTTTACCCTTGTTTTAATTGAAGGACTAAACAATGTAATCCAAGCAAAGCACCTTAGACCTCAAATTGGTACACTAGAAGTAGAGTTTTCCTCTAAGTTAATTAACAACAAATGTCCTCCTGCAAGATGATAGTGTGTGTGTGTGTGTGTGTGTGTGTGTGTGTGTGTGTGTGTGTGAATACCTTGAAATGCAGAGTTCCTCCTCATGCTTTTCTGTTTTTAGTTGTTTCCTGGGCTCTGTGCTCCTAAAGACTTTTACTTCTCGGGCTGATACTCAATGTCCATTCCTCTTAAAAGTCTTTGATTCTGGAATCCACAGCAGAGTTTCCAGATAGACACAATAGTGCAATCTCACATCTGAGCTCAGAGCAATTAAGATAACATGCATAAGACCTGTGCAGGATTAGGGTAGATAAACTTACCATGTGGAGAGAGATGGTGTGGTGGGCTCAAAGTCCCACCCCTAGCTAAGGAGTTGTGTCCATTGATAGCTGCAGAGAGGATAGTCAGATTGCTTTAAAGATGTGTCCCTGTGTTGGTAGATCAACTGCCAATGAAAGGCAATGAGGCAAAACATCCAAATAAATATGGGCAACACACACTGTATTAGATGGAGGAAGAAAGGCGGTGGGAAGACAGAAGGAGGGAGAGAGACAGGCAGGGAGAAAGATAGAGAGGGAGAGGAAAAGAGGGGGGAGAAATTTAAAATGATAAGGAAAGAAACATGGATCTGGGAGGATTGGGTGAATGGGGTGAATATGAGCAAAATGTAAAATCTTATCAAACAATTAATAAAAATGAGAACAAATTCAGGTTCAAGAAGCTAAGCAGGAGCTGGGGCAGTGGTTCAGTTGGTGAAGGGCTTTCATGGGAGCATGAAGACATGAATGCCAACTCCAGAAGCTGTGCAAAATGTTGAGTATCCTGGCGGGTGCTTATTAATACAGCGCCAGGGAGGTGGGGGACAAACACATCTTTGTGGTTCTCTAGCCAATCAGTATATCAGAAATGGTGAATTTCAGGTTCAGTAGGAGATCTGTATTAAAAACAAAGGAACAAACACAAACAGGGATGAGTGGCTGAGGAAAAACAACTGACACTGAACTCTGGTCTCTGCATATATCCCCCAGCACAAGGGCACATACATGAACACATATGCACATGCACAGCAGAATGTAAGGTAACAGCTTTGTGAGATCCAGGGACTGTCAGCCAAGCAGGTAACACCTATGAACCTATTACGTCATCTCTAAAGAAAAGGGCTTGGGCTGGAATACATGGAAAGTGTCTCTTTCAGTTAGAAATGTGAAGAATTGATGGAGAGGTCAACCACCTTCCTTTGACAGATGGGGTTTCTGAGGAACTGAGGAATGAGACGCTCCATTCTTCCATACTGAGGAATGAGTTGAATTCATATTCCCTTCAGTAGTTGTCATCAAAGAAAACAAGAACCACTGTAAGCATATGATACCAGAGCAGGGGCCTCATTTCATTGTTCTTTCCTCTGTGAATGACTGTTTTCAATTAGCTTTTTAATCAGCTAGTTAATTAAGATTTATTTTAATTGAGCAAATACTAGATTAGAGCTTACCTTCCAAAGGAAAAAAATAAAGATAATTTGTCAAGTACAGTGTATGTGTGTGTGTGTGTGTGTGTGTGTGTGTGTGTGTGTGTGTATGTATGTATGTTTTCCTAGAGTGTTCTGATCCTGTAGTTGATAGCAGGAAGGGAGGAATTTCTAGTTCTAAGAAGACAACAGATGTGCCTTTCAAGGTTGATGCTTTCCTAAACTCTCCAAATAAAGGCTAGAAATTCATACATGTCTCATTAAGTGCAAATATACCACTGTCAAATGCACACACTCACAGCGGTTACCTTGAAATTTAAGCAGGCTCTGAATTGTGCTAGTTAGCAAGGGCTGAATTAGAGCATCTTTAATTTTATTTTGATTTCAAGAACATAAAAAATGTAATATTATATCAGTCTTATATTTAATGGGTTCTTCCAAATGCCCTTGCTGACTGATGTCTGTTACTTAATCCATTTTGCAAATTCATTCCATGAAAATGGATGCACAGTTTTGTGAGTTTTGTGGTGGTTTCATTTTTTTTTCTTGTATTTCTTAATTACCTTGTTTGTTTTATGCCACTAACACAAAGCTGTATCATTCTTATTAGTGTTCACAGGTTGAAGCACACATGTGTCACAAATCCTGACAATCAACAATTAAAGTATTTAAATAAACTTGTGCCTGTGCTACAGTTCTCTGGTTGAACAAATTTGTAGAGCAAGATTTTATTCTGATCTATAATTATAGCTGCCAGTGACTGGCATGATCCTTACTGAGTCAGATTAATTTACACATTAAGCAGCCATCTGCAGAAATGTTCACAGACCCTCATCAGCTGCACCCGTATATCACGTGGGAATTCTGAAAGTTCTTGGCCACTGGGGAACTCTCACCACCATCGTTTGAGGCTTCCAGTTAGGAACAAATTATTCCCAACATTAACATTCTTTTCCCCTTACTACAAGGTTGCCTAACGACCCAAGAAAACTATATAACACTTTGGACCACTAATGGCAGAACAATTGATAAGCTGAAGGCAACTGCTTCCCTTTCCTTAAATAAATGCCTTTGGCTTTATGTTGAACAACTAGCAGGTCTCATGGAGCAGAACAGATACTATCATTTCTTTGAAAAGAATAAATATCCTCTACATTTGGGCCACAAATAGCTACAAACAACACTGCAAATCTATCGGGATGTTTTCTTCAAGAGAAACAAAATCATTCTGACATCATTATATCTTGCTGCTCTACAGGAGATGAAACTGTTTTCTCATTCACAAGAGGTATCAGAGAAAAAAACAAAAAGTTGCTTTAGACTCCATAGAGTTAATTAATACATTGCTGTTCAAATTAAAAGCAATAGTTATATAAAGATTCTTTAAATTTATAAATTATTTCATTTGTAACAAATTAAGCATTTAAGAATATTTAGATCAAAAACTTGTTCAGAACAATTTGATCAAGGTAATCACTTCTCAAAATTATGTATCTAATACCATCAAAAATAAAATGATGAGGCATCCAATGAAACTGTTGACCAAACATCAATTTAATTTTAACTTTTAGATTTCTGTTTGTGTTTTTTAACCTATGTAAATGAATATGTATGGTGATATTTTATTTGTACTGAAATGTGATTTTATTTGTATATTAATAAAGTTGCCTTGGGGTCAGAGCAAGCCATAGCAGAAGCTGGGTGGTCGTGGTGCATGCCTTTAATCCCTGCACTTGGGAGGCAGAGCTAGGTAGGATCTGTGTTCAAGGACACAGCCAGCATGGCAACACATGCCTTTAATCTCAATACCAACCATAGAAGACCTGGAAGTCTGTACAGACAGGCAGTGACAGAGGAGGTCATGTGGTTGGGTTTAGAACCAATGAGAAGGCAGAACAGAAAGTCCATATAAAAGACAGGACACAGGAAGTAGGCCTCTTGAGGAGAGGAGAGACAGAGCAGCAGTGAAGGGTAAGGTTTTCAGCTCTCAGCTATTGCTCTGACCTCTTGGCTTTTAACTCTGCAATTGGCTCTGTGTTTCTTATTTAACAAGATGGCTACATCTACAAGTATGTGTCTGTGTGGGTTACTTGCATGTGAGTGCAGGTGTTTGAGAAGGCCAGAAGAGGACTTCAGATGCCCTGGGGCCATTTCTAATCACTAATATCTCTTCCTTATTACAAAATTAGGTACAATGTAAAGCGCTGATATTTAAGTGGTATTTATTTGTATTCTTCTAAAGAAATTTTCATTTTAATTGAAAGATAAATCCTACATATAATTATGGGGTACAAGGATGCTTTGATTCAGGCTCATGTTGTCAAATGTTTAGAGAAATCTAATTATCAAATTGATTACATCACACATTTGTTCTTTACTTGATGGGATCTTAAAACTATTTTCAGCAATTTTACCTGTATTCAGTCAGAATTCTGTTCAATTTTCATTTAAATAAAATGAATTCTCCATCTTGTAGCTAAAGAAGAAAACCAACAAAAGTGTGTCTATAGTCATATGTCCCTGGCTTCCTTTAGCCTCTAAACTAACAAAGTTGTGTCTATAGTCATATGTCCCACTGAATGCAAACAGTATGGTACCAGAGAGAAAATGAAGACCAGCAGGGCATTTGGTTGTCATCTCAAATTGAAAATGAAAATAGTTCATCAATTGTTTGTTTGTTTGTTTGTTTGATTTTTCAAGACAAGTTTTCTCTGTAGCTTTGGAGCCTGTCCTGGACTAGCTCTGTAGACCATGCTGGCCTCTAACTCACAGAGATCCACCTGCCTCTGCCTCTGCCTCCCGAGTGCTGGGATTACAGGCATGAGCCACCACCGCCTGGCTGTTCATCAGTTTTATGGACAACAAACAGCGGCCTCTTAGGAGCATAGGTTTCTTTCTTTCTTTCTCTCTTTCTTTTTCTCTCTCTCTCTTTCTTTCTTTCTTTCTTTTTTCTTTCTTTCTTTCTTTCATTTGTTTTTTTATACATTTATTTATTTATTATGTACACAGAAGAGGGCGCCAGATCTCATTACAGATGTTTGTGAGCCACCATGTGGGTGCTGGGAATTGAACTCAGGACCTTTGGAAGAGCAGTCAGTGCTCTTAAACTCTGAGCCATCTCTCCAGCCCTTATATTTGTGTTTTAATTTTACACATCAGCCATGGGTTCCCCTGTCCTCCCCCTTCCCAGCCCCGCCCCCACCTTTCCCCCATCCCCTCCTCTCCATTCCCATCTCCTCCAGGGCCAAGAATCCCCTGGGGATTCATTTAAACCTGGTGGATTGAGGATAGGCAGGTCCAGTCCCCTCCTTCCAGCATGAGCAAAGTGTCCCTGCATAAGCACCAGGTTCCAAACAGCCAGCTCATGCATTAAGGACAGGTCTGGGTCCCACTGCCTAGATGCCTCCCAAACAGTTCAAGCTATTCAGTTGTCTCTCTTATCCAGAGGGCCTGATCCAGCTGGGGGCTCCACAGCCTTTAGTTCATAATTCATGTGCTTCCATTCATTTGGCTATTTGTCCCTGTGCTTTTCCAATCTTGGTCTCAACAATTCACACTCTTCCAGCCCCTCTCCTGGAGCTCCACCTGGGGTCTGGCCGAGGATCTCTGCATCCACTTCCATCAGTTATTGGATGAGAGTTCCATCAAGACAGTTAGGCTGTTTGGCCATCTGATCACCAGATTAGGTCAGATCAGGCTTTCTCTCTCGACCATTGCCAGCAGTCTACAGAGGATGTATCACTGTGGATTTCTCGGGGCCTCTCCAGCACTCTGCTATTCCTGTTCTCATGTGGTCATCATTTATCATGGTCTGTTATTCCTTGTTCTCCCTTTCTGTTCTTGATCCAGCTGGGATCTCCTGCTCCCCTAAGCTTTCTTTCCTTTGAACCTTGCCCTTCATCACTCCCACTGTTGACCAGTAGCACAGACACTGAGAGAAACAATCAATCAATGGGACCTGTTGAAACTGAGAAACTTTTGTAGAGCAAAGGACACGGTCAACAAGACAAAGCGACAGCCTACAGAATGGGAAAAGGTCTTCACCAACCCCACATGTGACAGAGGGCTAATATCCAGAATATATAAAGGACTCCAGAAATTAGACATCAAAATGCCCAACAGTCCAATTAAGAAATGGGCTAATGAACTAAACAGAGAATTCTCAATAGAGGAAGTTCAAATGGCTGAAAGACACTTAAGGAATTGCTCAACATCCCTAATTATCAGGGAAATGCAAATCAAAATGACTTTGAGATACCACCTTACACCTGTCAGAATAGCTAAGATCAAAAACACAGAAGACAGCTTTTGCTGGAGAGGATGTGGAGCAAGGGGAACTCTCCTCCACTGCTGGTGGGAATGCAAGCTTGTACAGCCACTTTGCAAATCAATATGACGCTTCCTTAGAAAATTGGGAATCCATCTCCCCCAAGACCCAGCTGTAGCACTCTTGGGCATATACTCAAGGAATGCTCAATCATACCATAAGGGCATTTGCTCAGCTATGTTCATACCAGCATTGTTTGTAATAGCCAGAACCTGGAAACAACCTAGATGCCCTTCAACTGAAGAATGGATAAAGAAAATATGGTACATATACACAAGGGAGTACTATTCAGCAGAGAAAAACAATGACCTCATGAGGTTTGCAGGCAAATGGATGGATCTAGAAAAAATCATCCTGAGTGAGGTAACCCAGACTCAAAAGGATGGACATGGTATGTACTCACTCATAATAGGACACTAGGTGTAAAACAAAGATGACTAGACTGCTACACAACTCCAGAGAGGCTACCTAGAAAATGGGACCCTAGGAAAGACACAGGGATCACCCAATGACAGAGAAATGGATGAGATCTACTGGAATATAGGTTCTTGGCAATCTTCTCATTGCATGCATCCTAACATCAATGAGGGCTTCACAAAAAAGATCCTATTTTTGATATTTTATTTGATATGTGCCATTTCCAATACACTATGTTTTTTTTTTTTTATCAGAGTGGAAAAGAATGGTTAAGCTTCTGGACATTTTGGTGAACTCGTGGAACCAAATTTTTTCTTGTAGGATAAGAGTATAATATCTATAGCTTTCTGCCTCTGAAATAAAAAATGAATATGCAAACAAAAATTTTAAAATAATGCAAGAAGCTGAAGTTCACACTGATGTCTAATGTCTAAAGTAAAAACAAACTAAACAAAACCAGGAAAATCTTTAGAACCCACTGCTTAACTATGTTGTCACTTCCTAAAAGAATATTCGAGTTCTTCAGCTCCAAAGACACACAGTGTGTCTTTTCACTGCAGTGAAATAAACATGGCTTATTAAAATATTGTATATTACAATGGATGGCTTATTTACTGTGTCTATTAAATATCTTGAAAAAAACGATAGCCTTGCTTTTGTTAATTTAGAGATTTGAATCCTTCCAAAAATATGTTTTAAAAAGCATACTAATGTTTCTTATCATGTAGCAAGTGGGTTAATTAATATCATTGTACCTGCCATAATCTTGACTCGTGTTCCTAAATGATGAATCACTTATTCTGGTTTGATTTTAGCATATTGGTATGATCATCATACACGTACATATTTTATTAGATCAAGGCTTTAAAACTATTTCACCTTTTATGCCTGGAAATTCATGTAGTTCTTAGTAAAATCATGAGAGAAAATGAAGAGACTAATCTCCCCAGCACAAAAGGAATAAATATAATAAATATACCTGGCATACTGATCACCATAGACCTCAACAGTCTCTTCCAGAAGCCTGTAGTACTTGTCAAAATATATAGACATTAATTATTTTGTACACCTAAAAATAATTAAGAAAAGACAGAAATATTTTCATAGTAAACACTGTCAAGGGGAGATCCAACTTTTAGTGAGATATACAGAGAAGAATCTAGCACCAAATTCACAGCAGTCTTACCACAAAGGGTTAATTTGGATATAATCATAGGACAGCCAGCATTCAGATAAGGATAAATCATAGTTTTGAGGCAACTGACTTGAGACATTCATACTTCAATACTCAAGGCATTTTTGTGTATGTAGGTGCAATGTATTCTAGATGAAAATGATTGAAAAGTTCCAATAGTGAAATACAACCTGTGCTTTGGTTAGACTCTGTTTTCCAAAGTTCCTGTACTATGACATTTTAATTTCATTTTCTCATGGAACATAAGGGTGGGGCCTTTAATAAAGTGATGAAACACAGTCTCTGTAAATTACTGTTTATGTGTTCATAATTTTGATACCATCAGGGAAAGGATTATATAAAAATAAATATATTGTTGCCTATGGAAATTTTCAAGCATTTAATCCAAACAAAAATCAAATTTAAGACTGAATAAGAAATAGTATAATCTATATTACTATGCTAGAGGCGTCACCTTAAGAGATTCCAGAAAGTACCATGAAGGTGAAATTAGACTTACCAATATTTTTTAATATTATTATATAAGGTTTTCCTTTATTCCTTTTTAATTATTATTAAGAGATTTTCTATTCATTTTACATACCAACCACAGATTCCCCTCTCCTACCTCCTCTTTCCCCCATCCTTCCCCCAAACTCACCCTCCATTCCCACCTCCTCTAAGGCAAGGTCTCCTATGGGGAATCAACAGAGCCTGGTATGGTACATTCAGATGAGGCAGATCCAAGCCCCTCCTCCCTGCACCAAGACTATGTAAAGTGTCCCACCATAGGCACTGGGCTCCAAAAAGCTGGCTCATGCTACTCTGGTGATCAGATGGCTGAATACCCTAACTGTCATCATAGAACCCTCATCCAGTGACTGATGGAAGCAGATGCAGAGATCCACGACCAGGCGCCAGGCCAAGCTCCAGAAGTCCAACATATTTTTAAAACACAGCTTCCTTAGAATTGCAAATGTTGGTGTCATCTCTAGTCAAGCCTAGATATAGGCCAGCATAGAGTTGAATGGAATTCTTTGAGTGTTTATGACTCAAAGCCATTCATGGGAAAAAATGTAAATATGGCAATCCACTCAGTATCTACCAGTGAAATAAAAGAGTCAGCACCAGTGTCTTTCCTAGGGTCCTCTTTACTAGGTAGCCTCCCTGGAGTTGTGTGTTGCAGCCTTTGCTTTACATCTAGTACCCGCTTATAAATGAGTACATACCATGTTTGTCTTTCTGAGTCTGGGTTACCTCACTCAGGATGATATTTTCTAGTTCCATCCATTTGCCTGCAAACCTCATGAGGTCATTGTTTTTCTCTGCTGAGTAGTACTCCATTGGGTATATGTACCACATTTTATTTACCCTTTCTTCAGTTGAAGGGCATCTAGGTTGTTTCCAGGTTCTGGCTATTACAAGCAATGCCCTTATGAACATAGTTGAGCAAGAAGACCCTAAGAAAGACACAGGGACAGAGAAATGGATGAGATCTACAAGAACAAACTGGATGTGAGGGCAGGATAATGGAGGGCAAGGGTTGGGGGAGAGAGAGCTTAGGGGAACAGGAGGTCCCAGCTGGATCAGTAACAGAGTGGGAGAACAAGAAAAGAGAGACCATGATAAATGAAGAATAGGAAGAAGCAGAATGCTAGAGAGGTCCCCAGAAATCCACAGATACCTCCACTATAGACTACTGGCAAAGGTTGAGAGAGTGCCTGAGCTGACCTACTCTGGTGATCTGATGGCCGAACAACCTAACTGTCATGATAGAACTCTCATCCAGTGACTGATGGGAGCAGATGCAGATCCACAGCCAAGCCCCAGATGAAGCTCCAGGAGTCCAACCGGCAAGAGAGAGGAGGGATTATATTAGCAAGAGATGTTGAGATTATGATTGGAAAAAGCACAGGGACAAATAGCCAAACTAGTAGAAACACATGAACTGTGAACCAATAGCTGAGGAGCCCCCATGGAACTAGACCAGGTCCTCTGGAAAAGTGAGACAGTTGATTAGCTTGAACTGTTTAGGAGGTCCCCAGGCAGTGGGACCAGGACCTGTCCTTGGTACATGAGCTGGCTTTTTGGAACCTAGGGCCTATGCTGAGACACTTTGCTCAGCCTTGGTGTAGGGAGGAGGGGACTGGACCTACCTCAACTGAATCTACCAGGCTGGGCTGACTTCCCAAGGGAGAACTTACCTTAGAGGAGGTGGGAATGGGGGTGGGTTGTGGGGGGGAATCCTGGGGGTATGGGAGGAAAGAGAACAGGGGAATCCATGGCTGATATGTAAAATTAAATTAATTATAAAATAAACATATTAAAAAAAAGTCAGCACCACATTTTGTTTTAAGACTTATGAGGCTAATCATTCTTTTTTACATAAAAAACAGTTTTCAGAAGATGAGACAGCATTGGTTTCCTCACTAGGGTCTCTGTCCTCCATTCTCCCTTACTTTGCAGAATAGTAATGGTATCTTAGTTTTTGACTTACAATGATTGACATCAGTGAATTTTGCCATTACAAAGCATTTCACAGTAGTATCATTTTGCAAATGAATGAAGTTACTCCTAGTAGAGATAAATAACTGGGTTAGGGGACCTGGTCAATAAATTATCAAAAACTGCAAGTAGACAATAGCTCTACTGAGCCCCAACCTGAAAGAATTACCTTTTCTCTTAGTAGTGACATGTGTGTATTCCAGAGAACACAGTTTAGAAGCCTTGGCTTTGGTGGAAATGTTATAACTGTTGTAAAGGCAACTACAGTCAGCCATCTGAGGCCATGGGTTCTACATATGTATATTCAAGCAAATGTGATTGGAAAAATAGTTAAGAAAGAATGAACTTTGGCTGAACATTATTTTCATGAGGGACTTGATACCCTCAGATTCTGATTGCTAAAACATCTATTCACCATGAAGTATTCTGCTTGGTTCCAATGCGGGGGAAAGCAGGACCCATTACTCAGAGTTACTCAAGGAATACAAATACAAATAATGACCATTCCATCTTTGAGTGTCCAGTAGTGACAACATAGCATCTCTGATGGTGGGCCTTTGGACCAATAATAGACACCAAGAAACAGCTGAGGACTATGGAAAACATAGCCACAAGGATAGCAGTCCACAGGAAGGAAGATAAATAAGAATAGTGGATGATGGCTTGAACTCCACACAATTCACAAAATAATATATTCTATCTACCCAACTAGTAATATTTATTGGAATTAAAGAAGATCTGAAATACTTTTTCTCCCTCAACCTCTTTCTCTTTCTGTGTCTCTTTTTCTATTTCTTTTTATATATTCCTTTCTTATAAGGAAAACATACAAAGTATTTACTAGATATTATATGTGTCCACCTATATTTATAAAAGCATGTAACCTAATAATGCTCTGGTCTCCTGACAACACAGCCATTAGAAAACAGTAAAGGGCTCATTTATTTATCTCACCCAGTATCCATACTTGGTCCCGCCCACAACTTGACTGAGTTAATCTTAAGTCTTTGCAGATCAGCCATTCTTTCAATCAGTGTAATTCCATATTCAGGACTTTATCATTATATTTATTAATGACAGTAATTAGCATGTTCCTGTAACATGCCAGACTATGTCCTAGACAATTCTACATGTATCATTTGACAAAGTAGAACATTTCTGCCTTAAATTATCATGAGGAAGGAAGCAGCAAAACAAAGCATTGAATAATTGTGCTGGAATCCCTTTAAGAAAGAAAAGCAGGGCAGGTGCAATGGATCAGAAAAGATAGATGAAGAGAGATTTGCAATATTAGAATGACCAATATAGTTCTCCATGAAAAAAATGACATTTGAGCCCAGATTTGACAGTGATGAGAGAACTGACCTTGTATTTATAAGGCAAAGTTAGTAAGACAGGAGAGGAGAATCAGCAGTCTGGCAGTGGAATGGAGCTTGGAAACAGGGGGCAGGACAGCAAGGGCAGAAGTCAGGCAGATGATAGGGTGTTATGTGATATGGATTATAGGGACTTGGTCTTCTGCTCTGAGCAGTTTGTAGATTCACTGTGAGGAGCTGAACAGAGAGACACATGCCATGACTGGGGATTTAAAAGGACTGCTCCGGATACCTTCCTGGAACTATAATACGGGAGGCACCAGTAGAAGCCAGAAGGCTTGTTGAGTTTATTTCAGACATCGTGAAATCTGTTTCTTGTTTTTCCTATAAAAATAAGCTTCAGTACCTCCTGGTCTTTGCAGCTTTTAGTCCATCCATCATCTTGACATCAGCTGTTTTTTGAAATACAACTTTGAACATGTGACTTGTCCATTTCAAAATTTCAATGGTGGCCTGTTGCCTACAGAATTATGTACAGCCTTTCAGTACAAATGTCTTCAAAACCTGACCCCAATCTATTTTTCCAGACTAATCTCCAAGTCCTTTCTCCACCCCTGACGTTTCTGCTTTTGCTATGAAAGGTCAGCTGTTATTTCCCTAGCATGCCATGCTCCATCATGCCTCTGTGCCTTTGTGCCTGTCATTCCCACTGCTAAGAAAATGCATTTCTGTTTTCAGCCTGGTGAACTTTAAATTTTCTTATTGAGATTCAGCTCAGTCCCAATCACTTCTATGCAGCCTTCTATGACTGTTTGTGTTCAAAGCTTCTTTCCTGTATCATGCTCCTACCCACTCAGCCCTCCTCACACCCTTAATTACAACACACATATCAGACTTCTGGATGAACCATGAGCTTCTGGAGGGCAAGGATTATAACCACCTGCTTTTGCACTCTCTTTACTGCATGACAGCCTATTGCTATAACATACTCAATTGTCTTTTAATTTATTATAAGAAAGAATATACAAAATTAATTTTATTGTGAAGAGCTCATAGTTGGCAGATATACAATTGTTAATTTTAAAGTTTATTCCTTATGTACATGGAATGAAATAGTAGTTGAAAGGTGTTTTTATTTTTATATTTATGTTTAAGCATGTTGTTTAAACCAAACTTAATGAAGAGATAACTACAGCTAAACTACTGGTTTTATGGAAAACTCCAGTGCCAATGACATCTCTTCCTAAAATATTTGATAGACAATGAGTCTATTGTAATTACCAAAAATACAAAGATGAATGAGTAATATTCTCTGTAAACAAAAATAACTCAGTTAAAGGAGTGGTTACATTCAAAATAGCTACCTTGGTAAATGAGATTTGGCATGTAAAGTCAATGGCAAAAGGACACTCAATGACTAACTCGACAAATCAGCTGTAAACATAGAAAATATAGATAATAAAATATAAGATAAATCTCCAACAAATTAATGACCTAAATGAAGAAGAAGAATCATCAAATTTTCAAAAAGAATTTAGACAGTTTTGGGGTTTGTTTATCTTTAACTTCAGAGTAGGAATAGTTAATAAGACAGAATATATATATAAAAATCAAAAATTATTGAAGCCAGTATCTCAAAATGATAAATGATCAACATAAGAAAATGGCAACTGTATTATTACAATGATGACTCAAGTTAATTTAAGAAAAAAATAAGAGGATTATGATGAAAATCTGTGACTAAAAGAAAATGTGTATCTAGAAGATATGCTAAAACTTTTGAATAAATAAGAAAAAAAATCAAACAACAAGCTTGATGACTTGAGTTGAGACCCAAATGGTAGAAGGAGAGAACTGACTACTACAGGTTGTCCTCTAATCTCTGCACACATGGTATTTATGTATGTGCGCGCTTGCTCTCTCTCTCTCTCTCTCTCTCTCTCTCTCTCTCTCTCTCTCTCTCTCTCTCACACACACACACACACACACACACACACAGACTAAAAAATGTAAAATTTAAAAATAGAAAACCTTTAAGCAATACTGTAGGCTATGAAGACCTTGATGCCTGCATTGTACAAGCAAGCTAACTTATAAAGCCCAAGATGAAGGTTTTCAGTAGGTCTAACTAGTGGGTATATATTTAAAGCATGATATCAGTATGTCAGCAGTATGTGATTCAATGTTCACTGCAGTACTCCTCACTGTAGCAAGTACATGGAACTAACAAAGTATGAATCAACTCATGAATGGAAGGATAGATTATGGGACACACACCCTATGAAACACTATTTAGGCCTAAAGATTATACACTACTTCATTTACAACAACACAGATGTCATTGGATATCATTTAGTAAGCTGGGGAATGTAGAAAGGGGATATGGGACCATCAATGAATGGCTACTGAATTGTATTTACACAGAAGCCAAAAGTTTAGAATGATTAGTACATTAGGGAAACTATAATAATGATGATAACAGTAACAACAATAATAATAAATAAATAAGTAAATCCTATATTTCAAAAAAAGCAACAAGAGAGCCTGATCTGGTGCCTCAGAACTATGATCTCAACTACTTTGGGTGAAGAAGATAAAGGATCACACACTCAGGGTCTGTGTGAGCTACACAGTGCTTTCATGGACAGTTAGAGCAAATTATTGAGACCCTGTCTGAAAAGGGAAAACTAAAGAAAAGGCCATATATACAGCTTAGTGCTAGAGCATTTACCTAGCAAGATTTAGTCTCAACTTCCAAATACCAAGACAAAAAGAAAAAGTGAAAAGCTGGAACACATAAATCCTGTGTCCTTACCATAAAAAAATGAAAAATATTTGAGGGTATAGATATGCTTAGCATGATTTAAACAGTATACAGTGCATGATTATATATAATATACATGAATATGTAAATTTTGGTTTCTGTGTATCAATTAAATGATGCCTTTTAAAGAAAATAATGTAATTTGAAGCAATTTTACAAAGCACTAGTAATTTCTATAAGTCACAGCATTTCAATGTTGTACATATTAATATCCCCACTGTAGAATAAAATCTTAACTAAAAACTACAACACTGCCTAATAATTTTGCCTAAAAATGTTAATTACAAGTACTTAAGACTATACACAAACATTTCTGTGTAAGCTTTACAATATCTACACAATAAAACAGTAGGTAGATGGTTTTTCTTGCCAGATTTGAATTCATATTTGTAGCTCTTTACACTTTATTTATCTATGCAGATTTTCTATTACTCCATGACACACTGTGATGTGATCTGTTTATGTGTTCATTCTTTGTCATCCATGTTACTGGTGTATAATTGTTCACAATAATCTTTTGTTATTATAAAAGTATACACATCAAAACTCAAAGTAGACAAGTAGGAATTGAATGAATAAAGTAATAAATATTCCTCACCAATGAAATACTCAACTGAATTGAATGAAATAAATATTTGTTAGCCATTCATCTGATAAGCAATTCAAATCCAAAGTATATAAGGAACTCAAACAATTCAACATGAAGAAAACAAAATCACCCAATTAAAAGATGAACACAGATCTGAATTTATCAAAAAAGTGCAAGTAGCTAACAAGTATATGAACATATGTTCAATATCAGTAACCATCAGGGAAATGCAAATCACAGCCACAGTGAAGTGCACCATTTCAAACATGTTACAATGACTATATCCAAATGATAATGGCTAACTACTACTGATGCAAATGTAGAGAAAAGAAAAGACTGTACAGTAGTCATGGGATATAAAGTGGTGTTGTCATTGGGAAAATAGTATAAACATTCTTCAAAATTGTATAAAAAAGATAAAAAGATCATCCCACTCCTAGATATATATCCAAAGGGAATTAATGCATTCTGTCAAAGAGATATCTAAATGGCCATGGCCATTGTAGCATGATACGCAATAGCCAAGACACTGAAGCATGTCTTGACATGCAATAATCAAGACACTGAGAAGAAATTTATGGATCGATTTGTTCTATTTCTACTTCTATGATAAAGCACCCTGACAAAAACAACTTGGGGGAGAAAGGGTTATTTTGGCTTATAATTCCAGAAACACAGACTTCAACCCAATTGGAAAGGCATAGTAGCAGGCAGGGAAGGATGGTGGCAAGGGCAGGAAGCTGACTGATCACCCTCGGAAAGCAGAGGAGAGGGAATATGGAGCCAGGCTACAGGAGCTCAAAGCCAGTCTCCAGTGATTTTCTTCCCCAACAGGATTCTCCTTGTAAAAGTTCCATAGCCTTCCCAAACAGTACCAACAATCAGAGACCAAGTGTTCCAACCCAGGAGGCTATGCACAAGGAGTGTGGTAGCATTTTGTTTTCAAACCTCAAGAGCAGTCAGAAAAGACAAGGCCAATTCTTCAGGAATCCAACTTCGTCTACTGTGGCCACTTTGGTCTTAGCCATCATCTGCCTCCAGGACCATAGGACAAATACTTACAATAAAATACACTGTTAATACAGTCAGTCAGTATTTCATAATAATGAGTCTTTTTGTGTTCTGCCAGGTCGCTCCCAAATAATGACACAGAGACTACTTATGGAAGATTGGCCTATACCTTAGGCTTATTCCTAACTACCTCTTATAACTTAAAGTAACCCATTTATATTAGTCTATGTTCTACCATGCGTCATTACCTTTCTCCCATCTTGTTCCTTATGCTTCTTCTCTGTGACCCTAAAGTCTCTTCTGCATGCCTAGATTAATTCCTAGTTCCTCTCTTTGCCCATAAGTCCTAGCTATTGGCTAATTAGCTCTTTATTAAACCAATCACAGCAATATATTTTCACACAGTGTGCAAACATCCCACAATATTTCATGTATTGTAATGATACCTAAAGTGTTTCTTAACTGATATTTGACATCTTACTAGATTTGAAAAAGTAAATCCATATACATTCTAGTGGGTCAGGGAAAGAATCCAGGACAAACCTACTTTTCTTTGGTGTGTCCTGGATTCTTTCCCTTTAACTCAAGATTCAAGGAATGTTTTATTTGCTGCTGCCAAAGCACACATCCATTCTAAAGTCATTACAAACCTACACTTTGCACAATTCTTTTTTGGTCAGAGTCTTTCTTCAGCCTTCCATCAGCATTTGCCGGTGGCTAGGTCTCATAGGTAATTTACTGGGACAAATAGAGATGATAGAGTCTATTTAATCTTAACAGAAGGATATCTTTCCATATGCCACAACACAGATATACAGAGGCACTGTGCTAAGCAAAATAAACCAGGCACAGAAGGAAACTGCTACATAATCACAATTACATGTGGAATTAAAAAGAGAGATACTTGAACTCACAGAACCTCTAATGATGAATGTATGGTGGATAATGGGGAAATTGCATTCATCGAAACAATAAGAGCTTTCCTTTTTTATGAAGAATTAATTACATAAATTTCATAAATAGGATATTAACTATATCAATAATGTATCTTATCCTTGAAATTTGTTCACAAATATTAATTAGCCAGCCACTTCAAATCTTTAACTTCCTCAAATTTTCATGTTGAATACCTTAAATATACCTCAAAAACATAAATAATCAAATAAAACATTGAGAAAAAATGGATTATAACCTTCAAACTTTGTCAACAGAAATGTAGAATTAATCATCTCTGTAAATGGTTTAGGAGTCTTAAAATGCTAAAAACACAATGTGTGTTAGCCATTTCAGTTTTAGCTATGTGCTCAAGGTGAGTGAAAAACTATGTTACCATAAAAATCTTTATACCAGTATTCAAAGTTCCTCTACTTATAATAGTCAAAAATGGAAGAAACTCACTTATTTATTAATAGATAAATGTCTACCATTAATGTACTGCACCCATGCAGTGGGACACTATTCACAATAATAAAGAATACAATAATGAGACATACAAAACATGAATGAATCTCAAAATTCCATCCTTCTTAAATGAAGGCATTCATATTTTAAAAATGAGATATAAATTAAATATTTAACAAGCCTGTAAAGTTCTACAAGAGGTGAGTTTATTTATAGTTGCAGAGATCAAATCAAGTGCTATTCTGTGGATACAGTTAAGAGGGTAGAAGATTCCTAAAAATGAAGACGCTCTTTAAGTCATAGAAGTATCAATGACTTGATGGTTTTCATAGGTATATTGCATGTACATATGTCAAAACCTATCACATTGATCAATTCAAATATTTGTAATTTTAGTTATTGTCAATTATATAAAACTAAAGTTGCACAAGTTTTTAAGTAAAAAAACAATGGGAAAGAAAAATGCAGTCAGTTAACCACTACTGTTTGCTACAGGGAAGAAGTAGGGAGTTAGATGGTGAGAAAAGCCAGGGAAATAGAGTTAAAATCCATTAAGAAAAAAATACGCTTTAAAGATAAAAGTACAAAATCAGTACTAAGGCTTTCTTACTGATCTAGACCCTGTTACATTTGAATTGGGTATCTATCATATGACTTACATGTAAAAAGTCTGCACAGGATCACGTGATTCAGCTGGTGACACTGTTTTAGGAGATTTGGGGGGTCTTTGTTGAGTGGTGCCTGGCTAGAGTAAGCAGGTGACTGTGAAGTGGACTTTAATGGGTTTGACTTGCTTCATTTCTGGCTCAAATGGTCTGATTTCTGATCTATAAAAGTGTGAGGAACAAGGCTTGCCAGAAATTACCACCACCTTCATGCCCTCCTTACCACAAAGGACCATAGCGCTTGAACCATGAGCTGAATTAAACTCCTCACTGCTATGTCTCTGAGCTGCTTCTGTCAGAACTTGTGACAAGAGACATAACTAATACATCCAATGTGTCTGTCTATCCTTAGACAGCTCTTATGCAAACACTAGCCTCCTCCGTGTGTCCATAATGACCCACCTCAGACCCTTCAGTATCTTTTAGCTCTACACAGAACCTCCTTCTATCATTGAAGACAGTTCTTTGGTTTCCTCAGACCGCTACGTGAACCTCTCATGCTACTTAAAACAGGAAACAAACTGAGTACCTGGCACGCTCAAATTGTCTTTTTTTGTTTGTTTGGGTTTTTTTTTTTTTGAGAAAATGTATATCCTTCTAGAATATTGTACAATTTCTGTATTGATTTACATTATTCTTTTTTCTGCATCCCCTCACTTGAACAAAACCCAAAAAAGAAAAGGATTTTATTCCACATTTTTCACCATTGTAGCCTTGGTTCCTAGAACAGTGATCAATGATTGAAATTATTGTTAATATTTTTGAAAGCTTTCTGTGTTGTGTGTATGTTTATGCACATGTACATATATTTAATACATGCAATGCCTAATATATTATAGATTATATTCAAACACTGTACAATGCAGATATAAAGTACATATATAGTTTATATGTATACATCTATACACATCATTCCTAAGAAAATTAAAGTATAAGAAATCAGTGTGTATATTAAATTTCCAGTGTTAAAAATTTGAAATGATCAAACATAACATATTTGAAGACTGCAATTATATAAAAACATACTGATGTTCTATTGGCACTTAAATTACATGGTACAAACACAAAATCTGAAATTATTTTTAATGAAATTTCTTCTCCCAAACAGGTTTCGTCAGTATGTACATCCAGTTAATTTTCCTTTTAACATAACTTATATAGGATACATAATCTATCATACTGCTTAAAAATACAAAGCATAATAAATTCAGCAGTATTTATGTATTTATTTATTTATTTTGGTGTTGAATACTTTTGTTCAGTTTAAATAAACATAAATAAACTTCTACAAAAAATTTGGAGAATATACAAGATCTTTAAGTTTTTTTTGTTATTTTGTTTTTACATTTAAAATGATTCTTTGTGTGAATAGAAGTAATTTACTTCATATTAAAGCATAACCAACAACTATAAAATAAATGTTGAGGAATTCTTACTAGACAATATAAGGGAGGGATAGAAGAAGGGATGGAGAGAGAGAGATATTTCAAAGTCAAAATCAAATCCTTTTGGCAAGGACACCTTACTGAAAGGCACTGATATCCTCACGCACTTGTGTGAGTGGGACAGAAGATGTGTGGGTCTTACTGAACCATCTAATCTCTGAACTTGTAATTCAACAGCATGAACCATCTTATCACCATATCAGTAGAGAGGTTACTACTGATCAGGCCTTATGCAAGGAATTCATGAAGAAAATTGACCTGGAAAAAAATTCAATGAATCCAACTGGAAAAATCATCACAATGAATAAATTGCAATGACAACTTGGAAAATGCAAATTCAATCAAACAGCAAACCAGGTGGTTCAGAGGAGAATTTAATTGCTGACATAAAATTTCATTGGCAACAGACATTTTCAAAATTGCTTTTAAAAACTTACATGTTTTAGCTATTCCTACTATTCAAATGAAACATAAATTCTATTTTCTCTGCTTATTTTTGAGATTGCAATTTAATTACATCTCTCCTTTCCCTTTCCTCTGTTCATATTCTTCCACAAACCCTTCCTGCTTTTTGTCAAATCCATGGCCTCTTCCTTCCTTGTTATTGATGCTTACATATGTTTGCACATACATGTATGTTTCTAAATATAACCTGTTGAGTCCACATAAGCTACTTGCATGTATGTTGCAGATATGTCCATTTGGCTGAACAATGGACATATTGTCCTCTAGGGAGGACCAATTCTCCACTCTCAGATTTACTTGGTTGGGAGATATCTTTGTGTAGGGTTGAAGCTTCGTAGACTTTTCTCCATCTACTTTGACAGGTCCATTGGTGTCATTCTTGTTCTGCTCACAGTTGCTCTGTCTCACTGGTGAGACTTGATGGCACAGCTTCTGACATTATTAAGAGACACAATCTAGTGGCAAAGCTTATGATCTTTGACTCTCACAACCTTCCCATCTGCTGGGGGATGTCTTTCCTTACACTGTGAATGTATGTTGTTACCATTGGTCAATAAATAAGCTGCTTAGAGGCAGCTTAGAGGCAGGTGAAAAATTCACGGAGACAGGAAAGAGAAAGGTGGAGTCTGGAGAGACTGAGCCTGCCACTGAAGGAACAACATGCCAGCAGACTGGTAAGCTGTGGAACATGGGCAAGACATAGATTAATAGAAATGGGTTAATTTAAGATCTAAGAGTTAGCTAGCAAGAGGCCGGCCATAGACCATGCATTTTGTAAACAATATTAAGCCTGTGAGTGATAATTTTAGAAGCAGTAATGGAACCATGGGGTTAGGCAGGACCGGAGAAACCTTCTGACTATACCCATGCCCCTTCTTCCCCAGTGTTGTTTCAGCCTTACATGTGGTTGGGTTGTGTAGATATATCCATTGGGACTGGGCTTTCAAACTCTGAATTTTAATTGGCTATGGTTTTTTGTAGTGGTCTCTGTCTGTTGCAAAAAGAAATTTCTTTGATGGGTGTAAAGACTATACTTACCTATGAGTATAAAAACAAGTATCTGGTAAGTGGCTGTTGGCATTATGCTAGTTTACTAAATTAGTGATTGTAGATTCTCTTCCAATAATTATGTTTTCTCTAGCACTGGGTAGTTAGCTAGATTTTTCAGTACCAAGAGTGGTACCCTCCTGTTGAGTGAATTTTAAGTCCAATTAGAACACAGTTGGTCATCACCAAGGTCTGTGTGTCGCTACTGCACCTGTGGGATTATCTTTTCCTGCCAGTTGATGTGGCTTATTGATGTCTCAGCTGGTAGGACTGTGGAGTGTCCAGTATTTCAACAGACAACAACAAAATGCTCTTATAAAGATTCTTAATTCGGACAGATAAATAGTAGGGAAATCAACCTGATTTTACCTATCATTTCACATGTATTTCTGCTATTTTTTTACTCAAGTATTATTCCATTCCCTTTATAAAGTTACCTTGGAAAGCAAAATGAAGTAATATGCAGGTATATGGTGATAATCTCTTTTCTTAAGTACAATGCTGCCAGAAATGTGGAAAGTAAGATACTAGCAGAGCTGTGATGTCTGACGTCATGAACGTTCAGGTCTTGTGGCAATTGATCTTCTATGTGCTCATACAGCAACAACAGAAAAAATTCATCTTCTCCTTAAATAAATTCACTCTTCAGTTTTTTCAGGGTATTTTCATAGCAGAAGAAAATGGGGCCCTCATCCCAGCACTCAGGAGGCAGAGCCAGGCGGATCTCTGTGAGTTCGAGGCCAGCCTGAGCTACCAAATGAGTTCTAGGAAAGGCACAAAGCTACACAGAGAAACCCTGTCTTGAAAAACAAACAAACCAAACAAAGAAAGAAAGAAAGAAAGAAAGAAAGAAAGAAAGAAAGAAAGAAAGAAAGAAAGAAAGAAAGAAAGGAAATGGGGCCCTCATTTTAGCCTCAAGTGTCTGGGATCTGGGAGCAGGATTGTGTGAGCCTCAGGACTTCTTTAGCTGACTGTCACAATTATATGCAGAGTAAGACACAATGTGTTCTCTGCTTAATAGCTTTCCAAGAGTACCATTCAAAGACTAAATCAGAATAAGAGAATCAAATAGATACCTATTGGGAATATATGCCACCTGACTACAGTTTCTATTCTCTCATTTCATTTAGTACTTTTCCCTTCCCCTTCTTGCTTAAGCTAGCTCAGCAGCTTCTGATCAACTCCACACAAATTTACAACATGGTTACCTAGGTGAGGAGATATTTCACAAAGCTACAAAGTAATTCATTTATTGCATACAAAGCTAACAGAAGGGCACTTAACTTTGGCATCCTCTTTTGTTCCAACAGATGCCTTACCTTGCTGGTTTTTTTTTTTTTTTTTTTTTTTTTCTCTTCTCTTTGATTATCTACTAAATGAGAATGAACACAGTGCTCTCCAGCTCCTGGGGCCAAGTCTGCTGTCCTTTGCCCATTTATTCTCAGAGTTTAAGGATATGTGAAATACATCTAACAGGAACACAATTCCCAGAATTCAGGTCATAGGAAAGCCATTGGTGTGCATTCTCAATTGTGTACTGCTCTGAATGAATGTTCAGGTTTTTTGGTTTTTTTTTTTTTAAAGAGAAACAAACACACTGTTAAAAGAACTAACACTGGTTCTTATGCCAGCTACCCATGGGAACCAGCCAGTACAAGCTCTGGGTGTGATTCACCTGTCATCCAAGCAGCTGCCTTCACCAGCCTCAGGATCGGTGAACACCAGAAGGTAGCCTATTGTCTATGCAGCATCAAGGCCAAAGTTCTGCATTTCCGTCTTCTGTGAGGAATTAACATCAGGCTCCTAGAAGAAAGGAGCAAGAATAGAGGTCTTAGCATGGTGGCTCAGATTGCAGAATGACTTAAGAATAATTTTCTTTAAAAAGCTAGGAGAGCTGGTGGCCTGTGTCAATAAGTAAAGGGGAGGAAAAGCAAATAAGATACTGGGCAGGGCGCCATATTTGAGCCTCTGCACACATCTGCACACACACACACACACACACACACACACACACACACACACACACACTCGTAAAGCATAAAATTACAAAATATTAAACAAAACTTAGAATATTTTTGAGTACCCCAGATTCTTCCTTTTTATTTCAAGCTAAAAAATCTTAGGACTTTCTAACTTCTCCAAATACTTTTAGAAAACTTCAAACTGGAAATGTTAAAAGATAATTTCATAATTTACACCTATATTCCAAAAAGGCACTATGTCATCATAACCATTTTCAAAAAATTTAGAAAACAAAAAGGTATAGTAAGATTGAATGCTTTTTGGCTTATATACCTATTTTCATAGATTCAAATATTATTATCTTTTTCCTTCTGTTCCAAGTTACCATAGCTTTACATAAAAGTACATAAATAAGTGAATCATATATGTACTGTTACATGCATGCATTATTGTCAAATATTATTTTAAGGTGTGTAACTTTTGTTTATATTGCATTTGTTTAACTCTGTGAAGATGTGTTACTGTGTCTGTCTAAAACACATGATGGTCTAATGAAGAGCTAAATGGCCAATGGTGAGGTAGGAGAGAAAAATAAGCAGGACTGGCAGGAAGAGAAGACATATAGAAGGAGAAATCTGGAGGAGGAACAAAATAGACAGCTAGGAGCCAGAGAGGGAAGAGGACTCCAGTGGGTCGGTACCCAGCTACACTACAAGCCATGTAAGATTGATAGAAGTAAGAGAATGGGAAAAGTCCAGAGGCAAAAGGTAGTTGGGATAATTTAAATTAAGAAAAGCTGGTTAGAAACTAAGCCAAGCTAAGACTGAGAATTCATAACTAAGAATAAACCTCTGTGTGTGATTTGCTTGGGAGCTGAGTGGCGGCCCCCCTCAAAAGAGAGAAAACAAACAACAATACATTGTAAGGATAATATACTTTATAGGCATCATGGAAAAAATTTGCATATTAATACCTATGTATTTTCATTGTATAGACATTTAGATATGAACATGCACACATTGAAAGGATAACCTATGTGAAGTATCAATTTTAAATAATTTCCCATTATAAAACCTTATTGTATTTTAAGTCTATAGACATATCACTGGAAATAATTACTGAAACAATTAATTTAACAAAACTATACAAATATCCTTATTTACATGTGTGATTAATTCTAGGGTTCACATATAGTCAATATATGTATATATAATATGATATAGACTTCAAAAGTTTCTGAGTTCTTCTTCTTTAATCCCTTATCTATTCCAATTTTCTTTTCTGTGAGTTGACTTGTCCAAATACTTTGGTCACTGATTTATTACATTCTCTCACATTTTTCACACCATGACACTCTCTTAAGTTGAAGGGGCCACTTCATTCAAATGTCTCTTAATTTTTCATGTGCCCCACTTAAGGCTCACACTGCACTTAACTACAAGTCAAGTAAACATAGTTAACATGAGGAAGAGATGGCAATAGTAACTCCTTGGCTTTTTATTACTGCTAAATGAGCATACAGTGTCATCACTATACTCATATAATCACTAATTCTTAACTAAACATTTTCCCTTGACCCCCCTCCAGTTGAACTTAAGGTGAAGTAAAAGTTTAAAAGATGATTAAAAGTCCACCATATTTTAAATTATCCTTCATAATCCCAACTGAAAACATCTATTCCCTTTCACTCCTTATTATGTAACTAATTTTAGAAGAAATGAGTAGTAAAGGTTGAAAACTTAGGATATTAAATAATAATGATTTAAGATAATTTCAGCAAACTGTAGCAACAATTAGACTAGTCTACATAAGGAGTTATCTCCAATTTCTTGGAGGTAGAATAAGGCCAATGATTAACCATTTTTAAGACAAGTAAGAAAATAATTTATTTTTCAACTAATAATGTTAGGCTATTAAGTGCTTACTCTTTTAGTTAGTGAAGGAGGGTACAAGGACTAAAGATGGCCAGGAAGATGAAGATCAGTATTTCCAGGCTTCAGACAACCTGTTGGATGAACTCTCCATTTTTATGGGTAAAGAAGTTGGATATTCAGAATTTCTTTCTCTTTTACTTCAACTTTCCCAAAATGTCAGTACATGAAAAGTGATACCATAGACATGGCACCCAGAAATTCAAACTCGTGGCCACTGGTGTTGTTTGAATCTTAAATGGTCTTTTAATAAAAAAAAAAAAAACCCAGAGCCAGATATTGGGGTGAAAACTGAAAAAACAGAGAAGCGAACAGCCACAGCCAACCTCACCTTTCTAACTCCTCAGCCGATCCTGTTTCCTCACACTGAAAGCCTCTTAGTCCTCACCCAAAAGGATCTCAGCTGAACTGCTTTAGTTTCTGTTTCCTCACTCCTTATATACCTTTCTCCATCTAGCTATGAACTCCCTAAGATCGAAGGCCTATGTGCTTCCCAGTACTGGGATTAAAGGTGTGTGCTACCATTGCCTGGCTCTTTTTCCAGAGTGGCCTTGAAATCACAGAGATCCATCTGGATCTCTGCCTCCTGAGTGATAGGATTAAGGGTGTGTGCCACCACTGCCTGGCCTCTATGTCTAATCTAGTGGCTGACTCTGTCCTCAGATCCCTAGGCAAGTATATTAGAGTACACAATATATCACTACATTTCCCATTTTTTGTTTAAAATAATAAAGGAAGGTTATAACTAATGTAAGAAAAACTATATACAATAAGTATATACAATATATACAATCAAGAATTACATTAACAATGTCCAGCCCATAAACACTTGACAAATTCAGAAAAAATACTCCATTATTCATCCTATTTTGGTGAGTCCATAATGTTGTACCTAATTCACTTCCTATTTTTACTTGTATTGCCAACTGGAAACTATCTTTCAATGTCTTTCACTTATTTAGTGAATTTCTTTTCTGAATTGTTAACAAGAAAAACTGTAATTGTAACTATCCAATCTTCAACTCCCTCAGAGACCTGAGAAGAAAATAATATTACCTAAATAAGCAAGAAGTACAAACAAGCCGGGCAGTGGTGGCGCATGCCTTTAATCCCAGCACTTGGGAGGCAGAGCCAGGTGGATCTCTGTGAGTTCGAGGCCAGCCTGGTCTCCAAAGTGAGTAGAGAAACCCTGTCTCAGAAAAAAAAAAAAAAAAGAAGTACAAACAAAATGTGAGAAATGACAGAAAAAGCTGGCTGCCTGTACAGTCATACAAGATTTCTCTGTAATGTTGGGGCACCCATGTTTGGCCTACAGGCTTAGCATATCTGACAGACTCTTCTGTGAAGCAAGATTTTCTAAAGGGTCTTTCTATCTTGTCTTGGCAAAGATAGGCAGTCCTTTCTTCTGGGTCCTGTTTGTACACTTTGAACATCATACTGTCAGCAGTTGAGGCAAGGGCATTTTCTTGCCTAGTGGTTAACTTGCCACAAAGAAAGTAAAGTCCATATGGAGTTTCTTTAATGGTCACCATCTTCTCTGAAATAGATTGGTGCTGCCAGGATCAGACATGTTAATGATAAACATTAGTCATCACAGCCTCTAGTACATATATAGAGGATTATGTTCTGCCAGGCTGAGCATAGCAACATATTGAAACCTCTGAGTCCTTTCCAGTTTCCACCATGCTGCTCTCTTTCTATATATACTATCTTTTTTTATACTATGAAATCTTTATTATTATTATTATTATTATTATTATTATTGTTATATTTGTGTTTTAATTTTACACATCAGCTATGGGTTCCCTGTCCTCCCCCCTCCCGTCCCCGCTCCCACCTTCCCCCTATCCCCTCCCCTTCATTCCCATCTCCTCCAGGGCCAAGACACCCCTGGGGATTCATTTAAACCTGGTGGATTCAGTACAGGCAGGTCCAGTCCCCTCCTTCCAGGCTGAGCAAAGTGTCCCTGTGTAAGCCCAAACAGCCAGCTCATGCACTAAGGACAGGTCCTGGTCCCACAGCCTGGATGCCTCCATTGATGTTAAGGACTAATTTGACAATCCCAACTTCCTGATGATCTTATTGTTGTAATAGATATATCCATGTCTTTCAGGGTTAAGCCCCTTGGCTTGCTTTTAAAAGAAGACTATAGGAGAAAATCATGTAGAATACCACACAGATGAGGTTACTATCTCTACATATTATTCCACTTTTGAATTTTTTTAAATGGCAATAAATAACTATAATGCTCTTGTATAGTATTTGTAAATTGTGTGCTTGAATGTTTTGGCTGTTGAAAAAAATCTACATAAATGAATTTTAACATGTATAATTGAATCAGATTATCCTCATTTGTAGCTGACCCTACAGAGCTTGAAATTTAATAAAATTTCACAGTATCACAATTATTATAAAGAAAGTTACATTTAAAAACTATTGATTCTAGTTTTCTTTAATATACAGAAGGCACATAACACTGCATTTTTACTCCTTTTTGAAAAATCATAAAATTTTGTACATTTGGAAACACTTTCCTTTCAAAGCACTCAGCAGGCACCAAGCAGTTCCTAGACATTATTCACAGGATTATTCTTTTGGCTTTTCACAGTCTTTAGAATCTTCTATTTTCTCTTTAGCAAAATTGACTTTTTCTTTGTTAATGATAATAGCATAGTCCTTGTAAGTAAATGTCTGTGAAACTAGACTGGAAGTATATGCATAAAGCTAGAATTTCCATCCTTGGCTCAGATAGGCTACCTCTGTAATGTGGGCTTCCAGCTAGAACTAGAACATAGACCTGCAATTTAATTCTTAGTTCTTTTACTTCTTAGACTTATTACCTTACTGTTTAATCTCTGATCTCCAGACACCAGTTGTGTAGTCAGTAAAGTTCTTCAGGCCAGGATGGGTCATATGGCTGTGTGGTATCAACTGGAAATGAAGATAATGACTGATTCACAGAGAAAGAGAAAAGGGGACAAACAGAAACCAAGTAAAACAACCAAGGACAATATCATGAAGTGTGACCCAAAGGAACAGAGACAAGATCTCAGATATTAGGATGAAAGAGAATAATAAGCAGAGATTGTCAGGTCTTGAGGTGTGACAATGAGATTCCAATTCCTGGTCACCATCTGACTCCAATTACCGCTGTAACTTTTGACCAACCACCTCACACTCCTGCTGGCCACATATTCCTTGCCACCAGGCTTTCCCTACCACGGTGGTTTTCATCCCTCCCTAAATTGTAAGGCAAAGCAAATTTGTTCCTTCTTAAGTTGCTTCTTGTCAGCTCTTTGGTCACCACAATGCAAAGAGTAACTAGCACTATGCTCTGAACTAGAGGAAGTCAACAAGACTTGCTCAGCTTTTCCTTGGTACATTCTTTGAATATCTTTTATTCCCAGGCAGCACAACCCAGTAAAGTTAGCTGGAGTTTACTTTCTGAGAGGCCTCTGAGCATTTGAATTGAAAGAAGAAATCAGAGTCTGTGAAAATGACTGAGGATAGCCAACCTGTTTACTGCACAGCACTAGTATTCAACCATTAACTCTCATTCTCAGATGGAATAGTGAAAATGTGAGCCACAGGACATACAACCACCAGTGAGGTACAGCACAACTGGTCAACATGCTTTCTTATATGTCTACATTTTATTTCTTTCAACATAATGTAAAACCATAGTGTGACTACTCTGGAGATCATAGAGGAGATGTTTTATAAACTTTGAAATTTATATTATACTAATGTGTGTGCTGTTTTGTGAAAACAATCAGCTATGCGACAAAAAGGAAAAAACATGTCACAATGGTCTCTTCAAATGTATTACAGAAATTACTATTAATAATAGCATGACAAGATAATTAACACCTATACAACATTTCTCATTTAAAGAGTCCTTTAGAAATATTAATTGTATAACCTCTTCAACACCCTACTTTACAGCTAGATAAACCAAAGCAGAGGTTAAGTGATTTATCAAAAGGAGAAATATTCTGCCCAAAATTTAACAAACATGCCCTCGATATCTTTGCCTTAACCTTAGACAAAAGAGAGATCTCTCCTCTTCCTTCTTATCTGGGATCAAGAAGACTGAGCATGGCATTAATATAATACTCTACTAGCAGTAATGATTACAGGCAACAGTCTACTTGCTGAATTATATTCAGAAGCCCTAATAGAAAATCAGTGAGCTAGATAATTAATTAAAATCTGAGACTTCTTCATTTTGTTTCCAATTTGTAGGCACAAAAACTTATGAATGCATTTGTTGGTGCCAGATGCTATTGTCCTTTCAAATCAGTAAAAAGAGGACAACGATAAAGTTAGGAAGGGAGGAAGAAAGTACAGGTGAGAACAATGTGGAATTATTGGCCTCCCAGATATTACAAGCCGGCTGTCACACTAAACTCATACTATCTTGGATGATGTCATTGAAGAGGGTACTGCATTTGCAACTTTCATAACTACCTTGTCCATTTTGCTACTACAAAACAAATTCTGTCCAGAATTGAAAATAGACAAATTTATTGATATCTTGTTTTCATACAATGTTTGAGCCCCAGCTCCTGGGAATAAGTCTGTATAATGAGTTATATTTATAAAGGCAATGTGAACCTATGTGATAATGTGATTTTTTTGTCATGTTGCGAACATGAAACATGTAAAAACAAACTTCAAAGTTTTACATTTAATTAAATGTTCTTTCCAAAATCTGCCACATTTTGACAAGGTTTTAAAAGGAAATATAACTAGAATATATACAAAAACATTCTCATTTCATGTGTTAGGAAAAGTCTCAGTGACAACATACAGAATAATGAGGGTCAAAAGAAATAGAGAATATCATGGAACAATCTCAAAGACAAGAATTGCATCACCTGACTTGTCATCACAACACTATATATAGAGAGACAAAATGGTCACAAAGTTCAAGACTGCATGGGTTGCATAATGAAAGCCTGTCTTAAAACATAAAACAATAACACCAATTACCATAAGCTTGATGATGTCCACAGTACTAAGCATATGGTATACAGTAACATAAGTTAAATTTTTAAAGATAATAGATTATTAAACAAGCAAACAAACAAATAAACAAACATTGAGGACTGAACAGACCACCTAGTAGATGAAATGTCTGTTCTTTAAGCATGAAGCCATATGTTCAACTCTCAGAACACACTTGAAGTGAGCCTGTCATCGCACTGTTGGAAATAAGTAGCAGAAATAGGAAAATTGTCTGATGGAAGAAGAGAGAATTCCTCATATATATAACAACAAAATGATAGAAAACTTTAAGAAGAGAGAGAAAAGCAAAATGGTATTTAATCCACTAAAATAAATGACATACGAACATGTTTTGTTATGTCTAATGAAGAAAAGTCATCAAAAATGTTTTGTCTGCTAATATTACATTTAAAGAATGAGGGAGTGATAAAGATGCTGATAAAAGAAAAGGCAGAGCCACATGAGAGAAAACAGAAAGTCATATGTTTAGATGAATAAAAGGGATTGTACATAGAAGATCTGAGAAGACTGGTAAGTGAAGACATTGATGAATATTAAATACAAGGAGATGGATCTGGAGGATCACTATTGTGATAAATATAAATACTTGTTACAATGTAGACCCCCAAAATTAACATAAATCTGGAGAAATTTCTTATATTAAATAACTTTATTAAGTTTTTTTGATGACTCTATAATTCTTCTCTCACTTAAGTATTTTGAATTATGATGTAAGCTTATGATGCTTAATATAAATAAGATAAACCAAACAAAATTAGGAATAAAATAGATAACTGAGCAGTAGGTATTAAAAATTTGGTGAAATATTTTTATTTTATAAAGGTGTGTGTGTGTGTGCATTTGTGAGGGCAGGCACACATTTGCCACCACGTGCAAGCAGAGGTTTCAGGAGCCAGAACTCTCCTACTATGAATTGCAAAGATCAAGCTCAGGTCATCGGATTTTACATCAAGTCATTCTGCTGAAGCCACACTACTGGCTCAAAATACTTTTCAAAATAAAAATGAAAAATAACTTGAGAAACTAAATCTAATAAAGTACTATACGAACACATTCATGAAGATGCTGCTGTATTCAAGATTGAAGTGTTTCATCAAAATGGATAAGTATGGTTTATCATTTTGATAAATGAAGATGGGCTACCAGCTCAGAAGCTATAGAATAACGTCCATGAAATGAACACTCACTTACAACAAACTGTTACCAAATTAGCATTGGAAAGACATTTTCTTAAAGGTAGAAAAAAACATAGGTGTAAAGAAACAGAAATCAGCATTATTATTGCTGTTGAAACATTTTAAAAATAATATAAAACATTTCTGTAAAATATGTTTATATAATTTCAATTATATCAAACTAAAGAATCTACTTAGTTTAGTACTATTAAAGTAAGTAAAGAAGCTATGCATAGGGCCTGGGGTTCAATATCCAGTGATACAAAACAAAATGTAAATGGATCAAAAGGCAGCAGAAGATAAAAATTGCTGAGAATAACGTCATTACTTGTGTAGAAAACCAGAAGCACAGATTAATTATAAATCTAATATTTTAGTAATAATTGCAAACTAGACCAGTTCATTAAATGATCAATAACATTTCTATGTATTGTCTGTCGTCAAGCTATGCAATTTTATAAAGGTTTTTTATATTAATATATAGAAATTCCTCATGATAATCTGGACCTTTTAGAAAAGCACGAAACAGAGAATTATAACAGAAAAAAGATTTAATTACTTCAAGTTCTCATAAAGACGTGAAAGTTGACTAGAAGATATTCCTAATACCTGGCAAGGGATGGTGGCAGAAGAAACTTCATGGCTGCAGTGCCAGCAGCAGATGACTGCTTGTTCACATCTTGTCAGCCCAGAAACAGAGAGAACGGGCTGAGAAGGACCTGGCTACAACCCTTATGGTCCAACTTTAGTGACCCATTTTGTCACGCTATTATCCATCTACTAAACATCCCACAAACTCCCAAAAGTATTACAACCTGGGGACCAGACCAAGTGTTCAAACACCTATGCTTGTGAGGGGCATTTTATATGCATTCTACAATGGCATGCATGCATGGATGTGTTCACAAGACACATATACATATGTATACATACACAAATATGTGCACATAAAGAGAACACGATAGATAATATGTGCATAGCTTAGTGGCTTTGATTCTTTTTGGTTTTTATTTTGACAACTGTGTATATTATCTTTACAGCTGGTAAATAATTATTTTCATTGACATGAGATTAAGTTTTATATGTTAAAAGATAATAAAAGTTGATAAAAAGCTTCAAGAGAAATGTGGAACTTTTGAATAAAGACATGGTTGAAGTTGAGTAAACCAGAGAATTTATAGATTTGCTTGGGGACTTAGAAGAGTACTCACATCATTAATCAATGTTCATTAAAGAAGCATGTGTACTCACATTTCTAAGTCTCTTCCTTACAGTGGCAGATACTGGAGACAGGTTCTGCATTTGAAAGGAGATCTCACAACGGTTGCCCTCACCTTCTTTCTTCAGCGGTGTCCCTGGTATTCATTGCCTGCTATTTTCCCTACAGAGAATGGGATGAAAAGGCAAAAATCGTGGAAATTCAATCAGGGTTTTACTCTTAATTCAAATAATATGTCTCAAAGATCCCTTCATTTTCTATATTCAAGATTAATAAAATTTGCATCCTTAATGACACCGTGAGCCTTACTTAAGTCAAGGAATCAAATATATTGCAATGGAGAAACCTTTGTTCTTAAATTGTATGTCTGGACATTGTCATGAGATTCACTTAATTCAACCCATGCTTCCATGATACAAACAGGAGAACTACAGTTATAAAATAGTTCTGCCAATATTACTGTGATGGCTTTGATATGAAGTGTCTCCCATAGGCTCTGGCATTTGAACACTTGGCCCCCCTGTTGGTGACACAGTTTGAGCATGTGGGCCTTGTAGGAGGAAGCACACCATGAAAAGCAGACACTGAGAGTTTCCAGCCTCACTCCATTCCCAGCTTGCTACTTCCTAAAGAGAAGTGTAATTGTGCAAATTATATGTGTAACGAGGCACTTGTATTTATTGATACCAACCCTGCTTTGGTTGTTTTCTTTCACTTTAATTACATTTAGTTACATTGGGTATCTCTTCCAGGTTTAAAAAGACAATTCTAAAAGACGTTTCATAATGCTTAGCAACTGTGATCAACGAATGAGGGAAGGGGGTTATAATTTATTTTCTTTTTCTGCAGTAAGACACATAGCTTTTGAAAAAAAATGGCATTTTGACATCATTTAATATTGAGAGGAAAATCATAGAAAATCTACAATAATTCTGTTCCTACTTATTTAAAGTTCAAAACATCATATTGATGATATTTGCTGTGTGTGCAGTGGTAACCCATGAGAGCTAGCAGGAAATCAATGTTACCTCTTGACTGGTACTCAGAGCCTTGGGGAATCTCCCCCTTGATGGCTGAAGATTTAATAACATCAATAAGTGCTTTTCCTATCTGAATATGCTCATTTTTTTATGATCTGAATCTAACTCTTTTCTTGCTTTTTAGGAAAATTTCTCACTCCTTTTGGATTGTGAACTCAGTTGGGATGTGCTAATGAGGCCATAGTTATAAATGTCATTCCCATCTGGGATAGGACAGTATTTCACAGCTTTATGAAGTCATAAAAAAGTAACTGTCTTTGAATTACATTTAAGAATGGATCAGAATAAATGTATTCCCTCTACTATAGGAAAATATACAACATTTTTATAGCTCACATAATACTTCCCAATCTCCACTACATGTTGACATGTGTAACACATACATACATACATACACACAAAAAAAACTATATTATCAGAACATAACAATTTAATGAGTACTGATAGTTTTATTCATTAGATGCTTAGAGCACAAACTTTGAACCTAGATACAGTGAAATTCTAATCCTTAATCATAAATATCCAAGTGATGAGACACAGGCCAGTCTCTGAATAGAAGGGTGACCTTGTCCATGCATACATATGTACACATACTCATATATACACTGTAGCTGAAGTTTTCCTGTGTCCTAGCCTGCTGGCAATTGGGATAAATCTCTCCCACTCATGTCCCCCAAGTAAACACACAGAGACTTATATTACTTATAAACTGTATGGCTGTGGCAGGCTTCTTGCTATCTGTTCTTATATCTCAAATTAACCCATTTCTATAATCTATATGTTGCTATGTGATTCATGGCTTACTGGTAACTTACATCTTGTTACTCATCTCAGTAGCTGGACGCTTCTCCTGACTCAGCCTTCTTCCACCCAGCATTCTCCTCTCCTTGTCCTGCCTACACTGTTTTTCCTGCCTGGCTACTGGCCAATCAGTGTTTTATTTATCAATCAATCAGAGCAACTTATATTCACTGCATACAGGACATCTAGGACATCTCACAGCACTACACATACGTTCAATAATGAATATATGTCTGTTTTTATAATTATATTTAAATATATACATGTGTATGTGTGTAATCTAGTATGTTTTCGAAGATATTATATATTTTTATTCATTTTTCTTCCTGCACATTACATTTGCAGTTTTCTTTAGTTTTCACTCTTAACTGAGGAAAATGAAACACATTTAAAGGAAACCCATTGTGATTATCAGACTATAATATCCAAGCACTAAGTTCTACCCACAGAATGGAAACAACAACACCCACATTGAAAGGAAAATACATTGAAAATGTTAACTATTTAAAATGGAAATGCAAAAATTAAGGATATCTATATCTATATCTATCTATATCTATCTATATCTATCTATCTATCTATCTATATCTATATCTATATCTATCTATCTATCTATCTATATATATATATATATATATATATATATATATATAAAGTTATTATTGCAGTAAACATTTCAGGATCTAGATATTATTTCCAGTGCTTTAAGCATGGGCTGGTTATATTTTCTTATCAACTTAATACAACCTCAAGTCACTTGGGAAGAGGGAACCTTAACTGAGTAATTGTCAATATAAGAGAGAGAGAGGGAGAAAAAGAGAGAGAGGGAGAGGGAGGGGGGAGAGAGAGAGAGAGAGAGAGAGAGAGAGAGAGAGAGAGAGAGAAGAAGAAGAAGAAGGAGGAGGAGGAGAAGGAGGAGGAAAAGAAGGAGGATAATAATAATAATAATAATAATAATAATAATAATAAGAAGAAGAAGAAGAAGAAGAAGAAGAAGAAGAAGAAGAAGAAATAGAAATCTCAAAGTTGGGTGGTGTCCTGTTTTAAATTACAGTGGCCTCCATAGACATTTGTGCGCTTAGTCCACAGTCAGTGAAACTCTCTGGGAAGGGATAAGGAAGGCTGGCCTTATCCAAAGAAGTGTGTCACTGAGTGTGGGCTTGAGGTTTGACAATTCAAAGCCATGTCATTCTCAGTTAGTTAAGTCTCCCTCTCCCTTTCTCTCTCCTTCTCTCTCCCTCCGCCCCCCACTGCTCTCTCTCTGCCTGTGTCTAAAGATATAAGCTCTAACCTGTTGCTTTAGCATCAATACTGACTGCCTGCTGCCATGCTTCCCACCATAATGATCACAGACTCTGAAACTGTGATCCCTCAACAAACTATTTCTTTTATAAATTTCCTTGGTCCTGCTATGTCTTCACAGGAATAGAAAATTATCTAAGATGGGTGGGAAGGTGTGGTGAGGTAGACTTGGTTATGTTAATGAGAGAGGTGCAGTAGGAAATGAATGTGTTCAAAATACAATGCATGAAAAATCTCAAAGAATTAATAAATTATTGTTAAAATTATCAGGTTGATCTGTGTAAGAAATTGTCTTGATTGATGATTTATATGGGAAGGTGCAGCCTGCTGTGAGCTGGACCATCCCTTATCAGGTGGCTCTGACCTACGTATAAAAGCTAGCTTAAAGGAACCCAAAAGTAATCCAGTAAGTAACATTTTTATATGGTTTTTGTTTCAGTTCCTTTCTTGAGTTCCTGCCCTGACTTCACTCAATGATGGATTGTGACCCAAAGACGTAAGCCAAATAAACCCTTTCATGCCCCCAAGTTGTCTTTGGTCTAAGTGTTTTATCACAGAGTCAGAGAAGCATCTAGAACAGAGAATATTACCTAGAAGAAGAGGCCCCTATGACTTAGATATATATCTCCAGAAAGTGGCTGTCTGGATGGTACTGATGTCTCTGCCTGGAAACAGGGTTATAAAAGCTTACGACCCACACTTTTGAGGGATCCTGTCATTTCATGTGCTAGAGGTGTCACTGATAAGCTCCAGGGCTGCTTTGATTAGTACTGACAAGTATTTCCAACCTGGGATGATGTAGCAAGACCAGGAAACGGAAAGAGGCAAATGCAGTGAGCAGAAGAATCATGTCTTTCCTCAAGCCTTGCTGTCTCCTTCCAGCAACTTTTATTGGTAGAGTTCAGCAGCTATCCTGCTGGCAAAGCAGAAATATAGGTTTTCAGAATTTCAATAACACCAAACAGAGTGTGGAAAGATCATTTGGCACTATAGAGAACTGCTTAGCTGCTGGTAAGTACAAGGAAGAAGGAAGACTACCTAACTCATCCAATTTCTCTTCAGAGGAAATTTTTATAACTTGATTTCTCCAAAACTTGCTTTTTACTACTATTGTAAGCCTTAGTATACTTTACTACCCCAAACCTGTTTTGATTAATCATCGGCCAGTACCTTCACACACCTTACTGAGTGATGTCCTGAAGAAAACTATCCACACTGCACCTTAGTATAGCACCATTTAAGCACAACAAACTCATCAGAAAAACAAGTCATGCAAGCTCTAAAGTAAAACAGATGTCCCGATTCCCACTCTTATCTGCAGGCACTTCAGTACCTAACTCCATGGCTCTCAAATTAAGTTGTAAATCTCTGTAAAATGGTTAGATCAGTTATTGCAAATTGCTTGGCCCATTAAACAGTTCTTAAGTTTGTACTCCGCCATGTCCTGACTGAGCACTGGGAGAAATTTCAAATCTTGACTCTGGTTACTATCTTATTTGGCTTTCTGAAGGCTGCGATAAAATAAAGCAACTCAGGGAAGAAGGGGTTAGTTTGGTCCACAATTCGAGAACAAAATCTGTAATGGTGAGGAAGCATGGTGGCAGGAGCTTGAGGCAGCTGGTCATGTTGCAGCTACAGTCAGGAAGCAGAAATGACTGGGATTAGTTCATGTTCTCCTCCCTACAGATATCATTTAAGACTCAGGCCCAGTTATTGATACTACCCACATTGGGAGGATATTCACATCTCAGTTAATCAAGATTATTCCTAACAGATATGCCCAGAAGTTCATTTCCTGACAGATTCTGGATCTCATTAAGTTGACAATGAGATTAACCATCACAGGTAGCCAATGACTTGTTGAACTACTCATGACCTTGACGATTCCAATAGATATATTCTTGATGTGGACAATATTATTTCCTATTTCCTTCAAGGTCTGATTAAAATTTGTAATGTTCCTGGGTAACTTTATAGATTAATATATTTTATTATTTTTCTTAAAAAATTGAGTATAACATAAATACCAAGGATGTCAATTCTACCAAATTCTTATTGATAGAAAACCTTCAATTAAAAGATTGCTTCAGTGCTGCTTATTCTATAGGTTAATAAGGTTAATCAAAGAATAAGGAAGCAGGATTGAGCCAAATCCATTTATAATTACAAACTCATTTTATTAAATGGCAACCAATTAATAGGTAGAAGGATAGGGAATAAAGAGTGGGCATTTCTTGTGTTCTCTCATTAACAAACCAGCTTTAGTTAATGAGAAGGAATCATCACCCATGTTCTTTTGAAAAGTGACCATATTCCTGTTAGACCTTCTAAGTTCCTCAATATTAACATCAGTATATGAAGACAAACATCTAGGTTTCCTGGGAGCTATAAACAAAATTACAAGGTTAGAAAGTACAACTATTCTCTGGCCAGGGATTTTTTTCCCATTTAATTCACTACCCCAAAGTAAAGAAAGAAAGCCTTTCTTAGCTGTAGGGGATTGATTAACCTCAATAAATGTTCAGAAATTGAACAGTATTATAAAGGTAAGAAAATAAAATTTCAGCTGCAACTCAGAGGTGAGTTTTTAGATACAACTGACTAAAAGAGTTAATTTCTAAAATTATTATTAAATTTCAATGGAAAGTTTTGAGACCACCAAAGACAAACAACATGTGTATGTTTTAGCATGGTGCTACATGACGTGATTACATGATAGAAAAATTTAGATCAGTTTATTATTAATAACCAAGGAAAATATTATTTTCCCTGTGTGACATTTGACCTATTACATAGAGCTCAGATTTATTTTCTTCTCCTTATAAAAACTGTCTGCTCTGAAACAGTTGGTCAGTCAGTTTAAGCTAACACATGGCATCATAAGAATGGTAACTGCCAAATGCTGCAGACTGTGTGTTGAGCAGAAGGTTCCAGTTCTTCCCAGACTATTTGTTCTAATTAATTCTTCATGTCTACTTCCCTCAGAAAAAATTCAAACTATATCTATCTTAGCTCACTTGGACTGCTCTACCAAAATATCTTAGCCTCTCTAGCTGCTACAGGTGGGTATGACATGCAGTGAGGGTTCCTCCCTGCTCTGAAGATGATGTTTTCATTTCTTCACATGAAAATGAGACGGAAGTTTGTTTTACAAAGCAAACTGCCATTCCAAAGGGTAGAGTCTTCATGATATTGTCACCTGAAAAACACTACTACTCTAGAGCTGAAGTTTCACCATATAATGTTGAAGAAGACGGACATCCAGACCATAGCAGATCAGTACTACCACCCAACATGGGGGCCTTAGTTTATCCTCCAATACAGACAGAATCTGTATATATTATTGCTTTTTAAACTATCCCTTCCAGATGCTGCCTTGCCTTAAGTTCAAACTTACTACCTTCTACCCACTACTGTATTACAGGAGAATTTTTATACTACATACCATTCTGTTCTCTCATCTTCTTAAGTTAACAGGGGTGAGACTTCCTAGAGCCTTCAGTGATCTCTCCTTAAATTATCTCACAGATACTCATCAGTGTCCTAGACAGAGAACCACAGGAGGTTAGAATAGCATCAGTGTCGGCAGTGCTGCTGTCTTTGTGGGAATACAAGCTTCTGAAGCAGGCAGGAAGCAAGCAGGAATTGCCTTGAGGCCAAAATGTTGATCTCAGCATAGAACCTTGAATATTTATGCTTCTTCAATTTCTGTATTACAATGTTATAGCCAGAAGCACAAGGAGAAGAAAAAGTGTCTGGACTGATCACATTCTTATTCCAAACAATGATTTTCTTTACTATGATGTGGTTCCTCTTCCCTTTCTCTTATTAAAATTCCTGGACTCCACTTCTAGATATTCTGTAACAAGTGCTTTGCCAGTCAAAAAGAAGGAAACCATCCTCTTATAGTAGACACAGTTTTACATCATGTGCCAGATATAACTTCAGAAAGCCATAAACTCTTCTGGCTAATGCCTGTCAGACACAACGGCTTAAAATCACTCCTATGGCATTGAAACTGTTGTCTTTGGCAGAAATTCTCAGGGGTTAAAATGAATAACACTAAGTAACTCCATCCAGCACACCAATTCATTTTATTGCTTAGGATGTTTGGTTAGCAGCTTATCCTTGGGAGCCAATCAGATTGCTGTTCGACTCAAAATTTTAAACAATACTGAGATTTTTTTTAAAAAGGTATTTTATTCTCTGGAAATATTTTAGAACCAACTCTGTTTTTCTGCACCCAGAAGTTTGTGCTCATTAAATCGTTATCCAGGCTAATAAATTAAATTCAATTTTCTAGTTTACAAAATCATTTCGGATTTGAATGTAAATGAGCACAGCAGATTTAGAGGTAAGGTAGGAATTGGCAGTGACATAGTGTGATGTTTTTTTTTTTTTTTTTCTTTAAGGAAATGAGTCATCCTATAAATGATAACACTAAGTGTCTGCAGTTGGCTACTCAACATAGAAAGCAGTCATAGGTCTTTCCAAAGAAGGTAAGGAAAAGCAGATTGCTGTTGACCTGCTAAATCCTTCACTGTGCTTTGACTTAGTGTTTTGTCAAGATCTTCATCAAAGATTAAAGTAATCTATATACACATGCACACATAGACACACATATACATACATAGGCAGACACACACATACTGGCAAATACATATATACACATATGTACACCAATGTGCATGCATACATGCACATAAACTCATGTGTACCCATGCACACAAAAGAAATGCACATGTATATACATTACTGACTCTGGAACAAACTTTTCTTTAGAATATTGGTTATTATATCACTCAATAGTACTTACTTTTATGGACACTCTCATTTTTCCTTCTACGAGTTTAATATGAGAAATAAAGATCATAACAAAGATGGTGTGTATTTTTTTCCTTTGAGAGAAAACAGGAACAAACATGTCCTTCCTTTGAAGAACCTGCCCTATGTCAACAGGAACAAACATGTCCTTCCTTTGAAGAACCTGCCCTATGTCAACAGGAACAAACATGTCCTTCCTTTGAAGAACCTGCCCTATGTCAACAGGAACAAACATGTCCTTCTTTTGAAGAACCTGCCCTATGTCAACAGGAACAAACATGTCCTTCCTTTGAAGAACCTGCCCCATGTCAACAGGAACAAACATGTCCTTCCTTTGAAGAACCTGCCCTATGTCAACAGGAACAAACATGTCCTTCCTTTGAAGAACCTGCCCCATGTCAAAGCTGACCTTAAATCATGACACTCAAAGCCTTTCACCAGCTCACTCTAAAATAGTTAGTACCCCTTCTTGAAAGTCCTGCAGTGTTTACTATCTACAAACTACAATGTTCTATTTAACTCAGTTCATTGACTTTCCATGCTAGCCTCCAGAGTAAGTACTACCATAAGACGCAGAAGGCTTAACTGGTCACCACAACAATCCTGATGAACTGCAATCCCCTGTTTCTGTAAATTCCTGCCTTTTGCTCTTGTTGCTTGCAGTGGTAGGTAGGCCAGTTCTCTGATCACACTCAGTCTCTTGTTCAACATGACATCTCCAGCACACACTGAGTCTGTCAGAGAGGAGTTCGCTGTCTCTTGCATGAAATACTAGGTCTATCTATACTCCTTAGGTCAGTAGCTATTAATCCCAAAAAGACATAATAACTTTTATTATGAAAACAAAGACTATAGAATGCCAACACTACTTACTGGAATGGTAACTGGGGCATGTTGTTCAAAGCCTTTGAAGAGGAACATAATTCTTAGAGAAACATGCTAGGAGATTATAATAGACACAACTCAAGGTTAAGAAAAACTTGTACAAAAACACAAAGCTTAGGGCCCCCCCCCCAAGTATTCAAAGCCTTATGAAGTCACTCAGAATTACCTTTTCACACCTATCTCCGGTCATTTTTTCCATAACATAGTATTCTAAACAAATGAACAATTTCATTACTTAAAAAGCATCACCACTGTAACACTAACCCAGCTTGTGTCTCAAATTCCTTTCAATGTATCCTCAGTTTCTTTCCTTTGGAGACCTCATCAAAGACATCATCTTCTGGGAAGCCTTTGCTTATGACCCTCCACCCCAGCAGGCACCAAGCATATCTTTAATAATGACTTTGACTGTGCTTCTTCATTCAGCACAAGAGTTATTAGTGCATTGGAGTTTCCTCTCCCATTTTAGATTCTTAAGTCTATAAACAAAAATTTTATGAATAATTCACCCTTAATTCCTCGAAAAAGTGAGTCATATTACATACAGAAAGTAGTTGTTCAGTAAATGTGGAGCAAATGGATCCAAGGAAAGCAAGTAGTTCTTGAAGTTCCTGCACAATCTCATTGCTGTCGCCACCTCCCCACCTCGCTGTGCCCCTGCTCCAGCTGTGTGTCCCACAGGATTCAGAGTAAAAAGTGGTTAAGCATTAATATCCCAAGCTCAGGAGCATGTGTAATGTTGCTGCATCAGAACTGACAAGGACCCCTCCGCGGGAGATCTGTTTACATTTGTCTCCAGCACGGAAGTGTTTTGTCCACTATGGGGATCAGATCACTGCCTTCTCTTCTCTTTGAGGAAAAAGAACAGAAAAGAGTTGGCTGGAGAGAAAAGTCCTCAAGTCAATATTACAGACAAAAACCAGCTCCCCATTTGACAAGGAAAGTGGGCAGGCAGCTCTCTCTCTGAGGTTCTTGAAGAGAAATATGGCTGCTTTATCGACTGATTTTAAAGTTGGCTTTGAGCATTTGGACTGCAAAGACTACATATGACCCCAGAAGCAAATGACCAAGGAATGAGCTCAAGAAGTCCAGAAAGCAATTGTCAGAACAATCAAAGGTCAGAGATTGCATTGCACTGATGAGGAGTTATCCTGGGATGCTCACTGAGGAGAAAATAAAGACCACATATATTTGAAGTAACTCCATGTATTTATGTTTAAATAATGTTTGCTTGAAAATGACAATTCTCATCAGATATACTTTAGTATTTGTATTAAATCCAGAGTTATCCAACCCTAAGATATAAGAAAAAGACAGATAGTAAAAGATAGTTTTTTGTTTTGTTTTAAGATTTTATTTTATTTATTATGTATACAGTGTTCTGTCTGCTTGTATGCTTGCAGGCCAGAAGAGGGCATCAGGTCTCTTTATAGATGGTTGTGAGCCACCATGTGGTGCTGGGAATTGAACTCAGGACCTCTGGAAGAACAGCCAGTGCTCTTAACCTCTGAGCCATCCCTTCAGCCCCATAATTAAGTTTTTGATTCTCAGAAAGTGCAAAGCTGAGTGAATAACACCCTTAAGCGTAGCCTGTTCCTCAACCTATCATTCTAAGAGGGACCGTTTGGTATCTGCAAAAAAGAGTCCACATGCCAGAGGAGAACGGAGGCTTGGACTTATTTTTGCCTTGTTTGAGGGGATACAGCTCTCAATGGCATCACTCACATTACTGCTGAGGTATTTTGATTTCCTCTCTACTATACAAGCCAGATCAGCACTCTAAATTTTGATAAATCTTTCTGTGTCCATTCTACAGCTATTGAGATTGCTTTGACATTTCCAAACACATGAATGCCTCCTGTTCAGCTCAGCCTTCCTTCCCCTGATTTAGACACTGCTTGTTTTGAGAATCTGTCAGATCTGCAGAGCCACAACCTTTCACATATTAACATTAACCATGTGTCCCTTTTCTCATCCAAGTGCTGACTCGACTCACTGACTGGAAAATTTCAGGAAAGCCACGTCCCGACACCGCTAGGGCTACTGTCACTTTGAGCCGATAATGCCACATAAACGGTTTTTGCCACCTCTGGATCCAAGGGCTTTAGGAGGAACTGCCAGGAACTTACTGTGGGTGTAGGGAGCTTTAAAGCCATGTTGCCCTGGTGTTAACTTTCAATATCTGGAACTGAGACAAGAGCCTCACATTCCTTCAAAGTAGGTGCTAAGATTTTTCCTTCCTCTTCACATACTCAGAGCCTTGTTGATAAATGACACTGAAGTTCAGGCAAATGGCTCCTAAAATAATCTGCACAATGACAAAGGGAAGGCTGTGCAGCTGCAAAGATATTAAATATGATAGACCTTACAGATTTCTTTATAGCACCCTGTAGAAGAGATTTATTAGTAAGCCCCATCTTTATGGTAAATGATACATAAATAATGGTGAAGGTGGATAAGGCGAATATATAAAACGTCACAAAGCAGGCATAAACTGGGTGAAAGCCAGCTTTGCTAAGGGTGAATGGTTCTGCTTACTTCTAAATAGTCTCAACCAGTGATGGATGCAAAATTGTAACATCTCCAAATGCAGTTTGTTTCAAGGTAAAGGTGAGGCCACTCTCCACAAATGGGGCCTCTGACTTCTATAGCAAGAAGGGTAGCCTTCTCTTATTGCAAGGGAATGTGCATTCCATCAAAGTCTCCTGTGGAGGTAGAGACTCATTCATATCCACAGAGAAAATTCTCATCTCCACTTCTCATAGTCTTCATATGCTGTTTGTACAGAGGAGTGATAATCCCAGGCTATTTTACAGGCTCATAAAAATAATAATGTATCACCAAGGAGCACAGATATCCTGGTTGTGTATGTGTTACAATGATCTTCTGCTTTCAATGGAATGGACAGAGACTATGTACAGAAAGCACCACTTTTTGAGACTCCAAGACCTCTTTTGATTCAGGCTCTTTCCTTTACATTATCTGGAGATGATGCATTCTGTGGATGAACAAGTGTATGTGGCATGACAAAGCATGGCAGGCTGGGCTGGCATTCAGCTTCTGAAAAGTCATTTTCTGCATCTTTTTTTTCCTCATGTAAGGTCTTCCTCTCACTTTCACCCCTGGCTTTTCATTACTTCCATTTTGTTTCTTCTTTGTAATTTTCTGCAATTGTGGTTTCAAAGTTTCAGAATAGTATGTTATTATAAGGAGGTTAAGACTATAGAAAGCCTGGCTATTTGAAAGCCATATTAGTGTTCTATTCATTTAATTCAGGCAAAGATATCAGTCCTCCTTCCACAGGTACAGCAGCATGTCCATGTCTTGACAGAGCTTCCTCCTCCTGTTTATCTCCCTGGGTCAATCCAAGCACTAACACAATTTGTACTTTTTAAAAAAAATTCCACAATTATTCTGAATTACACTTCACATGCACCATGCTAAGAAACATCAACAAGTTAATGATTTCATGACTTGAGAAGGGAACTATTTTGGGGTATTAACTATTATACAAAAGTGAACACAGTTTTCAGTAATAGTTCCCAACACTTCTGTAAATATCTGAATAGATAAGACTGTGATATGGTCAGAAAAAAAAAGATGATTTAAGCATCTGTAAGCTTTTTTCTCATTTCTTTTTCTTTTTAAGCTTAAGCTTTTCAATCTCGAACGTTTGGGCCTGGTACCTCGATCAGAGATGATGAATGAACTACTGAATTGGAAGAAGATGCGGCTGTTATTTTAACCAGTAAACTAACTCAGGGTTAATCTGGGTGCTATTTAACCTATTGAAAGTGTTTTGAGTGAACATATGGTTTCTATTGTAAATCAAGGCACAGTTTTAACTATGAATAGAGATAATTACCCTTTAGATTTTAAACATTTATATGTGTCACACTGAGTCAGAGCACTATTCATGGTCAATAGGTTGAAAGGTTACAAAGTTGAAAATGGAAATCAGTACTTTTCAGTAAAACTACATAGCCATGGCAAATACCGCAATTCGCTACTGCTCTCTCTTGGAAAGAGTTAGTAATAACACTTGGGAAATAGTCACTGCATCAACAATAATGTAGATGGGCACTGACCATCTTGATCTCAGTGGAAGACCTAACCTTTAAAGATTAGAATATATGAATATATTATTGATGACTTCATAAGCTGAATTCTAGATGATGATTTTTTTGTTAGTGAAATAGAAAAGCAGAGCATTCCGAAATATTTTAAAACTTCCTGTAAAATGTGTCTTCTGTGATTCTGATCTGAAAATTTAATAAAAATAGACTTTTGAGCCTCTACAGCAGTGTACAAATTTTATGAATTGATCATCACGACCTCAATAATTTAAAGCTAGACAAAAATCTCCCTTAAATAGAGCCAGAAAGCCCTGTAAACATTTATAGGACTTCAAAATGGATGGCTTATAGTCTCAAAGAAACATGACCCATTCTGACATCATAAAAGCAATTTCCAAGCTCATAAGAGAGCTGGGGGCAGTTATTCATTTTGAAAATTTTATATTTTTATTTAAGCTCTGGACTGACTCAACACTAAGGAATTATTTTAGCAAAATTATTGAGATGGTAGAATGTAGCTATAAACATAAAAATCTCAAGGTACCTTTTTCCATGTGTGTCTGACTCTTCAATCACAGCCTCCATCTTGAATTGGGTGGTGACATCACTGCTGTAAAGTAGCTGACTTACCACAAAGGCAAAAGGTTAAGGTGACTTCGGCCTCTAGTCTCTTTGTCCCTCAAGAGACACTTCTCCTGGGACAGATATTCAGGACGTTAGATACCTTAGGCTTTTTTAGAAAGGGGATGTACATACAACCTGTGGGCATAAGCTTTGTCACTCAGATTGCATGGAAGAATTGATTTACAGAATGGTATAATGTGCCACCTGAAAACTGAAAAACCCAACTCACTGTGAAATGCTTTGAAAATAAGATTTTGAAAAAAAAAAAAACTTATATAGCAAAAAAGATTTCAGATGTTTTGTCTAAGCATGAAATATCAGAATCTTCACAACTACTCAATTATTTATGTGGCTGAGCCTTTTATGCATTTTTTTACAATGCACTTTTTTTTTCTTTTCTTTTTTTTTTTTTTTTTTGGTTTTTTGAGACAGGGTTTCTCTGTGTAGCTTTGCGCCTTTCCTGGAACTTGCTTTGTAGGCCAGGCTGGCCTCAAACTCACAGAGATCTGTGTGCCTCTGCCTCCCAAGTGCTGGGATTAAAGGCATGTGCCACAACTGCCTGGCTTTACAATGCACATTTTTAAATTTTGTATATGAATTTTATTTTCCAAATAATCTTCTAATGTCCACTGCCATGCCCACAAAGTGCTAATCTTTTAAAAATGAAACTATTTAGAGGGGATGCATTGAAAATTACCATGTCTTTCATAACATGTATGAGGTATTTCTATGTAAAAATAACAATTTTCACATTACTCTGTGTTCACGTTTTCTGTGTATTTTCATAAAAATTACATTTGTATTAGATTCCCAAAGTGCCTATGTTCATTTTACCCTTAGAGACATGAAATATTTAAGGCAGCACCTCCGTCTTTCCAAGAGCAAGAAGATTGAGATGAATACAAAGATCTGACACACCAGGAAATTTTCCTAGAAGTAATCTGACCATTTAAATTAACAATCATTACAGGAAAACAGTTATACATTACTTGTTTCAAGGAATTGTTCTTATTTGTTACTATCCCTGATAATTAACTACATGGAAATGCAGATGGTGCTCTGAACATAGTGCCCAAAGCATGATGTTTCCTTCATACATCTCAACTGCTACTACCCGCCCACTAATTCATGTATTCAGGAAACACTGAGGTTCAATGGTAGCCTTACACCAGTAGCATCATTTCTCATAGAATCTGCTATCTGGATTCTATTCTAAACTTAATCTACACAGATTTATTTTAAGACAGGTTTAACGTAATTACCAGGTTGTTTGGGTGTACCGTCTATAGTATAATACAAATTTATGTCTTCATGGCTTTCTCTAAAACCTTTTATTAGCCTTCAAAATTTCCAACTAATTGCTTCAAAAGTCATTCATTCTGTGATCCATCTAGACCTAATATAAGATCATCACAGCCTGAGGTTGGACATGGTACTCTTTAAACAAATAAGGCCAGGAGAGCTTGGAAAGGAAACCGACCCAGAAGTTGATCTCACATAGTAATTTAAATGCTCTATACTCTACCTACTTCTGAAAAATGGCAAATTGGCTAATGAGGTCATTTCCATAAAGTTTAAAGCTTCTTGTAAAGTGGCAATGGACAAATACCAGATATTATAAAACCTAAATCAGCACTTTAAGTTCTATTTACAAGGGTGGTTCCATTATCTGAAGCCGAGAGGTCCAGTCATATGATAGTCCCCAGGCTTATTCTCCTAGAGAAGGAGAGTGACAAAGTTGACCTTATAAATAGTCCTGATCACTATTTTAATAAATATTGAAACATTTGCTAAGAATTTATATAAAAAAATTAATTCCAGAAGAAGCCACCTGAAAAAACACTTTAGTCCCAGGACTGAAAACCATACTCAGCATTTTATTTTGCCCCATTTAATAACACTGGCTGTTAGGAATTAAGTCATAAGCAGCCCTTGGCTTGTCACAGGAGACTAGCAGTCAAAATAAAATAATGGGGTCATGCTAACGGTGTTTTCAAGAAAGAAAAGTATTAATTCTTGTAAACTGCCTAAACAAATGTCTATTCTAGTTTTCTTCCAGTTCTCTAATCCAGAATCATTCCTGGGGAGAGAGATGAGAACTTTGTTGGTGTTGTTAGGACCAGATTCTTGGACGTCAGAGCAGGCGCTTCAGAGAGCATGACTAGTTTTCCTGACGAGACGGTGAGAAAGAAGCGTTTGCCACGGGGAAGCGTGCAAGTCTTGCACTTGACTTCTGCTCTGGTATTAGACACTGACGGGAAGGGCATCAGGCTGTCACACTTCCAGAGCACTCTGAATGCCTCCACAGTGCGTTTCTACCGCATCCTTTCTGTACCAGCCTGCTGGAGACAGCTGGAGAAAGCACTGATGCTCATGTTAGTGTCCTTCAACCAAGACAAACTTAAGTTTAAAACCCTGGCAATAACATGTATGTCTTTAAAAAAACAAACAAACAAAAAACAGATACTTTATTTTTCTCATGAATTGAAAATTCCAGAACTTGGATTATCAAAATATCGAAAATAAAAATAAACCTTTGTAACCTGCAGACAAAAATGGGAATATTCTAACACTCTGTTGGATAGAAAGGTGAAGGGACCTGCCTGAAAATCCATGTCACCCTTATGAGCTGTGACATTCTAGGTGGAGGCCTTTACCTCTATGATCACCAGTTTTCTAGAATATTAAAGGCTGATAACAGGTTTTTCTCGAAGACATGTTTTGCTGGCTATTACATTTAATTGTTCTATAACATCTGTTCAAAAGACCCACTTGCAGGGATTTGCCTGTCACTGTATAACAAGTACACATATCTAGTGTTCAACTAAAATAGTTTTTTCCAGTTCTTAGATTTTTAAAAGCATTTTCACATACTGTTTAGCTAAGCTAAACAAACGAAAAAAAAAAAAAATTCAAGTTAGACTGAAATAACTTTGCAGCACAAGAATCAAGCCCGGAAATGTATCTTAAATGCTTCAAAACCCACTCTTTGCCTCAATCACTGCTCTCAACCATTTGGATTTCTTGCCTGGTTACCTTGGTTGAAATTGAAAAAGTAAGCATTCATGACACTGTTAAATTAAAATCAGGAATGCAGGCATGCAAACTGGTCTGTAAAATGTGTAAAACACATTGTCATTTTTGATCTCAAAAACTTGTTCACAGTAAAAGATTGTGGCCATTCACATTGTTTCAATGAAGGAAAAAACAGTGCTCATACAATAAATGGATGGTAAATTATGCATGCAAAATGGGATATTTGCTACTGTAAAAATGAGTTTATGAAAAATATACAGCTAGTATTTCAATTTCAGTTTACCTTTATTATTGCTAGCAATGTGCAAATAAAATAATTTTGCAGGTGGGTTCATTGTACCTGTTTTTCTAATGACAGTCTTTAATGAACTATCTCCCTCAGAAGTACATGCAAACATAAATATGAATGCCCCATTTCCACTTCAAGACCACTAGCCATATTCAACACTCTTTTGGTATAAGAATCAAATTTCCTTAATAGGTATAAAAACATGTAAGTGCTCTGTTCTAATTTAGCTACAGTTAGGAAATAGAGCCTAGTTGGAAGAATAGCAAAGACCCTTCTTCAGAAATGAATCATCATGTTCTTTATCCTGTTTTACCAAGAATTCTAGATGAAACAGCAATGAAACAATGTAGTATCTATTGCAGTATCTACCCTTCAGATACCTAAAGTCCATGAGCACTAGGGTTCTTTGTCTAGTACAATTCTGCTATACTGATTATCCATCTGTTTTGCTATTTTGCAGGCAAAGACACCAACTTACAATGATTGAGTGATTTTTTCCCCAGTCACATCAATATTAGTAACTACTGTACAAACAGTTTTAATGTTTGTATTTTTACTAGTTACCTAGCGAGCAGTTTGATGAAGAATTTTCTTTTGCCCTAAGACAGCATTCCCTAATTGACAATACATTTTTCTTCTTCTTCAGAAATGTAATTGTTGGAATGTGTTGCTGAATGATGTGAAGAAACATATTTAGGAACATGTTGATTTTCTAATCCAGATGTTCTAAAATCCACTGGAGTGCAGATTTACTCTGTTCTTTAAATCTTAGGTAGTTCCATCATAACATTTTCAAGAGATGACTTCAGTAATAGAAGAATTCATACCTTGCAGCTCAAGCTTAGAGCAAACTACATGAACACCTCAAGGAAATTTCTCACACTTAGTATTACATGCATAACTACCAACCAGAAAACTAGGATGATGAATACAAAGTGGAAATTTTTGCTGGGTGGGTTAAAATTATTACTCAATAAAGAGTTTGACACTTATAAAGTACTTGATAATCTTGTCCCATGTTTTCTCTTTTTCAACCATAGACAATGGTCTATATTTTATACACAAATTTCAGCTCAAGAAAATAAATTTGTATATCCAAATTCTAGACCTACTCCATGCTGGGAACTAGATTACAGCTATTCTCTTCAAAAGTTTCTAGTGTCCATGTGCACGATTGTTCATAAGTGGCTGGAGCAACTTACTATAAAGATACATAATGTTGGGATGTGTAATGGGCATATTTACCATCTTACTGTTACTCAAGTGTATAGTAAAAAGTAAATGAAGGACCAAATTATATCTTTCTATGATTTCTTAGTGATTCCAGAATGGTGGGATGTATGCTGAGAGGGAAGACACTACTGTGGGATTGAGTATACCAAGTCCATAAATTTTATAACAGGTTACTTGTTCTTGATTTTACAAATTTACCTGAATCAGCCATAAATGATACTGTAGAAAAATGAAAAGCAAGTAAACACTAAGTGCTTACTTCAAAATAGGTAAGTATGGAATACATTTGCTAATTAGTGAGGCATATCCATCTTCTTCTCTCCATATATATATATATATATATATATATATATATATATATATATGTATGTGTGTGTGTGTGTGTGTGTGTGTGTGTGTGTGTGTGTGTGTATACATACGTATATGTGTGCACTTATATTTCAACACTTTGTACTACACAGGATACATACATACAATTTTATCTGGTCAATTTAAAAAGTGATTAAGTTTTTGGAAGATGAATACTGTTTGGTAGAAAAGAAGTGATGCTTACTGACTGAAGATTCCCAGTGATGTATACACTACATGTACAAAGTGGGAGGGACATTTCTTCCTTAGTATGTATTATTCCTTTGGGAGGAAAGCATCCTATATCCTTTATTACAGGTTCATTTTAATTTACATTACATCAGTGCAATCTGTAGTCACCAGTAGCCAATAAAAACATATGGTTTACTCCTTGTTAAGTAGCTTTCCCTCATTGCTTCCTCCTGCAAAACCCTCGAACCTCTAGTTCCCACTCTTCTTGTCAACTCTCTTGGAGATTAGCTTTGGAGGACTCAGGTTTGTGTGATATCCCATGATATTTACCATCCTATGACTGCTTATTTCAATTTAGCTAATTTCTCTACTTCCTTTATGTGATCATAAATGGCAGAAACTGAGATTTTACTTGGCCTTGGTTATAGGAGATTAATCAGGCTCATAACACAGTTGGTTTGCACAATAGTCACAGCAGAGAGAGAATAAGATGTGGTGAATATAACTATCTATGAAGAAAAGAAGTAGTTCAGAGGACAAATATCCTGACGTTAAGTTCTCAGGATCCCTCAACAAATAGAATCAGGACATTTGTTGAGCATTACACATAACAGAAACTATTACTAACAGTGTATGAATATATGTGTAAAAATATGTATGTGAACACATACATACATATACACATTCACATACACATACATATATGCAAACATATACAAATAGTGGTCCAAAATGCTTGACAATTCTCACTCATATTGCTCAAATCCACCAAGCAGAAATGAAATCCTTACATGTGGGCCTGAGTACATTGGAGCCTGAGTAAATTTGACTATCTGTACAGGCATACTCTTTTTGAACCATAGAAACTTGGAAGTGAAATTTTGAACCTTGGTTTTGGTTTCTAAATTTACCCTGCAAGATAACACTAACACCAATATCAATAGTGTTGGTATAGAGGGAGTATAAGTAAGATTATATATGTGTATAATCAACCCTTTAGCAGCATGCTATAGATATAAATGACTCAGTAGATTTGATTCTAGTTGACACTTTTTGTATAGCAAGAAAACAGTATGTATTATGGAGGGAGAACCACAGGGTTCTCAGTTGTGGAGTGGTGGCTACATATGTAGAAAAAAAATTTAGTGATAAAAGACCCTGGGGATAGAGGAAGAGGTCAAGGAATGCTTCATATTAGAGGTGGCTCAAGTCAGCCTTAGGAGAACCGTAGAGTTTGATTTAGCATGGACTCCTGGAATAGATGCTTCAGTTAATGAAATGGTAGTTGTTTCATAGATATTATTATAAACAATTGTTTCAAATGTTTTTGTAATGTCATTCTGTGGAATATAAAATGAACTGAAGAGATAAGAAAGACTGAAGGTATGTGGAAATATTGAAAGTAACAACCTGCTTTGGGATAGGAGGACCCTAAACTGGATGTCAGCTAAAGGGAGTCTGGGCTGGGTGTTTTATAAGGCCATTGCCCCCTTTCTCTTACTGACCCTGCTTATATACCACCTACCCTCTCTCCTTTCAGTGTCTTTTAGGTACTAAAAAGCTACCATCTCAGGGAGACCACTTTAGATTACCTGTCTGCCTATGTCCCTCTACGTCTCACTCACTCTGAATAAAAGCGAACTAATACAAAAATATGTATTGAGAAAAATCTATGAGCATAGCATGGATACTTTTAAACTATCATCAGATATTTATAACAGCCTTGTGTGATTAGAACAATTTAATATGCCCCAGTTGCTGAGCAAAGAATCTCAAGAAAAGAGGCTAAATGGAACTGCCTAATACTCTAGGGAAGTCTTAAGTGGGGAAATGGGCTAAGAACCCAGCTCTGGTCTTAATCAAAAAACCCTTTTGTATCTTGTACTTCTGTTATCCACACACATATTCAATAGGGAAGCAGGCAACAAAGCATCATTGAAAGAATGTTCTGAGGTTTGGGATGCTAGCAGTCTACTACAGAAAAAAAATGTTGATAACTGACTAGATTTCCAAAATTATCACATCAATTTTGATCTTTAAAATGAGAAATAACATGTTTGATCAGTAACAACTTTACTAATGCAATAAAAGTAAAAAATGAAAGATCCTATAAAAAAAACCCACCTACACTATCATAGCATTATAAAAATCTGTGGATAGCAAATCACAGTTATATATTCTAACTATAAAATAATAACTACACAGAAGCTTGAGTGTTGGGATTTAGCTGTGTCTGAAAACGGATTTCACATTGTGGCTAAATCTATCTGCTTTACCATTTCATACTCCATCCTAACTTGTCATAATTTCTGGGTCATTCATTTTACGTAGGAAACTTAGACTAAATGATAGTTTAAATGTAAGTGGTAGTTTAAATACAGGAGACCTGCAGAGACCTATTGAGTTCTCAAATAACTTCTGATTTTTCCAGATGCAATTTATCCAATTTAACCTCATTATCCTCACTTTATCCTTCCAACAAGAGGTCTGTGGGCCGTTTTAAGGTACTTTTGTATATTAGTGCTTCTAATAGGAGTTGGTTGTAGAATGAGGGAGGGTGAAGTTCAAACAGCCCATTTTGCTAACGCCTTAGTCATTTTAAAAGTGAGTCTTTGACTGCAGCAGAAAATTAGCACTTCTAATTGAAGTGTGATTTATTTTTAATGTAATGTGCCCCATTTTTGTTCTTTCTTCATTAAACTATGCAGAAAAGATTTCATGTAGTCTCAACATCTCATGGCAGCATATGCCTGGGCTTTCTCCAACAGCGTCATGTGACTTTAATAAAGGGGTCTGTTTTCAAGTGCTATGTGCAGTTACACACAAGACTTCCTTTTGTCTTGCAAATCTCTTTGCTTAACTTCTTGTCAGCAGCTATTCTCATCTATATTGCACATGGCCATTTGATTGTTTTAATCTATGACCTCTTGGCTATTTGTTTGTTTTCTGCCTGACATTTTCTAGTCCTCGGCAGCATCACAGGCGATAGCTGTGATACTGTCCTGGTGTTGCACATGCACTTCTCTGTATTTACCCTGCTTTGTCTTGCAGTTCATAGTGGCCATAGACCTGTCAGTCATAGCAGGAACCAGGGACACAGCTGCAAGTTGTTGCCTATAGCAACCTGGGAAGTTCTTTTCAAACACCCATACTCTACTCAGGTAAAGCTGATACTCTTAATCATACTCCAGAAAGATATTTCAAGATGGGTCAATAGGAAAGGAAGCTGGAGTTTATTAAGAAAACTTCTTAACATGGAGAAGCCTTAATAGAGAGAGAGAAGCACTTAGGAGAAAGAAAGTATAGACCTAAGGCATGGATGCAGGCTTCTCCAAGGAGGGTTGCAGATAAATGTTTTTGGCATAACTAGATATAGGATTTAGTTGGCTCCTAAATTTACCATGCTTAAACAGTTTCTAAAACACTTCCTTTTCAAATATATTTTTCTTTTCTATCTGTCTTTTATTTATCACCTATCTATCATCTATCTGTCTGCTTATATATCATCTATTATCCATTTATCTATCTCTAGTGATCTAGCTATCTATCCATCAACTATACATCTGTCATAGATCTATTACCTATTCATCCATCATCTCCTATCCATATATATCATCTACCTGTCTAATTCAAACCCTTTAATTCATTGAATTCTCATTAGTTGTAAATATACGTGCCTTTCTCATTGCAAAAATACGATAAAAGAGCACCGAGTGCATCGTTGCAATTATACAAGTGACTAGGGCATATGAAATTATCCCATATTGGAAAATTATATTGGAGAAATAGTATTTTTTCTCTAGATATATGGACATATTTTATAGTTAAGCAAAGTGATTTATGTCACATCCAAATATGCATGAAACAGTAGTGCTGATAGTGATGTCTTTGTTTCATTCTTAACTTGAATGCTGGCATCCCTCATTTTTTTTACATAAATTAACATATAGATCAAAGTAAAAAAAATTAAAATTTACAACTAGTGCCATCCTTTCATAGTTGATGGATTTAGCTGACAAATGATCTAAGATAATTCAATGGGAAATGGAAATCCATCCTCAAAGAAATGTGTCAAAACAAATGGGGCTAATCACTTGGTACAATAAACCATAGTCCCATTCACAAATCTGTAAAGAATAAATTTTAAAAATTTATTGGATGGAAAATAACATTTGATTTAATATTTCTTAGGATCATAAGATAAGTTATTTATGAACTGGATTGCATTGTCTTGGCATCTTCCAATAACAAATCATTAAGACAGTGAAAATTCAAGCCACATCTGTGGGGAAAATATTCAGTCATATAAACCTGATGAAATTTTCTATCCAGAATATATTGTTAATAGAACTTCTACATATCAATAATAAAATAACAAATAAATCAATGAGAACAATGAGCAAAGATTGAAAAGATAATCTATTAAAACCCCAAACAAGCTAATGACCAAGAATATGAAAAATTATTCAATATCATCTTTCGTAAGAGAAAAGCAAATCAAAGCTACAATGACACATTATCTTTCATACACTATATTTAAAATTGTGGCAAGAATAGGATCTTCCAATTAAGGGTAAATAGAATATTATGTTATAAAGAGATAAATGAGAAACTAGAATATGAGGATTAAATGGAGAGAAGGTGGTGGGCAGCAGGGTAGAGAAGGGAATATGTGAAGGAACAATTAACAGCAAAGGCCTTCTGAACTGTAACATGGAAACCTGCTACTATAGGAGCTTCCTAAAATATATAAACGTGTATGATATGGAATGTCTTTCTGTACACTGTGAAAATGTGTTGCTCTCATTGTGATAAATAAAACTGTTTTGGCCTATGGCAAGGCAGCTTACAGCCAGGTGGGAAATCGAGGTAGAAATACAGGGGAAAGAAGGGTGCAGTTAGAGGGGAAGCCAGCCAGCCACCCAAAGAGCAAGATACTATCAGACTGGTAATGTCACAACCAGGTGGCATTACATAGATTAATAGAAATGGGTTAATTTAAGTATTAAGAGCTAGTTAATATCCAGGAGGTGGTGGTGCACGCCTTTAATCCCAGCACTTGGGTGGGAAGCAGAGGCAGGAAGAACTCTGTGAGTTTGAGGTCAGCTTGGGCTACAGAGTGAGTTCCAGGAAAGGCGCAAAGCTACACAGAGAAACCTTGTCTTGAAAAACCAAAAACCAAAAAAAAAAAAAAAGAAAGAAAGAAAAAAAAAGAGCTAATTAATAATAACCTGAAATGTTCGACCAAGAAGTTTACAAATATTAAGTCTCTAAATGATTATTTTAGAAGCAGCCATTGGAAGGGACTAGACAGAAAAGCCACTGTTTACACCTGAAAAAAATTTAAACCGTTATGTAATGAGGAAAGAGAATGCCCCAGCTAGACAGCTTATCCATCAAGTAAAAATTCCAATGCCAGGAGTGGGTTACATCTAGTTGATTCATTGCCCAAATGCATCTAATAGGCCCCTACAAGCATCACAGGCTATTGCCAAGGCTATTAGTTACTCCCATAATCTACTGGTAAAGTCCTATTGTTGAAGATACAATTTGCTTCTGTCATCAACTATGGGATAATCTAGATTGTGACCAAATGGATGTTTTATACCTACTGATGAGCATTAATGGTGCTAGAAGGTAGTTTGAATGCTACCAGAGGGAAAAAGTAATCATGAATTTCACTCAACTATAAACTTTTTTTTTCTTTATTATTATGTGTTTTAAATTTTATACATCAGCCATGGGTTCCCCTGTCCTCCCCGCTCCTGCCCCCACCCCACCTTCCCCCCAGCCCCTCCCCTCCATTCCCATGTCCTCCAGGATAAAGGCACCCCTGGGGATTCATTTAAACCTGGTGGATTCAGTACAAGCAGGTCCTGTCACCTCCTTCCAGACTGAGCAAAGTGTCCCTGTGTAAGCCCAAGGTTTCAGACAGCCAGCTCATGTACTAAGGACAGATCCTGGTCCCACTGACTGGGTGCCTCCCAAGCAGATCAAGCTATTCAATTGTCTCACTTATCCAGAGTTTAACAGGAACCTACCTGCAAGATGCACTGATGTGATAGTACACAAATGTTATAGGTATACCCAACCACTTTTGATTGGATTTAAGGCTCAGTCCATGAGACAAAACCAGTAGTATATGCAATTCTAAAGTGATCAAGAGCCTGGTACTGCATACAAAAGTAGTTAGCACACACAAAATAGTCCCCATGTTTTGTTTTGTTTTTCTTGTTACTTTTCTTGGTTTTAGTTTGTTTGTTCTTATTTTCATTTTTTAATTTTTGTTTGTTTGTTTACTCATTTTGTTTTGAGAGAGAGAGAGAGAGAGAGAGAGAGAGAGGGAGGGACGGAGAACATGAAGTTTCTGGGTAAGGGGGTGAAAAGGATCTGGGAGAAGTCAGAAGAGAGGAGAGAATATGATTAAAATATATTGTATAATAATTCTAAATAAACATTTTGAAAGTTTTCAATGAACAATGTTGTTAACAAGCTTGAGAAACCACTGGAGCTCTAACTTCCACATTGCTGTGATAGTGTAAAATGTTACAATACTTTGGAAAATGAACAGACTTAAAGAGTCATTCAATCACCTACTAAGTACCCCATCAGTTCTACTGGTAGATATTTACCCCAAAGAATGGAAATACCCATGTTCTAAAAATCATGCCTATTTTTGGTTTTATTCAGAATAATACTAAACTGAAAATTTTCAATTTTTATCAATAGAGCAAAGCCTATGAGAATTTTATACTCATACAGAAACTATTTATTACCCATAAAAGTTGACAAAGTAGGAACTATAGAAAAAAGAACAATTGTCAACATGAGATAGGAGGACATGTCTTGAGATGATAATTTCCAACATATAGATTAGATTTTTGACCAAAGGTTGTATGTACTGTCATTAAAATGTTCTCTTCATATCTTTTCAATTTCATGTACGTTTTCTTCAATATAAATGTATTTGTGGGGTTGGGGATTTAGCTCAGTGGTAGAGCGCTTGCCTAGCAAGAGCAAGGCCCTGGGTTCAGTTCTCAGCTCTGGAAAAAAAAATGTATTTGTTTCTATGTATGTGGTATATGTGGTGTTTGTGTGAATATGTGTGGTGTATATGTGTAAGGGTGTACATGTGCTGGCCTCTGCTTGTGCAAGTGAAAGCCAGCAGTTGATACAGAACACACTCCTCTATCACTCTCCACCTTTGGTTTTGTTTTGTTTGGGGACATTACTTGTTGGATCTAGAATTAACCATTTTAGTAGTTTGGCTGGCTAGTGAGCATTGGAGTTATAATGTCTCCACCTCTTTGACTGCAGGAATGTGCTGCTGCACCTAGCTTTTAAGAGAGTGGCACTGAGAGAAGAGACCCACTGGTCAGCCCAACAACTGTTAGGGTTTATGGAAGGTAAAAATCGCTTCAGGAGAGACTATTGTTCCTCTCCCACCTTGCATCTGTGATTTAAATATCTAAACAATAGTAAGGTCTGTGGAGATGATGACAGAGTGAGCTCCAGTTCTCAGAACCTATCAACCGTTACTTGATAGTTCTATGTGGGTTAGAGACAACGTATTTTTATCAAGGATTAACTTTTATTGACATAAATAGGAATGTCCACAAATGTGCCTGAGGGGATACAGACTCATGACTGTTCTCATACTTTAAGTTACGAACATTATAACTAGCTCCATTGTTCACCTAAGAAGAGAGTACTTTGCAGCTTACTTTGAACCTTCTTCATAGAAGGACCACACTTACCCCATCATCTGTGCCATGGTTCTGACGTCTAAAGGTAGATCTATGTTTAGAAGTTCAGTGTGATTTATAGACTTTCCGTCTGATGAAATTTAGTATGTGGTGTTGATGTTATTAGTGAGGACATTTTAAAAATAAATTTTTTATAAAAAATGTTAAATAAATGAGAAATAGAAACACGGAGTAATCTATTGTTCCTGAGTATTTTAGTGTTACATGTTTAATTTATTATTTTGTTTAGGTTATAACACATTCTTATTCCTTGAAACCATTTTCCAGCATATATCTGACATATTTATTGAATATACCATCACTGTGTATTTAGATGGCTTCCAGTAGAAGTTAGATTTAGGATTAGAATTAATAATGCTATATATGTAATTTTCTTTAGAGTTTAGGCTTCAAATTTATCACTAAAATACTGTTTGAATTCATTTATTGTTTGTGCTTCTGAGACAGTATTTGATGTAGCTTTAGCCAGTCTCAAACTTGCTGTATAGACAATTATGACCTTGAACTACTTAATCCTGGGATTTATAAGATTTCACCATCATACCCATTTTTAATCTTTTTTTTTTTTTTTGCTTTCATTTCTTTCTTGCATATGTGAGCACACGTTTGTGTTACAGAGTGTGTTGTGGAGAGCAGAAGACAGCTTCTGGGAGTTTGTTCTCACCTTCTGCTGTGGGCTCCAGGGATTGAACTCAGAATGTCTGACTTGACTTTAAGTGCCTTTATCCACTGTGTCAACTCATCTGCACTCAAATAAACCCTGGAACATGCTATATTTGTAAAGCATATTCATTTTTAATATATGAATGCATGCATGCTTTTGTTGACAGAGTTTGACAGTATATGTGTATTATGAACTGCTGTGAAATAAGTTGTCTGTAAGACTGTAGGCTGACTTTTGCAACCCTCTTATAATCTAATTACATAGTTATATATATATTGATGTCAACTCATTGTCTCAAAGACAATACCATCTTTGTTTTTTCATTAGGCGCTGTTATCACAATAACAACCCCAATCTTTCACTTTTTTTTTTTAATTTTAGGAGAAGGGTTGCTTATAGAATTTTCTAGTTTTTTTGTTTCTCTTTACTTTTCCAACTCAAAATATTTTCTTGTCAATTTTAGAACAATCTATAGTTGTCCTTGAAAATTCACAGTTCAAGTCTCTAGAGAAATTTGCAGGGAATTCATCATATGTCTTACTATAAAATATGTAAACACTACATATCTCACCAGTGTAAGTGATCTCTAATTAACCTCAGTGATACTTACCTAGGTCTTGTGTGTTTTCTCATCTCTCTCCTACCTTACTTATACAAACTTTTATTGTTTATTGTTAAATCATAAAACTCAATTGACCCTCATATTATAATCCTTTAACTTTTACCAATATAAATTACTACAACTAGCTTTATTTTGTACACTTCCTTTGATTTTCTACATGCATGCTGCCTATGAATAAGCATGATTGCCTTTACTATTTTATAATTTTTGTGGTTTTTTTTTTTTTTTTTTAATTGTCAGAGCTGAGGACCGAACACAGGGCCTTGCACTTGCTAGGCAAGCGCTCTACCACTGAGCTAAATCCCCAACCCCTATTTTATAATTTTTATGTTTCCTTATTAAAATGAAACAGTTTTTTGCTTATCATAATATAAAGCATATTACAGGTATACTACATAATCCTACAGGCTAAGCAGTTATAGAAAGATCCAACAGAACTCTAAAGGACATGATAAATAAACAGAAAGGGGTAACAAAACCCCCCAGAAATAGACTGCACAATGCTCTATTAACTTTGAATTTTCTCAATGCTAATGAGAGAGGAACAACAGCTGCAGAGAGACATTGGGTAATAGGAAAAAACTACAGAGTTAAATCAGCCTATGTACTTCAAGGATGTGCTGACCTCAGAATGGAAACCAAGGTATGTGTTACGTTGGGGACGAGGTTTTGCTTTTGTTTCTGCAGGAGAAGATAAGCTGTGGGTACCATCAAAATTGATAAAGGTTCGATTACAGTAGAAATCCGAGGGAATTTCAAAACAGCTACCTAGTGTCCAAGGTGGGAATCCAGAGAGAGAAAGAGAGAGAGAGAGAGAGAGAGAGAGAGAGAGAGAGAGAGAGAGAGAGAGAGCAAGAAAGCATAGGCATGTTCTGACTAAAAGCTTGAGTCCAACCACATATTCCCACTTGAGCCAAGTCAAGCCTGGGCTCTGGCTTCCTTAAGCTTCGACTGACCACGTGCGCTGGCGTTTCAGCCAAAAGCAGCCTATTAGCAGTTGCATGTAGCTACTGCAAATTAGCGGTAGCTCCCGCAGGCCTGAGTTGTTCGTAGCACCGGCTTTTTAAGCAAGTAACTCCAGCCGCAGCGGTAACCACTTGTAGCTAAGGTAGGTTGGGCCTGAGTCCTAAGCTGAGCTAGGCCCGAGCTAGGCCTGCCCAGGTGGGAAGCCAGACCCACTGCCAAGGCAAGCGGGTTTTTTAATGAATTCTTGCCACGATGGGCACCAAATGTAGATGTAACCGGCTTGTTAAATAAGAAACACAGAGCCAGTTGCAGAGTTAAAAACCACAAGGTCATAGCAAGAGCAGAAAACCTTACCCTTCACTGTTTCTGCTGTTCTTTCTCTCCGCAAGAGAGCTACCTCTGTGTGTCCTATCTTTTTTATAGACTTTCTGTTCTGTTTTCTCATTGGTTGTAAACCCAGCCACATGACCTCCTCATCACTGTCTGTTTGTACAGACCTCCAGGTCGTCTATGGTTGGTATTGAGATTAAAGGCGAGTGTCTGCCATGCTGGCTATGTCCTTGAACACACACAGAGATCTACCTAGCTTTGCGTCCCAAGTGCTGGGATTAAAGGCATGCACCACTTCTGCTATGGCTTGCTCTGACCTCAAGGCAACTTTATTAACATACAAATAAAATCACATTTCAATACAAATAAAATATCACTATATTTCCTATGACCTTTTTGCTCTGTATAAACTTAGCTAAAATCTCCAATAGAACACCCAATAGAAAGGATATCAAATACATTTGCCTTATTTCTTCTTTTACAGGGTGATAATTATCTGTTCTCTGGATATTCCAGTAGTTCAGTCTCCACCAGAGGTGAATGTGACTATTCAAGAGTGATGACAAAAACGAGTACTAGGTATTTTCTCATAGAAAGGGAGTTCAGAGGGGTCATTGGAGTCTCATTTGCTCTCAGCTGCTCCCTCCTCCACTTCCACACCAACTGTATGAAATTCTACCCCAGCTGACCATGCATTCACAGTCTGAGTAGTTAAGGATAAGTTGACATCCATTCTTATGTGGGACTTTCTAGATTTTGATGCTTTATAGATATTCTGTGTACTACTAATAGTAAGAATATCTCCTTAAATTGTTGGCTGAGTATTTTTTTTTTAATCAGGACTAATGTTAGACTTTTTTTCAACAGTTTCCTGTTTCCATAAATGACCATGCACCTGTTTACTTCTTTCATCCTTTGCTTTTTCAGGGTGTTAACATGGCAAACTAAACTGATTAATTTTAAAATGTTAAACAAAACTGGCATCCCTAGAATATAATTCACCAAGTCACAACATATATTCATTTATATATTGTGCTAAATTTACTAAAATTTTACTTAGAGTTTGTGCAGCCATGTTCATGAGAAATGTTCTTACGATTTTCTCTTTTCGAGTATTTTCTCAAGTTTTAGTATTCTGCTGATATGTAGGAAAGGACTCATAAAGTAGACTCGAGTTGTTCAAAACATGCACATTCTCAAGAAAGACTGAAATCACCTCTTGCTTTTAGCTAATTCCTGGGAGAAGAGTTCCAATCCACTGGGATATTCTGCCTGATGCCTGTGTCTTGAGACTATTGGCATCTATATCAGGTTGAACAGAGTTTATGCAAACAATGTCATTTATGGTGAATATCTGCTTTTGCTTAGCATGGTCCGAGGAAGAGATGAGGAGGAGATGGAGTCTGAATATCTGATGTCAGTCACGTGGGCCCAATGCCAGTGCCTCATGGCAATAACAAAGATTGAAACAAGGCCTAGATGAGCATCCCTGATTGGACAAACTGTGCAGTGCCAGACATTGTTCCTGGGAATTCGTTTTTAATTTCTCCTCATATTTAAAGTTCATATTTCTTATAAAAGAATGCAAAGTTGACATTCTAGGCTTGTACCCCAAATTTATCATTTGAAATTCTAGCTGCCAGGGGAACAGTATTGGAGACTGGGGCCAACGATGTAGTTATGCCATCAGATTAGAGGATGTGCTGTGAGCAGACCCTCTAGGATGAGATCTGAATACTTTATAAGATGAAAGAAGCTTACATCTTCTCCTCTCTGTGTGTATATGTGCATGTGATGGTCATGTGTGTCTGCACATGTGCACACCTTGGAAAACCATATGAAAACATACTGAAAAAAGGGGTCTTATCCAGAACTTGACCATGCTTACACTCTTATCTAAGAAATCTCAGCCTGCAACAATAAGAAGCAAATTGAGATTTTAAGTCAAAGAATGTTTTCTTCATGTGTTTATTCATTTATTACATTACTTCATTTTTAATTAATTTTAATTAGTACATAAAGGATTAAGCATCATGATTCTCTTTAGTAACCCAATTAATAAGATTATGATAGGAAAGGTTTATTTTTTCAGGCCCAGTCTCAAAATAAGCTGTTAATATTTTGAGGAAAATATCCAATGATTTATCTACTAAATTGTTAAAATTCAGTTTGAATACCTCTAGCTTATTGTCAAGGGTTGCTTTTTTATGTAAATGTGAACTTCTACTTGTTAGAAAAACTTCTAAGCATAGTGCAGTATTGGTATGTGTTTCTCTCAGAGCTGTTCTATGAGGTTCACATATTACTCTTTCAGTATCTATAGTGATGTCATCTCTTTCAGTTCTGACATGAATTAATTACACACTGGTGTTTGGCCTGACTAAATGCATACTGATTTCAGCACTCCTTTCATTGAACAATCTTACTGGTTCATTTATATTTTTTCTATAGATTTTGTGTTTCAATTTTCATTGATTTCTGCTTTTTTTTTTCTTCTGGTTAGATAACATTTAGGAACATAACTGACTTTGATTTCTATTTTAGAAAATACCTAACATTGGAAAATTCTCCTATAGTTTTAGGGAAACCACTATTATTCCAATGAGTATCATATGCCTTCTACTGAAGTAAACTTGACCATTTATTGACTTCTCTTAATAATTCTATGTGCCTAGTCATTATTATTACATGTATTCTTTATTTTCTGAGAATTTTATCCATGTTTATAAAATTTTTGATCAAATATACCCCATTACCATCCTTATAATTCCTCTCTATCCCACCACCATTTTACTATTGCAACTTACCCTGTTCTCTCTTCTGTAAAATCTACTGTGTATACTTGATGCTGCCTGTATGTGCATAGGTATAGGACTGCTGCTGGACAGCTTTTCATGCTTCCAAACTTAAAGAAAGCTTAGCCTCCTTTTCCAGGAGCCATCAATTGCCAATAGATTCCTCAGATAGTAACCCAGTTACACCACGTCAATGCTGATGGCTGCTCTAAGCTTGTTTGAGGCAGTATCAATCTTTTTTTTTTTTTTTTCTTGAAGCAGAATTTCCAACTTATCCTGAGGCCCACCATTTTGGCTAGAAAGACTAGCTGCTGTGTTCCCTGTGATCAGATGGTCTCTACAACCACAATACCAGGGTTTCAAGCATTTGCCACCAAATTTAGCTTGTATTCTTCGAGTGTTCTCTATCTAAACTCAGGTACTCATCTCTGTACAGCAAACACATTACACACTAATCCATCTTAACATCCCCTCTGAGTCTTAATATCTAAATTATATTGTAACTTATTATACATTTGATATAATACTAATGTACATCTATCCACAATAGCTCTGTGAGGTTGGTTATACCAGGCAATCTGTAGAGAAGAAGAAATTAAAATAACCTGCGTAGAGTATAAAACCTTTAAATTATATAATTGATGATTAGACACAACTAGTTAGGATATAGAGTTCCTGAATTCAGCAGTTAAGTGATTTAACTATTTTTTCTAACACGTTGCAGGGTAAAGGTATCACATGATTTCTATAAAAGTTATATGTAAGATGAGCAATTTCAAATAGAAAAATCAAACTAAATTGTCTCAAACCATCTGAAAATCTTTTGATATATTTTATATAGTTATATGAATATATATTATTATATAAATATAATAATTTGTATAACAAGAATAATTACTGGGTTTGAACTTCAAAATAAAGCCATTGGAAATGAGAAGAAAATATCTTCTGTAAAATACTGCCTCCCAGTTACTGTGATGAAATCCATGAGCAAACCGCTCATGGAGAGAGAATGGTTTTGTCATCTTACAGTTTATTTCCATCATGAAGAAACCTGACTCAGAGCAGACAAAGCAGGACCTGAGGTCTGAACTGAAGCAGAGGTCTGGGAGCTATTTAGCTTGCTTTATGCCTTGCTCAGCTTGCATAATTTTGTGTTTTTATTTCTCCCTTCCCTTTTGTGCCTCCCAAACCTCCCATGCACCCTCCCAGTTCTCTTTTAAATTCATGTTTTCTTTTATCATTCATTGTTGTTATAAGCATGTGTGTGTCTGTGTATGTCTGTTTATTTCTAAATATAACCAGCAAATTCTTTATAATGTTATTCACATATCTGTTTTCAAATCTAACCATTGGGTTGTAGATAACCCATTGATGTGCTCTTCCCTAGAGAAGGCTATTTTTCCAATCTTTGGCATTTCTTATTTGTGTGTAGTTCTTTATGTAGGGTTGAGACCTTCTGGATTTTACCCATCTGTTTTGACATGTCTGTTGTCCTTGCTCAGCTCATGTTAGGCAGTCATGCTAGTGAAACTTTTATAGGAGTACCTTCTGACATCATATTACAAGGATACATAGTCTCTCTCAGCAAACTCCCAGATCCTCTGGTTCTTACAATCTTCTCATCTCTTCTTCTGCCATATTTCCTGAGCATTGTGTAAGACGAATTTTTGTAGATGTATCTACTGGAACTGAACTCCACACTTCTGCATTTTGATTGGTTGTGGTTAGGACACTGTCTGAGTTAGGGTTTCTATTGCTATGAAGAGACACCATGACCATGACAACTCTTTTATAAAGGAAAACACTTAATTGGGGCCGGCTTACATTTCAGAGGTTTTTTTTCCCCCCATTATCACCATGGTGGGAAGCCAGACAGCATGGAGGCAGACATGGTACTGGATTTAAGAGTCCTCAAATTTTTCTCTAAAGGCAATAGCAAGTGAATTGCCTCACTGGATGTGGCTTGAGCATATATGAGATCTCAAAGCCTACCCCACAGTGACACACTTCCTCCAACAAGACCACACCTACTCTAATAAAACCTCACTTCCCATTAATGCCACTCCTTTCAGGGGCCATTTTCTTTCAAATCACTACAACATTCTATACCCTCGCCCCCAAAGGCTTTTAGTCATATCATAATGCAAAAATGTATTCAGTCCAACTTCAAAAGTTCCTATAGCCCATAACAGTCTAAAACTTATTTAAAACTCTATAGTTAGAGTCTCTTCTGAGATTCATGCAATCTCTTAACTATAATCCCCTATAAAATTAAAATGAAAAAGCAGATCACATATTTCCAACATTATAATGGCACAAGATATATATTACACATCCAGAACATAGGGAAAGGAGCATAGAAAGGAAATATTGGATGAAAGCAAAACTGAATCCCAGCTGGACAAAATTTAAACACAGCATCTCCATGTCTGATGTCAAAGCACTCTTCAGACCTTCAACTCCTTTCAGCTCTGTTGACAGCAACACACTTCCTTCTCTTAGGCTGGTTACACTCTCTGTTAGCAGCTCTCCTCTGCAGGTACCCCACAGGTCTGGCTTCTCCTTGTTGGGGTCTCCAAGGCAATCTAGGCTTCAACTTCACAGCTTCATGCAATGGCCTCTCTTGACCTCCATTTGGGTACAACCCTGACACATGTCTCCTGCCTCAGAGGTTTTCCTTAGTTGCAGAGGCAAATTCCATAGTGTCTTTCTTCTATCCTTAACTCCAGAACCATGTGACTGAAGCTGCCAATTTCTGTTGCTTACTGGACCTGGAACATGGCCTCCTCATTCAATTACATCTTCACCAACTTTCTGTTTACCATGGTTTCCTTCACTGTCTAAACTTGACTGTCCTGAAACTTGCTCTGTAGACCAAGCTGGCCTTAAACTCAGAGATCTGCCAGTCTCTACTTTTCCATTGTTGGGATTAAAGGAATGCACCAACTCCCCTGGCTCTAAGTTTTTTTAATTCCTTTTCACAAGATGGAAAGTAATCTGGGTAAAATCTTGCCCTGAGGTCACCACTCCCTTTATTTCATTTCTTAATCTTTTTATCTACTTGAATTCAATATTTAGCTCTATTACACTTCCGGGTGCTCTCTTTCTCTGCAATTTTTACATTTTCTTTCTTCTTTTCATCATAAATCTTCATTAGAGTTACCACTAATAACCACATGACAGAGTCTGTCCTAGGCTGGTCTGAGATTTCCTCTGCCAAGGGAATTAATCCAAATCTCTTCACTTTAGCCTCAGGCAGGTTCTTTGGACATGAGCAAAAAGCAGCCACTTTCTTCACCGAAATATCACAAGAACAATTGCTAGGCAACATACTAAAATATTGAAACCTCTTGAGACAGCCTGCCACAGTTCTAATCACTCAGCACCACTGTCTTCCATGCTCCTCCAGGTACGGCCCATTAAGCAGTGCTTAAAGCATTCTACTGCTTTCCTAACCCAAACTCCTCTCAAAGTCCAAATTCCTCCAAACAAAAGCATGATCAGGCCTACCACAACAATACCCGGGTCCCTGGTACCATCTTCTGTCTTAGTGTTTCTATTGCTGTCAAGAGACATTACAACCACAACAACTCTTATAACGGAAAACGTTTAATTGTGGTGGCTCACTTAGAGTTCAGAGATTTAGTCCATTATCATCAAGGCACCATACAGACAGACATGGTGTTAGAGTTGAGAGTCCTTAAATTTTGATCCAAAGGCAACAGGAAGTAAACTGTCTCACTAGGTGTCAAAGCCTTCCATCCCAGTGACCTCTAACAAGACCACACCTAGTCCAACAAAGAAGGCCACATCACATTTCCATTAGTGCCATTCTTTTGGGGACCATTTTCTTTCAAACCACCACAGACACATTTGAATGACAATGGCCAGGGTTCCCAATAACCTTAAGGGTGCAGTAGTTGTACACATGGTGGTAAACAACACCTCTCTAATTGGAATTAAGATAATCTCAAGAAGAGGGAAGTTGCCTGGTACTGAATACTTTTCTGACTGCTTAAGGCTTACGAAGTCATGGATATTGGATTAGAGCCTACAACCACTAATATACTTCAGAATAATTTCCCACAATAATCTAGCATCTGACTTTATAAACACCGATAAATGTAGTCTTCACACCTTATCAAGGAAACTTCTCTTTCAATTGACCAGATGGAAATCACAGCATGCTTTTGTAAACAATCCAGGCCCACCTGGCCAGGAGCAGACCTCCCCCAGTAGGCTGGTCCCTCCTATATCAATCATTAACTAAGAAAATGGCCCACAAGCCAAAAGGCCACTATTGTGGAGTCATTTTCTCAATACAAGTTCCTTCTTCCTTATGACTCTAGCTTGTGTCAAATTGATAGAAAACTAAGAAGCACATCACCTCTTCTTGTTTTAATATTTGTGGTAAAAGAGCACAGAAAAAAAGGCTCAAAATAGTTCTAAGAAAACTGAAGATAATCTAATTGCTTCATATCCAATAAGATAACGAACTTTGAAACTTGACCCTTTAATGCACTGAAATATTGCTTTTTTAAGGATCCCTTGTAGTGCTTACTAGTTTTCAACTTGATTTTTAAGGAGCCTTTCCACAGTTCAGAATTACCATTAGCATGTGGGAAACACAAAAAATGAATCTCTAAGATGAAAAATAAAAGCATCTGGAGCACATCTGTTTTGAGGATATATAGTAAAGGAATCTTTGTCTGCAGGAATCAATGGCTTGTTTGTGCTTTGCTTTAAGAAGGTGTGCTATGTGCCTCACAATTAACTTGTGCATCAGGAGAGATGGGTTTTGCCATGGTAAATACACATTTTTTAATTGAATGGCAAACTAATGGGCACATAAAACCAACATAAATTGTTGTCACATAAATTGCCTCTCCTGGGGATGAAAATAAACATAGTTCTCTTCTGAAATACTTTGCTACTGTTAGTGGGGGTGGGTTGTTTAGATAGCAGAGACATATAGAGATAACCTTTTACAACTTGATGCCTGTTTTTCTTTTCCTCTACCAAAAGACCTGCAGTTTTCCTTGTTTGTGAGAAAACTACATGGTGTACAAAGAACACATTAAGATATCCTAAGTCACAAAGGCCTATGCTATGATCTCAGTAAATACCTGGACTTTTCTTTTTATCTAAGGCATGTAAGGGAAACAACATTAAATATGATGCAGGAACTTCCTCATAACTTCATTTTAGAGCTGCCTGTAAAGCAGGGCTGTTCTTAGCAAGAATACCTTCAAATTCTACTAGAAAAATAAAACTGCTAAATTTGCTAGCTCAAATCCCCCTTTCTCCCAGCAGCCCAAGGTTTATTTAATTTTCTCCTCTCAGCCTTTCTCATCTTCCTTGGATGTGACCCTAGACCTATCAAACCCAACTTATACTCATTTTTCATTGACACAAAAATAAAAAGCATCATCTTTTATTTTATACTTATTCATCCTTTTCAGAGTTGAAGAGGAGGGCCCAATTCACAGGTGATGGGGCAATTTGCAGAATGGTATGGCATTCTCTCTCTGTTTTCTATTTTCAAGGCTTCTTTTCCCCAGTTTTTACTTTAATCACAAGGAAGCATGTGGAGAGGATGATCATTTGGATTCATATCCGAGTTATTTTTGCAAGCACATTGACAAATTTTTAAGTAGACATTGTATTTTACAAAGAATGCTGTTCTGAGGTCACTGTGGCTTGAACAATAAGAAAATTCAAGACTACAGGAGGCAGGCACAACAGGATATCCATGAGTAATACCGCCTACTTATCAACCAGGGGCAACATAACACATTTGTTCCTGACAGAGGCAAACAGTGAGCAGAATTCTGAGAGGCTGGAAGCAGAAGAGCAGCCTCTGAAAGGCTTTGGTGTGGAGCAAGGAGCCTGCTGCCTGGTGCAAACAAGAACAGTTTAGAACAACAGCGACTGATCGTTTCCAGCAGAGGCCTCAACTCTTACTCTGTTGCCTCACAGAGTTCACTCACCTTTGTTTTCTCTCTTTGATTTCAGAGTTCATTTTTCATGATGTTCATTTTTGATTTTTTGGTTTTTTTTTGTGATGAAAGTGAAGCTGTCTTGAAGGAAGAGATGAATAGCTCTTGTGGTGGTTCAAAGACACTTTCAGCAGCTCGGAACCAAAGGAAATTATTACACAGATCAAGGTGCTACACAGAAAGGTTTTCACAGACTTTAAATAAAATATAAACAGCTGTGCTGAGAAGTCTGAGCAGTCACAGTCATTACTGATCTATTAATAATCAGCATACAAACTTGGTCGTGCTCCTCACGTAAAGCCCACATTCCATTATTTGGAAACACAGACCAATTTAAATGTGTAAAAAATGGATTCAGCAGCAAGTCAGAACAGATGTGGAGAAGGGAAATGGTGGATCAAGTCTGGATTTATGTAATTTTCTTGAAAAGCAAGTAATCAATATTTTCTACCAATGTAATGAGTAGGGTTAACAATGATAGCCTGTTTCATTGGCTACCATTCAGAGAACTGTCAGTTAAATGTCATACTCTAAAGCTCTCTTTCTTCTGTCTGTTTTTTATTTGTGTTTCAAGAAAAATGCACTCTGTCTTTCTAATCGGGAGTTTGAAGTCTTTTTTGACACCTCTCCCATCATCTTAGGTTTTGGTCTGTTTACTTACCCTGTGACTCCAATTCTCCTGATAACATCACTTACCCAAACTCTCAAGGTGTCTACACTTTTTATTGTTAGGGTCTAAGAATCACTGAACAAAGACCCCAGACTCAAATAGTATGCAAACACAAGGAGTGTTTATTCTGCAGAAATACCCAGCATGCAGGGGTGGATCTCCACACAAAATGGAGATGACGATCTGGGACAAAAGCACACAGGCCCCTTTAAAAGCAAACTTGGAAAATTCTAGTGTAATGAGCTAATCTCTACTCTTTCTTTCTTTCTTTCTTTCTTTCTTTTTTTTTTTTTTTTTAAGTGGAGCTGAGGATCGAACCCTGGGCCTGCTAATCTCTACTCTTAATTGGTCAGTCAAGGAGTGTTATATGGGGCTCATGTTGATTGGAAGGGGCAAGCAACAGTCCTACCTATTGTGGGCTTCAGTCAAATATGGTCAGTAACAGTTGGGACCCCTGGACTTATAAGACCAGGTTTTAAACTGCTTAGCTGAATTTGGCTAAACTTGGCTGGGGACTTCTTGGACACAGGCTCAGGCCATTTTCTACAAAGGAATTGATCCCTTTCAAAGATGGGGTCATATTCTGGCCCCATCATTACATGTGTTATCGCCAGCTCTACAGATGTTGAAACGAGACTCTGGAATTTTGCAAACTACCAATTCAATTATGAAATATTATAGGAAACATTTTTTCTTTATGTATAACATAATTCTTTATTGATTCTTTGGGAATTTCACATCATGCACCCCAATCCCACTCACCTCCCAGTCTCTCCATATCCACCCCTAACTCCCTCCCAAAAGGAAACCCCAAAATTTTTTAATTAAAAACAAAACAAATAAAAAATCCACCTCCCTCCTCCATCTTTTCCATCTCTCCAACACCTCTTCATCCATCTGAGATGTGTCACACAGTATACCCTTCTGCCCAATCAACTCAACATACAAATGTTCATTGCAATGAGACATTGATCTGGTTCCAGGCCTCTGGCACACCATCACTAGATTCACTGGAACACCTCTCAAATATCTTGCTGTTGTACCAAGTCATGAATCATGGATTCATGAATTCTGTGGCTAACATTTCACAGAACCTGTCCCTTCAGGAGCTCCAGCAAGTCACAAATGGGGTGGATGCTAGAGTGGGCCAACCCAAGCCCCAGGATATGGGTCTGGGTGGTAGGTGAGCTGGTCAGTTCAGACCTCTAGGACTGCCCCCCTCAGGCAAGGGACAGAGCCAGCTCCCCTAAGTCCATGTCATCTGTGCCAGCTCTCCCATGCCCATTTTGAGGGGTGGAGCCATCTCTTCCTAGTGGTAGGGGTAGCTCTTCAATGGGGGAGGGATAAGCTATCCTGATGGAGTGTTCATCCAGAGGCAGGACCAGCTATCCCAGAGCCAGAAAGGGTGGGGCCAGCTCAGCACGGCCCTCCTATTTCAATACACATGGTTTCTATGACCCCTGTGTTAACACGGGCCTTGGACATCAACACAGACGCCGGCTGCAACAGAAACATGGACCCAGACACAGCATTAGGCAGCAGGTGGGTAAGGCTCTGATATCACCATGGCCCTACATGGCAGCACAGGCCACCCAGATCAGTGTGGCCCCAGCAGAAGTGTGGCCCTCAGACACCAACAGGCCCCCACGTTGCTACACAGACCACTGGTATTGGCATGGTTTTTGATGGTATCAGGAGCTGTGGACATTGACAGAGATTCTAGCTGTGGTGGAGCCATGGACACAGACGTGGGCCCTCAGGTGCACCCTGAACTAGATGTCACCATGGCACTTTGTAGCAGCACAGGCCACTCAGACCCATATGGCTCTGGCTGCAACATGACTCTCAGACACCCACCTGGCCTCAGGTGATAGCCCAAATGCCTGGTTTGCAAGGCCTTTAGAGGTTACTGAAGCCATGGACATCAACACAGTTCATGGCTGCTGCAGGACCACAGACCCCAGACATGGCCCTTGGAAACAGCTCAGGCCCAGATGTCATCATAGCCCCAGATGGCAGCATAAGCCACTCAGATCAGCATGCCCCCTTGGACACCAACATGGCCAGAGGTGACAGCCCAGACCCCAGTCATCCTTATGGCCTTTAGTAGCAACATGGGTTGTCAACACAGACCCAATGATTATTGTGTCACAAATCTTAAAGATTCTAAGTATTTTATCAAATCAATTCCATTAGCACCAGTTTTATTTAGATCGATATTGCATGACTCAGGGGAGCTAACCCAGAAAGAATAAAAACCTGCTTAAAAGTCAATACATGCAAGCCGGACCTGGCAAGGTGCACCTGCGAACTCAGGCACTAGAAAGACCTAGCCTGAAGAATAGGGAGTTCAAGAGCAGAGTGTGTGTTACAGTGAGTTTAAGGAAAATCTGTGGTACAGTAAGACTCTGTCTCAAAGTGTAGACAGTGAATAATAAACAAGAGTAGGAATAGAGATCAGTGATACCCTCACATATCCAAGGCCTTGAGTTCAAACCTTAGATTTCATTAATAAATACATGCATATAAATTAATCATCCTGTTGTAGAATAAATGGACTGTAGGGAATAAGAGGACAAAGAAGGAAATGCCTGTCCTTTGGATCTGCTGAGTTACCTGTGGGAGGCTCTTAGGTACATGTGGAAAGTCACAATCTTTCTTCAATCTGTGTTTTAAGATGTAGCTTTGCTATCACCATGAAAATATTTGCTGTAAATATCCTATGCTTGATGTGTTTCTTAACCAAATGATTCTCAAATTATACTCCCTTGGAACACATTTTGATTTAGCTCAGATGTATTTGTTTAAGATGGTGCATGGTAGATTAGAAAAATGATACGTGGATGGTGTAACTGAATACCTTCTTGTTTACATGTTGATCAAGAAACAAAGTTTTGTTACCTTAACAAATTTTTACATTCTTTTCCTATGCTATTTTCAATATCTTTTCTCTTCTTCCTGATGATATGAAAGTTTATATTTTTGTAGTATTTTTAATCATTGTGCATTCAATAGAATGAAAGTAACAAATGACTTTCAAACAAAGGACCTCCTGCCTAAAGAGTGAACACATAGGGCTCCTTTGTAAAGAAGATGAACCTGTGCTGTTTTGGGGGGTGTTCTTGCATAAAATAGATGGAGAACTGCATTGAATACTCTTGTCAACAGTATTCATCAGCACACAGAAGCAATGGAGGAAAGAATGTACAGAGCAAAGTTGTCATCAGAATTGTCCTCGGAGAGCTTCATTTTCCCCAGAAGTCCAAAGATGATCCCTGATAGCATTAAAATAATAGCATTGCTCAGTAAAATGACTAACATATGTATTCCAGCAATCAAAACTTTGGAGGATGAACATTTCATATCAGAAGCAGATAATAAAAGCATCAAGTAGAAAGGGCAGCTACCTTGGTTCCAGTAAATCAAGTGAATGCATCTTGAAATCTTACTTATAATTCATTCTTTGAATGTCAGTATTTGTTTTATCCCAAAGAATTTTACATCATATTTTTCTCAATTAATAAGTCAGAGATGTTTTTTTCACATCAACATCTTACTTTTTTAGTTATTATACAGTTATATCATTTTCTCCCATCACTTTCCTCCCATCCAAACCTCTCACATACCACTCCTTGCTCTCTTTCAAATTCATGATGTCTTTTTCCATTAATTGTTGTTGCATGCATATATGTATATTCCTAAATATAAACTGATCAGTCTGATTTTTCTCTGCCTGTGTTCCATGATCAAGATGAATTTGAGAAATCAAACCATATTCTCTCTCTCTTTGCCTGGCCTTTGACATGCACATGTAATTTCAATGCAGGCAAAGAATTTCTGGATCATGTCAGGGATCAAACACAGCCTCTCTTGACTGTTTCTAATGATGTTACTGGGCCACTGGTTTTTTACATCAGTAAAGCAAAATTCTATATTGGAAGGACTAGAGAGAGCTAGATTTATTCACTCACTACTGAGCAACATCTCCAAGATGAACAGCCCTAACTGTGTTTTAGAAAACAAAAGGTTGAATCCAAGTTGTGGTCAAATTCTAGATTAGAGACCACTAGTTTCTGAAGCAAACAAAATTCTACCACTTACTTAGATTATGTAACAGTGAGACCTCATCCCCTCCAGTTGTAAGAGTCCTCCCACTTTGGGCATGTGCCAGTGTAGAGTTTGTTGGGTCATGGTCTCTCGAGATAGGATCACAAGTCACTTTCCTGGCATTGCCATGCAGCTTTTCTGTCTTGGGAAACTGAACCTTTTGTTCTTTGTTATCTATAAAAAAGAAGAGCACTTAAGACATGATTTGTTTGCAAGCATGTGGTGACTTACATCATCTAAGAACTTGAGAACAGGGCCTTGAGCAGTGAACAGTGATCTTTATTTTCACTCTTAGTTGATGATACCAGCAGCAGATGCTGGCAATTGGCTTACTCAGCGTGTGTTTCAACAACTTCCTAGTGTCCTTTATCTTTTCTGTATTAACTGGAATGTTGAACATAACATTCAGTTGACTGCATTCCAGCTAAGCTGCAGGGCTATGATGTTTCTTCTAATCCAATACACCTGCATAATAGTGACAGTCAGTCAAGGGAAAATCAGATGTCTTGGATAGTATAGCATCATCATATTCCTAAACCAAAGTATCAACTTTGTGATTGTTTCTACTACAGAAGTCCCTTGTTGTGAATAGACATTCCCTTCTGTATGTTAAATCCAACCTTGAGTCTGTAGCTTTCCTTAGTGCTCCATAATCTACCCACCATGCCTTATTAAACACACTTCAGTTTAGACTGGCTGGAATGCACATTGTGATCTGCTATTACCATCCTAAATTGTTGCATAATTTTACTTAGGTTTTTATAGAGTTGTGTGGCCCTACCTGGTGAATGTAATTACAGAGTAGCAAGATTATACTCCTAATGCAGAAGAGGAATCATGTAGCAGGAATCTTAAAAGTTATTAATGGAAACAAACCTGAGGCCAGTTATTGGGGTGAACGCAGGAAGGTCAGAGAAGCAAAACAAGCCACAGCTACCTCACCTCGCCAGTTCCTAAGCTGGTCTTGTTTCCTCAGACTACAAGCTTCTGAGTCCTCATTCCAATGGCTCTCAGCTGAATGGCTGCTGGAAAGCCTGAATGCTTAACCAGCCAAATGCTGCTAGTTTCTGGTCTTCACGCCTTATATATCTTCCTAGTTTCTGCCGTCACTCCCTGGGATTAATGGCTGGATTTCTAGGATTAAAGGTGAGTGTCACCATGCCTGGCTGTTTCTATTGTGGCCTTGAACTCAGAGATCCAGCGGGATTTCTGTCTCTGAAATGCTAGGAATGAACGCGTGTGCTACCACTGCCTATCCTCATGTTTAATATTGTGGCCGTCCTGCTCTCTGACCCCAGATAAGTTTATATCAGGGAGCACACAATATTTCGGGGAACACAATACCACCACAGGATCATTCTCCCTCATTTCAGGAGTCTTGCTCCTTGTAGCTGTCACATGACTGGGTCTGCAGAATTTTTAGTCAAATTTTCATACTCTTTTGAAATTCAGCTTTTCAGATAATTAGAATATATATTCAAATACTGAAGTGTCTTATTTCTCTTCCTGCATTTTGTCTTTTTCTTTATGCCTTCCTTTTATTTTAGCTCAAGTTCACATGGTTAATGCAAACTCAATGCTCAACAGCATACCATCAGAGAGGAAATTTCACTATCAATCATGTGGTCATTGGTAAGGTAGTAAATTTCACCATATACAAATGGCCTGGAAAACATTGCAGACCTCCCCCATCCCGTGCCTGAAAGCTTAACCAGCCAAATGCTTCTAGTTCCTGGCCCTTACGCCTTATATACCTTTCTGCTTTCTACCATCACTCCCTGGGATTAAAGGCGTGAGTCACCATGCTTGGCTATATCCTTGAACAGATGGATTTCTGCCTCTGGAATGCTAGGATTAAAGGCGTGTGCTACCACTGCCTAACCTCTATGTTTAATGTTGTGGCTGTTCTGTCTCTGACCCCAGATAAGTTTATTAGGGTGCACAATATTTTGCGGGAACACAATGGATACCCTTTCCTAGGGTGGCCTCATTCTCAGTACAAAGTGTCATGGAGAAGCCACAAACAAGGTGAACATGGGTTGTACAGCTAGATCACCTTGGATTAATTACTCATGTGAGGCTATATTAACTGTCTTTCAGGCTTTTGAGCAGCAGTTTAGCTGAGACCCATTCGGATGAGGATTCAGAAACTTCCAGCCTGAGGAAACAGGGTCAGCTGAGGAACTCTCAAGGTGAAGTAGCTATGGAGTGTTCTGTTTCTCTGATCTTCCAGCATTCACCCCAATACCAGGCTCAGGTTTGATCGTATTAATAAGACCATCTAAGATTCCTGCTACGGGTACCAAGCCCCTCCTGAAAACAACTATGTTCATAACAAACTATTGTTTGTTCTGGGATACAAGGTTTTCAATATGCATTTAGAGTTTTCTGCTCTTACAGAAACATAAAGTTTTAATTAGAAAAATTTTTTAAATGTTTTCTGACCATCATCCTCAGCATGTATCTAATTAGCATTAACTTTGGATTGTTTTGTGCTGGAATGTTTGATTTGAAAATGCGGCTATTTGAGTTGCTGGCTTGAGTTTCACCAAAAGGAAAATCATTAAATGAATTTTGTCTTGGGACATAATTTCTAACATTTTTTAAAATAGTCATACATTTATTTCTGCCATTTTGGGTTATGCATTTATGTGAAGTGATGTTCTAAGCATTGACATTAGTAAACTAACCATCAATCAACTCTGAAGAAGAGAAAATTGAAGATACTCCACATCCCGCTCTATGAAATAATCAGCTAAGATTCAAGTTTTATGTAGAAATAAAGAAGCATATTTGCCCGACAAGTGTGAAAATGTGGCTTCCTCTTTAATAAGTGGCAGGAGGAATTGACCAGTGGTTAAGAATGCTTTCTGCTCTTGCAGAAGATCCTAATTCTATTCCTAACACTTACATTAAATAATTCAAGAATGTCTGAAACTACAGTTCCAGGGTACCCAGCACACTTGTCTGTCTTCTTCAGGTTCTTGCATACACACACACACACACACACACACACACACACACACACACACACTTCTTTAACAAATGGCTTATAGGAATATATGTAAACCAAATAATTGTTTCAAAATAAATTTCTATATGATATGTTACCAGTAAATTTTTAACTTCATGCCAATTTTATATAATTATATGTCAGAAATAAATTTTATAATATATTTTTAGGTGACAAAGAGTTATAAGTTTAAAAAATTTAAGTTACTCTGGTGTAGAGTGCCCTTTTGTTCCAGCCCACTCTTTCACTTGAAGATAGTCTCTGCTCCCATAACCACTCTTTGTCTCAACTGGGTATTGTCTTTTGCGTAACCATGATGCATATGGAATTTACCAATGCTGATGCATGTTACAATGTCTCTTCTCCTTCACTTGACTTTCCCACCAGAGCTTTTAGTCATACTAAAACAATCTATCAGATCTTACACTTCTCTTCTTGAGTTCTTCACAATGCTGTCTGTGGCTTTTCGCAGACATAAATATTTGATGAATAAAAAGGGTCACTAGCTCACTTGCCTGTTTGTGGTCAGTGCGAGCAAGTGCTAAGCTTCAAATAGGGATGTACAGATAAGACACCTGTACTGTGAACAAGCATGAGGTGGCTGACTCAGACAGCCTAGAATATGTTATGTGGACCAGGGTCATATTAAGCCTGAAGCCTGTCACATATGTTAGGTGAGTAAGACAATATGCTGCCTCCCCACTAATCAAATCAGCACAGAGTTTAAGCTATTCCTCCTAGGACTGAGTTAATTTTGTTTTCCTTTCAAGGGGGATATTTTATTTCCCTCAAATCTTTGTAGCTTCCACCTCCTGTGCTCAGTTTTTCAGATGACAAAGTTTGTTTGGGACTGGGGAGATTGCTCAGTCAGAATGCCTTTGCCGTGTAATTATGAGAACCTGAGTTCAATCCCCCAGGACCATGTAAAAGAGCTAGGCACAGAGGCAAAGGAGATCTCTCAGAGAGGAAAGGCACTTTTGGCCAAATTAAGATTGAAAACTTGAGTTTGATACAGAGGACCCACATGCTGGAAACAGAAGCAACAAGTTATCCATTAACCTCCATATTTACACTGTGGCACAGACCTATTCTATGGCACCCAATACAAATGTTGAAAAGAGTGGCTGGCATGGTGGCCTGTGCCTACAGTTCCAGCACTGAGGAGTTGGAAACAGGCAGATCTCTGCAGCTCACTGGTCAACCAGCATAGCCTACTTTATGAGCCACATACAAAGGAGATAATTTGTCTCAAAATAAGTTGTCAGATATTGCTGAGGACACCACTAAAGGTTATCCTCTGTTCAACACACATACATACAAACTCCCACCCACACATTCAAACACATGGTTAGTATTTGGAAAATACACAGTTTTAGAGGAATTTGAGACTTGGAGAAAAGTTGTAAGAGCACTATAAGTAACTTCCTTTCTTTCTACTTTATTTTACACATGCCCTCTACTGTTACTACATTTTAGAAATAGTGATGTGCAGACACCATCTAGGGGAAGGTGATCCTGTTCCACTTTCTTGAAGTAAACTACTTTAAATATGTCAGCACTGGAAGATTTGCCTGTTTTATTATTTATTTATCTATTTATTTATCTATTTGATCATTTGAAAATACGAATATGGACTACTGAATAATTGTTTTGTACTTTGCGTACCCAATGCACTTTCATTTATTTATTTTACCCTACTCTCTTTTCAACACTGGCTTTTGTGAACCCTTTAACTGTTTTCTATATTTCTTCAAAAATGTTCATGAAATTAAAGAAGTTCTCTCATCTTTTTTCTTATCCTCTGTCATGGGAAGGTCTTTCAGCCTCATCATGATGCCTTCTCTAGCTGTTCCTAGAGTCAGCCATTTCTACAGGGAATCCTGTAATTGGAGAGAAGTTCTACAAGAACTTCTTTGACTGGAGAATGGTGTTACAATCCAAAGCTCTGGAGTTTTGTTAATGATGTTTCATGGATTCTTGACCATTTCAGTCAGTAGAGAAAGGAAATACGACAGGGGTATTATATGTGCTATGTTGTTAAATTATATATTAATATAAATACATGTCATATGCATTTACATATAATTAGAGAACTGTCTAGAAATATATGACGACAACTGGTGATAATAAAGATAAAGACAGAGAGTAATCTTGAAAATCAAGGATAATTATTTTTAAAAATTATATGTTCCATACACATTACATCAAATAAAAAAGACATAGTATTGTGATATGTATGATGTGCATGTGCATGATGTATATCATATAATCATACATATATGAATAAAGGAAGAAAAATACATTACAAAATTTTATACTTAAAAATAGAAGTTGGTTTAGAAGTCAAAATTATAGAATTACTCGCATACGTTTATATTCTGTCATATATATACATATTTCCATATTTAGTCATATATATTATATAAATGCCAAACCATTTTCATTTAAATAATCCTAGTATTCTCCTCTTGCTAATAGGTAATATCCTAACATCTGCTGCCAGTTTAATGAGATATGCAGTTCTAGTCTGTGTGTAGAATGACTTTGGAGCCATTGGACAGTATCATTAGAAGAACTGATTTTCTTAACTAGAGTATGTTTCTTCTCTATAGTTTTGTTTGTTGACTTTTCACTTACCAGCTGCCACAGATTTACCAAGCTGCATTTGCACCTTGCTTTCCCCTTTGTCAGTGAAGCTGCTTTCTTCATTATGATTACATTGGTCCAGTTCCATTCTCAATCCTATTGATAATAGAACCTTCCAAATTATTTCATAATTTGTGCAAATTTCCTCATCTAAACAATTGTCATCATATGCTCATGATAATTCTTTTATTTATTTTTAATATATGTCTCTGTGTGTCTTTGTGTGGGTGTAGATGCCTAAGGAAGATGGGCCTATAGAACCCCTGGGAGCTGGAGTCACAAGCAGTTGAAAGCTGTATACCCACATGGATGCTGGGAACTAAACTGGGTCCTCTACAAGAGCTACATCCTCTTAACCATTGAGACACCTTTCCAACACCTTAGATATTTCTTGAGGAGAAAAAAAATAAGAGCACCTTTTCAGACAGAGGCTTAGGATGTTTGTTTTTTTTTTTCAGATTATGTGGCTGTCATACATGGGTGTTTAACTGAGATAACTCTGATAAGCAAGCTCACTAGAAGCTTGATCAATTACAATAGCATGTGAGATTCATGAGAATCTGTACCTTTGCCTTAATAGTACTGATGACTTTTTGAAAATACAGATATCAAGAAATTTTACAAAATCTTTCCTGGGGACACTATGGTTCTCTTTTGAAGAGACTCTATCCACAAGCACAGTGACTGATTTATTTGCTGCTAAAAGTCTGTGAGTATTTTAAATGTCATGTACTTGGAAATTGACCATCATGCTTTCTTCTAGAAATTGAGAGTTATTTAACATTCATGGAGATTAAAACCTGGCTAAACATAGCAAAGCAAGATGAGAAATGCAGATCTCATCCATTTCTCTGTCATTGGGTGATCCCTGTGTCTTTCCTAGGGTCCCGTTTTCTAGGTAGCCTCCCTGGAGTTGTGTAGCAATCTAGTCATCTTTGTTTTACATCTAATATCCTGCTATGAGTGAGTACATACCATGTTTGTCTTTCTGAGTCTGGGTTACCTCACTCAGGATTATTTTTTCTAGATCCATCCATTTGCCTGCAAACCTCATGAGGTCATTGTTTTTCTCTGCTGAGTAGTACTCCATTGTGTATATGTACCATACTTTCTTTATCCATTCTTCAGTTGAAGGGCATCTAGGTTGTTTCCAGGTTCTGGCTATTACAAACAATGCTGATATGAACATAGCTGAGCAAGTGCCCTGTGGTATGATTGACCATTCCTTGGGGTATATGCCCAAGAGTGCTACAGCTGGGTCTTGGGGGAGATGGATTCCCAATATTCTAAGGAAGTGCCGTATTGATTCCCAAAGTGGCTGTACAAGCTTGCATTCCCACCAGCAGTGGAGGAGAGTTCCCCTTGCTTCACATCCTCTCCAGCATAAGTTGCCTTCAGTGTTTTATATCTTAGCCATTCTGACAGGTATAAGGTATCTCAGAGTAGTTTTGATTTGCATTTCCCTGATGATTAGGGATGCTGAGTGTGAGTGGGGGTAATGAAGGGCAAGGTTCAAAGGAAAGGGAGCTTAGGGGAGCATGAGATTCCAGCTGGATCAAAATCAGAGAGGGAGAGTAAGGAGTAAGAGACCATGATAAATGAAGACCACATGAGAATAGGAAGAAGCACAGTACTAGAGAGGTCCCCAGAAATCCAAAAAGATACCTCCACTGTAGACTACTGGCAATGGTCGAAAGAAAGCATGAACTGACCTACTCTGGTGATCAGATGGCCAAACACCCTAACAGTCATGCTAGAAATCTCATCCAAAGATCCATGGCCAGGCCCCAGGTGGAGCTCCAGGAGTCCAATTGGCAAGAAAGAGGAGGGATTGTATGAGGGAGAATTGTTGAGACCAAGATTGGTAAAAGCACAGGGACAAATAGCCAAACCAATGGAAACACATGAAATATGAACCAATAGCTGAGGAGTCCCCAACTGGATCAGGTCCTCTGGATAAGTGAGACAGTTGATTAACTTGAACTGTTTGGGAGGTACCCAGGCAGTCCTTAGTGCATGAGCTGACTGTTTGGAACCTGGGGCTTATGTAGGGACACTTTGATCAGCCTGGGATGAGGGGACTGGACCTGCCTGTACTGAATCTACCAGTTTGAGCTGAATCCCCAGGGGAGTCTTTGCCCTTGAGGAGATGGGAATGGGGAGTGGGCTGGGGGAAAGGTTGGGGGCCGGGAGGCAGGAGGACAGGAAAATCCATGGCTGATATGTAAAATTAAATTAAATTATAAAATAAAAAAATAGATGAGAAATGCAGTCAGTCACTTAGTGAACTTTGTCTCTTTTATTTATTACATGGTTACAGGCATAAGTGTTTAGGTCAGAGACATGGAGATGGTACACTGATCACATCCTCTTATCCCTATATTAAAGTATTGGTACAAAAGTCACATTTATACATTCTGTGTCTTTCATTTTCAGAAATTTAAGAAAGACAAAATAAGTCTACAAAACTTACATATAAAAAAGTAAAAATGGGAAAGAAAGACTGTATATTTAGGAATAGACACACACAAAAAACCATGTAGGGGAGGGAGGATGGCTCATTGATTATGGATATTTGCTATGGCAGCATGAGGACCTGAATTCAAATACCTGGCACCCTCATAATAAAGCTGCACTTGGTGAGAACACCTGTAATTGAAGCATTGGGGAATGAAGTAACACAGACCCCAAGAGTTCACCAGCTTAGCTAAAATAAATCGTCCAGTTCAGTGATATACCCTATCTCAAGGAAGTAATATGGATAGTGATAGAGGAAGTACCTGGCCATAGTCCTATGGCTTCTGCATTTGTGTACAGGCTTGTGTGAACACCCTCACTTACATGCATGGACTATACCCACATCTACATACAGAGACAAATGCACACATACATAAGCATAAAGACATAAACATGCACAAATACATATCCAAATGCATGTTATCACACATACATGCATAAATACAAATACACACACATTCCCACATGCACACACACATACACACATGCACACATATTAGTTTTTAAGTCATGTATTGCATACAGAGAACTATGAAAAGAATTATGAAAGCTGTGAATCAAAGTGCCACCCAGTACAATACATAGAAGATTCCAAAGTAGAAATAAATAGTGCCACACAATTGCAATGTTATCAAGTCAATTTGCATCTTTTTTTGGCATTTGGCAAGCAAATCCATCTTACCACACCTCTATTTTTGCATTACACTTGAGTGTTTGGACAATGAGGTGGATCATCAGTTAACATGAAAAGTTATGACAATTATCTAAACCATTTGAAAAAAGAATATCCATTTTCCTGACTTTAGAAGTATTTTACATAGTGAAAACAGACTAAGTACATCTGTATGATTCAGGTCTCATTAGATGAGGATAAATCATGCAGAAAGTTTGTGATGATGGCATCAAATATTCCATGAGCATGTGAATGGATCTTCAATTTATAAAAGTGGCATCATTGTAGGACTTCCTTCTTCTGAGAGTGAGTAAGAGGTACACAATCACAGCCCTGGAAGGGAAGTATCTGACTCCTTGCAAGTAATTAATAACAATACTTCCCCTAACTCAACCAATGTATAAGAGTATAATCATCTAATTCAGTGATTCTCAACCTGTGGGTCACAACCAGTGGTGGTGGTGGTGGTGGTGGTAGTGGTGGTGTGGGTTGTCAAACATCCCTTTCATAGGTGTAGCATATCAGATATTTACATTATGATTCATAGCAGTGGCAAAATTACAGTTATGAAGTAGCAATGAAAATAATTTTATAATGGGATCACCACAGTATGAGGAGCTGTATTAAAGGTTCACAGCATTAGGAAAGCTGAGAACCACTGATTTAATTTAACACATGTAAATAAAGATTCCATTGCCACAAGAATGAGAAGGTAAGATAGAAAGAATTTACCACTGGTCTGATGTACATTGTCTGGATCCAGCATCAGCTAGGATCCAGAGACCTAGGACCCTGAGGACCAGGAAGGGGCATTGGAACAAAGAAATGAATTCCACCACCAGATGAGTTTCGCACAAATGGCTTGTGCTGAATAGCTCCAGCCATGTTTTTTTTTTTTTTTATACATCAAACAAGCATGTTTTTCCATACTAACAAACAAGTTTTTCCCATCTTCCAAAAACAAATATATCAAGCACTTTTTTCCCCCAGCTTTTATATCAAAACAGCTTTAAACCAAAACAACACTTACCATTTTGCCAGCTTGACCAAATATCTAGCCAGGTACATCCTATCTTTACAAAACTAAAAGGTGATTGACATAGGCACACATTTTTGAGAACACTATTGTTCAAAACATATTTACAGAAATAAGGATGATCTGCCTCTGATCTTGTCAGTACTGAATCAGAACAGCTCTCGGGGGCTGAAGTGACAGCTGGCATCCTTAGACATGAAACCTGAGAAGCATCAGCTCGCAAAGAATTTTAGGGGAAGATATTTGGGAAAAGATGGGGTTTCCAGGCACGATCATATCTGTCTCATGCATGATTAACAAAATGACACTAAAACCGCCAAGAGAATCAATATTATGAAAGAGAGGACAACATGAAGGCCATGTGGTTACAGTGGTATTCTGCGATGTCCCCAAGTACACTGGTCCTTTGCAAGTGTGACTGTATGCTCCTTGTGAGCTTTTGCCTCATCTGAAGACCCATTGAACAAGCACTCATATACTGGTCCAGAACTAGGTCTCATGGCTCCCAACAGGGCATTCCTTTCCATTTTAATCCTTCCTTGTCGGACCTCTGGGTTCCTTTAGTCATTATTTTAGATTGGTGGTTTGTAGTTGGAGAGCTTCTCTCCAGGTTCCACCAAGCTCCAGTGGTCCCACAACCCACATATAAAATAATCATACAGACACTTATATTATTTAAACTGTTTGGCCATTAGGTCAGGCCTACCATTATCTAGCTCTTACTCTTAAATTAACCCATTTCTGTTAGTCTATACTTTGCCACGTGGCTTGTGGCTTACCAGTGTCTTTACATGTTGTTTCTCATGGCAGCGGCTGGCAGTGTCTCCTCCCACCCAGCCTTCCACTTCCCAGAATTCTCTTCTCTCTTGTCCTACCTATACTTCCTGCCTGGCCACTGGCCAATCAGAACTTTATTTACACAGAGCGATATCCACAGCACTTCCCCTTTTCTTTTTTTTTAAAGGAAGGTTTTAACTTTTACATAGTACAATTACATATAACAAAACAATTATCAAGCAAGAATTACAGTTACAATATTAAAGAAGATATCCTATCTATCTTGTATTTGTGAGTCTAAGGTTTTATATATAACTTATCTTTTATCATAACTGAGGAAATTATAACTATCTAGTCTTAAACCACGTCAAAGACCTCAGAAGGATATAATATTACCTGAGAACTGGGAGAAGGATGTAAGCATTTTTCAGGAGTCTTGCAAGAGTAGACAGAGACAGCTGGCAGCCTAGACAGTCACCTAATGTTCCTTTGTAAAGTTGGGGCATTTGTCTTTAGCCCACAGGGCTAGAGTCTCTCAGTCACTTCTCTCAGTGTCCTATAGAATGTCTGGCAGTTTCCTCTGTGAAGCAGGAACCTGAAGGACCATTTTGTCAAGCAAAGTTTAGTGGTCACCTTTCTATGGGTCCTGCATGTCCAGTCCATCAAGCAGTCCAGGCAAGAACAGTTTCTTGTCCAAGTGGCTATTTTTGCCAATGGGTATTGGGTCTGGGATAGTTTTCATTGTTTAGGAGGGTTGGTTACAAGTTGTTGTCAAGGGTTAGGAAAAGGGCTAGACAAAGGGGGTTGTTTAAAAAAAAAAAGAAAGAAAGAAAATTAAAAAGACAATTACTAGTTTTAAATACTTTACATTTGATTGGATTATTTTATATTGTATACAAATTATTATGATTGAGATTGAGATTGTTAAAATATACCATACACGTATTTCTAATCTTGCTTGAGATATTGTATTTATACCATTCATTTAACAATGTAATGCAATTTGCTAATTCTTGAATGTTAGTATTACCAACTATTAGAATATATAGAAATGAGAATTACTGGTTATACATTACAATTGAACTTGTAGTCATATTAGGTGAGTTTTCAAGATCAAACAGATATATTTTAGATAGACAGGTCATCTTCAAACCCTTCAGAGATCTACAGAATATGGCATTTAAAATGTTTTAATAACTTAAGAATTTTTCTTTTTTGCTATGACTATGAGACATGAGGCTCCTGACAGTACCAATCTACTTCAGAGAAAATATGGGCATTGAAGAAACTGCATGTGGAGTTAACTTTCATTGTGGCAAAAGTTAGCCACTGGACAACAAAGTATCCTCTAATCAACTGCTGACAAACAGGACAGACAGGACATTAAACCAAGGACTACCAATTCTTGCCAAAACAAGTGTGGTTGTGGCTTTAACAAAAGGCATCTTTTAAAGCCAGGACAATATGACACCATCCCTGAAGTAAGTGACCTTTGCAATCTGTAAAAGGTACCGTGCCCTTTTCTTTGAAGGCAGCTGAACAGGAAGTGGGCCAATGGCTTCTGATGTGCAATGGAACAGCAGATGAAACAGCTATTCTTGAAGAATAACTATGCTCACCCCTCTCAATAGTAGACTGGCATTTAATAGAGGGATGTGGAGAAAAACAGGATGCCAAGATAAAGCCACATATGCACAGCCAAGAAAAATGGACAGCTGAATTGAAAAGACATCAATTATTTCCAGAATTTAAAATCCTAAATCATGACATGACACTAATGAAATTCAGGTGTTTCTGGTACATGGACTGCTCTCACCAAATGTGAGGTCAAACTGTTGACCTTGTATACATCCTAGTTCACAAAAGAGTCAGTCAGATACGCTAAGCCTATAGGCTGAAGATGATGCCCCAACACTGCGGAGAAACCTCAGATGACTGTCCAGGCAGCTGGCTGTTTCTGTCAACTCACATTTTTTTTTTTTTGGAAGTTGCTTACATACACTTCTTGTTTTTATTTTTTATTAGGTAGTATTATTTCCTTCTTGGGTCTCTGAGGGAGTTGAAGATCAGTTAGTTATAATTATCTTTGTTAAGGATTTCAGAAAAACTCACTAAGAGCTGTAAATGTATAAATTTGAAAGATGTTATAAGACAGTTCCGTTAGCAATATAAGTTAGGATAAAAAGTAAATCAGGTACATTCTGGACTTACCAAAATAGGATAGATAATGGAATTATTTTCTCTGAATTTGTCAAATACAAATGGACTAAACATTGTTTAGGTGTTTATTGTTTGTATATATTGAATATATAGTTATTGTACTTTTGTATATAGTTCTTCCTATATTAGTTATAACTTTTTCCTTTTTTTCTTTTTATTAAAATAGAAAAGGGGAAATATAGTGATATTTTATTTGTATTGAAATGTGATTTTATTTGTATGTCAATAAAGTTGCCTTGAGGTCAGAGCAAGCCAGAGCAGAAACTGAGCAGTAGTGGGGCACGCCTTTAATCCCAGCACTTGGGAGGCAGAGCTAGGCGGATCTCTGTGTGTTCAAGGACACAGCCAGCATGGCAGACACACGCCTTTAATCTCAATACCAACCATAGAAGACCTGGAGGTCTGTACAAACAGGCAGTGATGAGGAGGTCATGTGGCTGGGTTTACAACCAATGAGAAAACAGAACAGAAAGTTTTTAAATAGACGGGATGCATAGAAGTAGGTCTCTGGCAGAGAGGAAGAACAGCAGAAGCAGTGAAGGATAAGGTTTTCCACTCTTGCTCTGACCTCATGGTTTTTAACTTTGCAATCGGTTCTGTGTTTCTTATTTAAGAAGCAGGTTACATCTACAGTGGTTCTCAACCTTCTGGTGTTTTCAAATGGAGGTGAGCATCTGCTCTGAAAGGGTTGATCTAGTCCAGGGGTCATGACCCACAGATTGAGAACCATTGCTTTCAACACAGCCCCCTCCCCATTGATTTTGCTTTCTCTTGTGTACCAACTAGGGATTTGAGGTGAAGACCCAAAGTATGAACTTTTCACTCCATCTACGAAATAGAGAAGTACCCAGATTGGTGGTGCTAATGGCTCTGTTCAACCACCCAAAGAGTCGACACAGCAGGAAGAGTCAGCTAGGATCTTAGTTTTGTGGGTTGGACAATCAACTAAAGTCATCTCAGGTTATCCCAATAGAATCAGTGTAGTTATACTAACAAGCTGGAGGAAACAACAGACAGACAGACAGACACACACACACACACACACACACACACACACACACACACAAATTTCATACACAACTTGAAATCTTCAGCAGAGGGTAATAAAAGTGCTTTATAATTATCATATTCATATAAGGAAAATATATGAAAATGATTACTGTCATCAAATTATATAAATTTTATGTTCTTCTAACCACCATTGAAAGTCCTTAGTCCTGCATCCTGCTGTCATTAAGATTCACAAAGCAACTGGGTCTCTTTACTGTGGAGTGAAGTAAGCCATGTACAACCTGGACCCATTTAGACTATGACAGGAAAGCTCCTTTCTCTGAGACAATCCCAGTTAGGTAAACTTATTGATTCTTCCTAGGTACCATCATCCCTTACTTCCTCTGGACAGTGCATTTGGTTGCAGAGTGTGCCTGGTGTCCTCAGCACTCCCACTCCCACTATCTATCTGTATATAGACCAGACATAACCCTGCTATCAGCTGCACATATGATGGTAACCACATTTCCAACCAAGTGTCCCTTAACTGTAACTTAACATCCTATCATAATTTATCAATGATTAAATTGTATCAGTGACACAATATAAATGTAAATATTTTTAAATGCAAACACAAAAGTGAATGTGGGATGTTGTTTCAAATATAATGTGATTTGAAATCTATGCCCTATAACATTGCAGATTCTCTGTCTCAAACACTCTTTACCACTTCAGGAATAGTGATCAACCATACATACTTTTCTCATTTTTATTAAACACCTTTCTTATTATCTTATGTAGTTTCTTCACATATGTTTGTTTAATGGAAAAATCATATTTAATGCTTAAAACCAGAAGCAGATTTTTCTCACTGGAAGCCAAGTCAATTTGAGCCAAGTTTTCACTGTGATGATCTGAAATCTTGTTAGGCTGTGGCTTCTAGGACTCACTCTCACTCTCTCACTTTCTCCTCTCTCGTTTTCTGTAACTGTAGTGATAAAACACTTTCATAATAAAAAGAGCTCAATGAGTAATACTTATGTTGGTTTGAACGTTTCTTATTACAGAGGAATGAGTAGGCATTATGTAATATGTAGAGGACAAAGAACTGTGCGACAGAAAAACAGCACTACCACAGACCGTTTTACATTGTGCATTTCCAGTTGTAGCCACACACAAATTGATATTTATCATGCTGTTTAAAAACACAAATTATGTGCACATGGTTTTGCAATAAAACATAGAAAGAATAACTAACACATATGTAAATATTCTGCAAGACAATGATATGGAGGATGGACACAGCTCAACAGCTGAGATCCCTTGCTCCTCTTTTTTAGGACTTGAGCACCCACATTAGTAGCTGGCCTACAGAGGTCTGTACTCTGGCTCCAACTGATTTGATGCCCTCTTCAGGCCTCCTGCAAACAACCACACTCAGGTGTATGTATCCACATATAGTCACACATGCATAAACACTAATAAAAAATAATATTTTTTAACTTTTTATTTTATTTAAATAGCATTTTAAAATTTATTTTACATAATGACTGCAATTTCCCCTCCCTCCTTTCTTCCTGCACCCTCCCCCCTTCCCATTTACCCCTCCCCCATCCACTCTTCCTCCATCTCCATTCTGAAAGGGGCAAAGAATGAGCAAAGGTGAGAGAAGAGAGAGCTTGGAGGGATGAAAAGAAAGAAAGAAAAATAATTACATTTTAATTAAAAGTATTAAGTTTTTGAAAAAGAATAAAATTATCTAATAGGTTAAAAATATAATTGTAGATGTAACCGGCTTGTTAAATAAGAAACACAGAACCGATTGCAGAGTTAAAAACCACGAGGTCAGAGCAAGAGTGGAAAACCTTACCCTTCACTGCTTCTGCTGTTCTTCCTCTCTGCCAGAGACCTACTGCTGTGCGTCCTGTCTATTTAAAAACTTTCTGTTCTGTTTTCTCATTGGTTGTAAACCCAGCCACATGACCTCCTCGTCACTGCCTGTTTGTACAGACCTCCAGGTCTTCTATGGTTGGTATTGAGATTAAAGGCGTGTGTCTGCCATGCTGGCTGTGTCCTTGAACACACAGAGATCCGCCTAGCTCTGCCTCCCAAGTGCTGGGATTAAAGGCGTGCCCCACTACTGCTCAGCTTCTGCTCTGGCTTGCTCTGACCTCAAGGCAACTTTATTGACATACAAATAAAATCACATTTCAATACAAATAAAATATCACTATATATAATGAGTGGGGAATATTATGAAATATACTAAAATTTGTCAAAATATATAATATAGATCATTAAAATATTCTTGAATATTTTCAATAATTGAATTCACAAAAACATTACTAAAATTTTGAAATTATTTTACTTAGCTCAGGTGTTTTAAATACTTCCCTAAAATGTAAAAAATTCTGTCAGAATATTAGCACTACGAATTATGTGTGACACATTACTTAATTGCTAAAACATGGGGTATACTCTTTTTCTTCCTAATACATTCTAAATTTGCTCATGCTAGAAAATGTGCCAGGTCAAAGAATTCATGCTGGCACTTGCTGTGACCCTGCTGCAGCGCCATCCTCCAGGATGAAGACAGAGTGCAGATATCAATGACAAAGGAGCAAGGGATGCAGTAGATGAGAAAGGGATCCCTTTTTAAGAGAGACAGGCATTATTTTCTTCAAGAAATAGTCTGTCCCCATTACATTTGTAATAGAGAAATACTCACGTTAAACCTGTTGACCATTCTGTTAGAATATGAGATCTTTGCCTAATCTCCTGTGTGAACATGTATCACTTTATGAGTTACTGACTTGTTCAGATCCATCTGTGTTTTCTTTCCCAAAGTGTTCCTTATTCATGTCTGTTTCACCAATTAATCATTCTCTGTGCCTAAATACACTGAATCCTGAGCCAGAATACTGGGGTCATTCTTCAGACCGTCCCATTCCAATTTTCAGTTAGTCAAGAAATCTTGCACTAAAACCCACACAACTTACACCCATGTAAATATTCTTCTACTATATATTAATGATTAGAATTAATATATAAGAAAAGTATTTTTGTCAAAATACATATTGTTGGTCAGTAAGATTCTTCTGACACATTGCTACATATAATGTTATAAAATGTCAAATTTAGATTTTACTTAGCTTGGATACTTGTAAAATATAGTTTAAAAAGTAAAATATTTTAACTGGATGTCTCTGAACTCTGTTCATCTCCACCTTCACTGGCACCACCCTGGGTGGGATACCTGCTACAGAGCTCCCCAGCACTGCAGGAACTTTTCACAGGTGAGGCTCATTTCTGTTAGTCACTTTATTATCTCCCCATTGACTTAGCCTGTCAGTGAAAGAAGTAGCAGATGGGAGCAGGGACTCTATCACCAGGCAGCTCATTCTATTATCTCATGAATTCCACTCCAGAGACTCTGACTGTTGTGTGGGCATCAGCCTCAGGGTGATTACACAAGATGTAATACACCTTTTGTAATTATCTCTGTTTCCACCTAGTCTATCTCTGTTATTTATGTTTTTAACCATTTAGGTATCAGTTGGCTTCAGTATCTGGAGTACAGCTTCCTGACTCCAGCATCTATCAGATTCTCAGGTTATGTTTCCAGGAACCTTTATTGTTCCCCATCATAAAGATTTGTATTTAGTAACTTTTTGTGCAATCAATTGGCTAGTATGTATCTTTGATTTCAAGAGTCTAGGATGTGGTGATATTTTATTTGTGCTCTTGCCTAGGCATCAGAGGCCAGAGCCAGCCACTGTATTAAAGAGAGAGGTCAGGCAGTGATAGCACACTCCTTTAATCCCAGCATTCAGGAGGCAGATTCCTCCAGATCTCTCTGAGTTCAAGGCCACACTGGGAACAGAGCCAGGCGTGGTGGCACACTCCTTTAATCCCAGCACTGGTTAACCACAGAAGTCTGGAGATCTGTACAGATAGACAGAAAGTGATGAAGCTGGGCAGAAAGAGGAAATGATATAGCTGTGCAGAGAGAAGAAATAAGATGTCAGGGACAGAAAGGTATATAGTCATGAGTATATAGGAAGTAGCTCTCTCTTGGCCTGAGGATTTCTTAGCAGCAAGAACTGGCTTGTTTTATCCCTCTGATCTTTCAGTTTTCACCCCACTATCTGGCTCCATTTTTTTTTTATTAATAAGACCTTTTAGGATTCATGTTACACTAGGACAGGGTCTGTCTTGTTAATTCTTATATCTTCCACCCTGATTTAAATAGTCAACACTCAATAAACGCATGTATGGTGAAATAATGAAAGAATAAATAAGTCACAATTGAGGTGTTTATGATAAATCTGGTAAAATTGGTATGTTATTTCAGTTAAGTTTTTAAGAAAAACAATAAATAAAGGTGTGGATGGGGGAGTTGAGGGAAATACTGGGAGGGGAGGAAGGAAGAGGAACTGTGGTCACGATGTAATATATGAGAGAATAATTAAAAAATCTTCATAAGCAGGAAGACCTCAAGTTCACTTGACTGTTAAGATGGTCTATAGGTCCATTATATATATATATAATATAAATATATTAGGCAGACCTTTCACTAAAGAAACTATTTTTCTCAAAGCCCATTTCCTCTGGTACCAATTAGTGTTGATACTTGCCTTTATTAGACTTTCACCCTAAACTTTTGGATTACAAATGACAGCCACTTCAGGCATCTTGAAACCTGACTGTAACTTTGCCCTCATATCAACTCATGACCCTGCTCAACCAGCAAATTGAAGTTTTATGTCCCCACAGTTAAGATGGAATAAACTGGAAAATAGAGTTTTCTACGCTATTAGCACTAACCTATGTAATCTTTTTCACAAGGGATTCACCTTAGTTCTCTTATCTCATCCAGGAGCAGCTGTAAATCTTATCTATTTGCTGGTCCTCCTACAATTCCCAGTGGGGTCATTGGCCAGAACCACTGAACACTCAATTTTAACTGTACTAAAATGCTAAGTTACATCTTTTGTGTTTTTAATTAACTTTTCTGTTTCACCAGTCAAAGTGGCAGTTGATTGAAAAAGTTGGATAATATTTTATCTAATGAGTATAACACAGTTATGCAATAATTCAGATTGTGTCTATGCTGTTCTTCCTTGTCTCTACTCCATTAGAAGCAGGTGTAGTAATAAGATAGACCTATTAGATAAGAGAGAAATTGAAGATAGGTCTAGACAACTAACATTGTTGATATATATATATTAGTCTTAATAGAAAATCGGTTTTATTATTAGTGTCACCAAATGAACTCAATCAATCAATGTATTTCAAAGACAACCACAATAACCAGTCCATAAAATCTCATGGTCTGTGGAGTAACACATGGTAGGATGGTTTCAGGGGTGAGCACTTATTTTTGGCTAGGATTGTCTGTCTTTCAAACAGTGACTGACACATAAAAATTATTCACTCTATCTCTCAGAGCTGTGATATGAACAAGAGACTTTGATGAAATTATTATGGAGAATTTGACAGCAAGCAGAGAAGTAAAGATCAAAGAGGGGGGAAGAGGGAAGGAGGGAGGGAGGGAGAGAGGGAAGGAAGAAGGAGGGAGGAGAGGGAGGGAGGGAAGGAAAAGGAGGGAGGAGAGGGAGGAAGGGGGAGGGAGGGAGGGAGGAAGGGAGGGAGAGAGGGAAGAAGACAGTTTTTGTTTTCTCTAAAACAGACTACACGTTGCTTTCTAAACACAGAATATGTTTCCCATATTTTAAACCATCAGGGGTGTACAACCAAAGACTGAGACAGGAAAACTAAAAACATCTTCTACCTATTGAAGCATAAAGAAAAACATCTTAAAATCTACTAAACTTCCTAAGCTTTGGTTGCTTAGCATCGATTGTGCATTGGGCTAATCTTTCTGTTCAATAAATAACAGTCTGATAATCTGGCAGAATTTTACACACTGTTATCTCTTAACACATAGCACAGTGCTGGGTGCAAATTCATTGTGTTTAGTTAATATTGGACTAACAAATAAAGTCTACGCTGGTATTTAGTATGATTCTCTATTAGAATTCCTGTCTGCACTTTATCTTTTATCCAGCTTTCAAGTGCTACCTCAAGTTCACTGTCATGGCACCTCCTCTACAGAAAGTCTTCCTCACAGTCACAGAACAGAGACAATACACCAAAACTGTAGCATATAATACAATGACCACCCATATTTTAGTTTAACCAACAAAATGCATTTTTGTATCAAAACTCTGAATCGATTGGGCTTAGTATTGTGGATTTGATTATCTTGAAATTAGACTATAAATAAATTTAATTTAAAAAGTGATTTTGATGAGAGACAGCAAATCACTCAAAAGAGAGGATGAGCACAAAGTGTCCTTTGCATTTAGTTGAAGGCAGTGTTTTCTGGCTATTTTATTGGCATCTAAAAATTTCAAACACAATAAACTCATCATTGTAATATAGATATTTTTATAATTTTGATATTCACATACAGCTGATTAATAAGCAAAGCTATCCTGTAAATGCCATTTTATTTTCCAATACAGGAATGTAGTTAACAGTCAAGAACAAAAGCTTATATGCCTATCAATCAAGAGTAAGTTGTTTAAAGAACATTGTACATGAATTTCTAAATGGTCTTATTAAATAAAAAACTTGGAGCCAGAAATGTGGTGATATTGTTTTCCCCAAAATATTGTGCACCCTAATAAACTTATCTGAGGTCAGAGAACAGAACAGCCACTAGATACAGAGGCCAAAAAATAGTGGCACTCACACCTTTAATCCTAGCATTCCTAAGGCAGAAATCCATCCAGATCTCCGTGAGTTCAAAGACACACTGGAAACAGCCAGGCATGGTGACACATGCCTTTAATCTCAGGAAGTGATGGCAGGAAGCAGAAAGGTATATAAAGCATGAAGACCAGAAACTAGAAGCTTTTGGCTGGTTAAGCTTTCAGGCTTTCGAGAAGCAGTTCAGATGAGATCCATCTGGATAAGGACTCAGAGGCTTCCAGCCTGAGGAAACAGTATCAGTTAAGGAATTGGCAAGGTGAGGTGGCTGTGACTTGTTCTGCTTCTCTGATATTCCAGCATTCACCCCAATACCTGGCTTCAGGTTTGTTTTTGTTAATAAGACTTGTTAAGATTCGTGCTACACTGAAATAGGGGTGAAAGCTTGGGAGAGATCAGAGAAACAGGGAAAGCCACAGCTAACCTAACCTCACCAACTCAGCAGCTTCCAAATGTGAATTACTTTCAGTCTACCCATGCCTTGCTGTTCTGCTATCTGATTTGCTCTCTCTGTCCAGCTACATCATCTCCTCTTTCTACTCAGCTCTGTCACTTCCTGTCTGTCTGTACAGACCTACAGGCCTCCATGGTTACCTAGTGTTGGAATTTAAGGTGTATGCCACCACACCTAGCTGTTTCCAGTGTGGCCTTGAATTCACAGAGATCCAGACAGATTCCTGCCTGCCAAGTGATAGTATTAAAAGCATGCACCACCACTGTCTGGCTTCTTTGTTTACTTATAATGGCTGTTCCTATTCCTCTGATCTCCAGGCAAGCTTTATTTATTAAAGCACAAATAAAATATCACCACATTTCAGCACAAATAAAATATCATCACATTTTCCCCTTTTTGTCTAATAAAAATAAAAAGTTACAATATAAGAAAAACTATATCTATATATTAAGTACAATAACTATATACAATATATACAAGCAATAAATACATCAACAATGTCTAGTCCATTTGCATTGTCAAATTCAGAGAAAATGTTCCATTATCTATCCTATTTTGGTGAGTCCAAAATGTACCTAATTCACTTTCTATCCTATCTTGTATTACCAACAGAAAACTATCTTATGATGTCTTTCAAACTTATACACTTAACACCTCTTAGTGAGTTTCTTTTTTGAATTTCTTAACAAGAAAAACTGTAACTATAACTATCTAACCTTTAACTCCCTCAGAGACCTGAGAAGAAAATAATATTATCTAGTAAAACAGGAAGTACAAACAAACAACTTCCAAAAATAAGTTATGACAGAAACAGCCAGCTTCCTGGAAAGTCACCCAATGTTTCTCTACAACATTGGGGCATCATCTTTGGCCTACAGGCTTAGCTCTCCAACTGGCTCAGTTTACTTTATAGGCAACAATTGCCTCTTGTTGAGTAGACCTTAAGTAGTTTTGCCACAGATGGTGACTATTACAGAGATTCACAGCTGGTCAAAATGGAGAGACTGCGGGGCATCCAATCCCAGTCAGTAAAACTATAATGCACCCCCTACATTTAAGACTCTGGGAACATGGCAGAAGGAGAGACAGAAAGATTATCACAGTCAGAGGATGAAGACACATGCTGTGGGGTAGTGTTCTCTAGATACAACAGAGAAACTGACCCTATGAGATATCAACAATACAGTGCCTAAAATAAAGCCTGCACATGACAGCACCATTTGACACCAAAACATGCAAGAAAAAATTTCACAAAGTTCCACCACTAGATGAAGACCTGAAGGCCAATAATGGCCTCTGAAAGAGTGAGAATCAGTCTTCTCCAGGGACAAGTCCTCAATAGGTTATCCAATCCCAAGTAGTTAGCCATAAACACATGTACATATGAGCAACACTAATTGGTATTTATGTGTTCATGTGTGTATATACAGAACAATAATAATTAAGAAGAGGCCTCACATCCAAGCTACACCCATGAAGTCTTAATATCAGAACAAAGACTAGAGCAATAGACATAGACACATGGAAGGGGGAATCTTATGGGATTCCACACCTAGACAAAGAATTACTGGTAGCTGAGGAATTCTGAGCATAGGAGAAATAATCTTCTCCAGGGAAGTGTCCCCAATTGGTTATTCAATACCAAATGACCAGCCATGAAATCAAATGCATATGGATTGAGCAGGTTATATTTATATATTTAGATTATGTGTTAATATCCATAAAAAAGAAGAGATAATGAGCTTTTAAGGAAGTCAGCAGAGAACATGGAGAGAATTGGATGGAGGATATGGAGGGACTGAAATGATGCAGTACATGAAATTCTCATAAAAATTAATATATAAAATAATCTCCCCCAAAATGTGGAAGAACAGCTTTTCCAACAGTCTGTTATTACAACCTTTGATTCAGCTTTCAGCTTGAACTTTGTTCCATAGAAAATTCTTTGTTATTGGATTTTAATATCATATTCCATAAACATATCACCAGTTTTCCATAGTGATTATCTTCTTCTTTCCTATAATGATGCTTTTGAAAAGCATGATTGTGTGTGTGTGTGTGTGTGTGTGTGTGTGTGTGTGTCTATGAAAGTGTGTGTGCATATGTATGTATTCTTGTATGGCTGTATGTTATGTGAACATGATGTGTACATGTGTGTGCATACATGTTCATGTGTGTCTGTGCATATGTTAGTGTGTCTTTCTGTGTGTGTGCACACATGCATGTGCACAGACATATAAATGCATGTGTTTGTGGGTGATATGTTATCAGTCCAACGTTGAGAATTTTGAAAACAAATTGAATCTCTCACTCCTTTTATGTCATTTAATTCATTTCAGGATTTTATGAAAAGTTCTCACATTGTGTGGTTTAGAATTTTCTTTTCACAGTGAACTCTGATGTTCTTGGGACTTCCGATGTTTCATGCTTGTGAGTTCACTTCTGTGTTGCAGTTTTGTTGAATGCTCTTTAATGCCTGGGGATTCCTGGCAGCTTATATTTGTATATATAAAGATAGGCCAAACCACCATGGGATAACAATCAAAATAAGAACAAATGCATCCCCATTTACTTTATGCATTAAACATTTTTCTCCAAATATTTCAGGAAAAGAAAGTTTTTAAAATTTAATGTCTTGAGTATTTTAAAATAATGTTCTTTAGTTACTTATATTAATTTTTCATATTTAGCAATTTAAAAATCTTTGGAGATCTGGGTCCTTTATAAATTTCTCTGTTTTTCTCTTTCTCTTATGAAATGTGATAAAATATTTCTTCTGAATGCAAATAAATCTATGCCCCATGATTTTAATGTAAACCAAGCACCCCCAAATTTGAAATAAAAATGCTGGCAATCTATTTTTGATTTTTATATAATTGTAGTAAGCACAGAGAAAAAATGTTTTTCAGAAAAAATGACAAAATACTTGCTTACCTGGAAATTGATGGGTCCATGTGAGGAGTGAGACTATTTAAAAGTGGAAAAGTCACATCAGTTATGAACAGCTCTCAATAAAGACATCTGGAGTTACTCAAAAGTCATACAAAGGGATGTTGATTGTGCATAGGGGCCCAAGGGTTTACATCTCTGTGAATCATTATGCTGACTGCTACCTCTGGACCCTTTATTCCTACATCATTACACATTAATAGCATTATGCAAATGCTGTCCCTATTGGCAGGTAGATACCTTGGCTCCATTGTTCACTGTATTCTAGGCACTTTTTCTTCAGTCTCCAGGAGTGTACACATCCTATTCAATCTGATTTCCTCAGAACAGTTTTCTCACTTAAGAGTTTAAGAATGCAACTGCCCAGAAGTTCTCCCTAGCCATCTTTAAAGTCAATAGCATTATAAAAACCTTCATGGTCCCTCCTGAACTTAGGGCCAAATCTATATTGCAGCTGTAGTCAAATAGTCACACAAGTCACACACACATACACACACACACACACACACACACACACACACACACACACACACACACAATTCTAGCCATAGATTCTTCATGGAAACATGGGATTTCCATGCTGTAATTTATAGATGGTAAACCTTGTCTGATTATTTGATGAAAAATGAAAAACTATTACAATCATATTTCCTTAGAAAACTGCAGAACATGCTATATGCAGTTGCATTATCTCTCACACAGCATTACAAAGTGTACTGTGGAGCTTCTATCCTTGGGCTCCACAGGTGGAAAGAGAGAAGTAACTCCTCAAGTTATTCTCTGACCTGTTCTACATGTACACTTTAATAAGCAACAACAAAAACATCATTGGTCTCAGAATTTTATCTCTGTAAATTTCCAATTGTGCAAAAAATATTAGCAATTTATACTAACATTGTACATTTATCATTAATTATTTTATACATGAAAGTTTATATGGACATGTATAAATATATATGCATGTGTGCATTTGTGTATTTACTTAAGAATGTTATTATGACTTGGTTCAAATGTTACTTCTACTTCAGCTACATACTAACCAAAGATCATACGAAGAGGCTTCTCCTTGAGCTCAATGTCTCCGTCTGTCTCCATAGGGTGCTGTAATTATTAAGAGACATAAAGTATGAGGGCATTTTGTTTCTGTGTGACATGATAAATAGTAAGAGTCATGACTAGAATGGCAATGTAGATTCCTTTCATTTAAGTCATAAATGGAACAAGTGTGCATCAGCATTCTAAAGAAAATTCTCTTTCCAGTAGAAGTATAATTTGTTAGAAAGCTCTTAAAGTGTCTATCTGTATTCTTACACTTTTAATTTCACTATAATTTTGTTTTAAAAAAGATATCATTTGACTGAAGATGCCAAAGAATTTGATTAAGTCAAAAGTTAGGACAAAAATAAAAGAGGTTACATATACATTCTTAAGTATGTGCACAAAACACAAGTATCAAAGATGAAAATATTTTAATAAGTAGTCAAGTTTGGTGCTTCAGAAAGACCTAGAAATAAAAATGTTTTGCCTTCAAGCCTTAGAAAGTACATTCAGCTATTCTTTCATCTGGAATGTGTTTTTACAACCACATACAGACAGATGTGCTTACTAATGGCCCTTGTTTCTTCCTTGTTCTCAGAGCATTCATTTTTCCATGACTGATGAAGTTTTGTTTTGCACTTTTGTAGTCTATAGATGCCCATGTACATGCACAGTGATTATGCTGTCAGTCAGGCAACACATTACTTTAAATAGCCACTGGTATATATCACAATTTCATTAGATGCCTTTCTTGTAATAACAATGAAATGCATCCACTGGGGAATGTGTGAGCAGCTCTGCAGCTCTGTCTATGCATCAGTCTCTCCTAAAGGGAGATGTATGCAACTATAGACCTTAAAATACAGAAAATAAAAAGAATTTTTCTTCTGAAATGTCAAAAGCTCCAGTAATGTCAGTGTGTGTGCATACATGTGTGTGCATTTGCATGTGTGTGTGTGTGTGTGTGTGTGTGTGTGTGTGTGTGTGCAAATGTGTATGTCCATGCATGTGCATTTGTATGGATGCATGGATTTATAGTATCCCCAAGGCTCAAACAAGAATTCTATGTGTCTGTCTGGGTAACTATAACATGCATGAAGAGAGGGGCTAACATTTCTCATTACTGTTCTTAACATTCCATAGTCTTCTTCATTCCTGTCTCATGTCCAAAGTCTGTAGCAACAAGCTTCCTCACACAAGTTTTCAGTGGCACTGCCTTATCCTATGTCTCAGGCTCTGTGATCTGTCCATACTGCAACATGTTCTGTGTCCTTTGCTCTTAAGTGTTTTCTGTTCAACTATAGACCTTTTAAAACAACATCTTTTCTTCATATTGAAGACTGGTAATCTGTTTCTTGTGGGCCAAATTCAGACCACTATGTATCAGACCATTATCTAATGTAGATCACGGGTGATAGGAACATGGTCAGCAATAGTCATTTATTTTTCCTCTGGCTTCTTTCATACTGCTAGGCATAATTGAGTAGGTGGCACAAAATACGAGTGGCCCAATATGTATAAAATTTGTCTTTTGGGGACCATTAGAGATAAATTTGATGACACTGTGTGTCATCACTATACCTACCTCATGGCTGTTTCTTCGGACACCTCCTCTCTAAAGTCACCTTGGCTCCTTTCTTCTGTTGCAACCCATAGAATACAAATACAAGTTAACTATAAGCTGCTACCTACCTATATCCTATGCACTAAAATAGTCTCTCATAGAGGAAAGCACCTCAAGGCTCAGGCAGTAAAATAAACTAGTGTCTGAAGCTGATGAAAGTCACAAGATTCACAAGGCTGCTTCCAGAGCAGTAACAATTTCTAGGGAGAGAACACCCCCACTAAAAATGCTGCCTGCAAGGCCTGCTGGGAACTCCAGAGATGTAGGTTTCAAGCTGGGGTGAGCTTTTTGGTGATACAGTACTGTTGAGTCATCCACAGTACTGTAAGTACTCCCTCATTAAATTCCAGTAAGTAACCCTAATAAATTCACTGGTTCAATAAGCTAGACTTGAGTGGACACATTTATTTTGTTTGTCTTTGTTGCCCTATCTAGGCTGAATAGACATTTGTTCACAGTTTCCCTAGAAAGGTCACACCCATACAGTTGATATTCCTTTGGGGTTCACCTGATGCTAGGGTCTATAGGGAATATCAAGAGGCATCCTGAATTAAGAAACAATAGAAAAATGTTTGCTGGCCGGGCGGTGGTGGTGCGCACCTGTAATTGCAGCACTCGGGAGGCAGAGGCAGGTGGATCTCTATGAGTTCGAGGCCAGCCTAGTCTATCAAGTGAGTTCCAGGAAAGGCACAAAGCTACACAGAGAAACCCTGTCTCAAAAAACCAAAAAAAAAAAAAAAGTTTAATTTTCCTTAATATATCACAAATTTTTGAGTTAAGGCAATAGTCAGTATCCACTCAGTTGATTTACTTTTCCAAAGAAATAGAAATGGAAAATTAAGTTTGTTTAGTAGAATTCTGTCAAGAGAGTAAAGTGGTTTCAGAGGATTGATAACTGCCCCCCCAATAAAAGCTATCTTTTTCTAGGTTCATCCATAGCTCTTCAGTCACCATGATGTTTTTGTCACTGGCACACTTCCACAAATCATTGCATATTTACACTAAAGCTAAGGATGAACTGAATGAGCTCTGCCAGTAAGAGTTCTCAGAAGTCATTTGTGTTGGTTACATTTTAGTTTGGGTTCCAGCTTAAAAAGGTATTTGTTTGGGAAATAGAGGCAAGAGGGTTGTATGATTGAGGCAAACCTGAATATATAGTAAGACTCTGTCAAAAGACTTCTTAAAGTAAATCACTTTAGCTTTTTATCTGCACTAAGATCTGTAGGAAGATAGTGTCATATGCCTCTAAAAGCTAGGAACCATCTTTCATTACATGGTAGGTTTTCAAAGCTCAGACAAATTTTTCTGAAGGGTACATTTTACAAGTGAAAAGGTCCCAGGAGTTTTAAGTGGGATAATAAATGATTACCCTGACCTCCAAATACAACCCTGATTAATGAATTTCCAAGTAGCCATTCTCTCATCTCTCTCTCCAGACATGACATTTACACCCAGATAACAACCTACTTAAAAGTTTCTCCAGAACTACGATGAACAAAAGACAGGACATGAAAGGACTTTCATTTTTGTATTTATCTTTTTAAAAATAGTTATTGCCAATTTGTACAATGGCTACTCTGTTTGCCTACCTACCCCTGCTCCAACAGTAGCTCGTTCATTATTTATAGCACACATTAGGATACTTTGAGTATGGACAGTGCTATGGAAAACCAATTTTCCTCTTCTTATTGTGTTAATCCTGGATTAAAACTAATGAATTTTATAGCAGAAAGAAAATGAAATAATGCATAAAGCTAATATGACAAATGCAATGGAATTCAGAAAATTAATTTTTAATACTTCTCATTTTGTATCTTCTTGCTTGAGTACAATGCGATGTCTGCTTTTATTCTGTTATTTCTACAAACCTTGTGGTTAAAAGTCATTACAGTCTATAGTCTCTCTTCACACACCTAGCAGTAGGGAAGTGTCCACAAAATGAAATATGAATTTAACTACAGCAATTTATTCAGACTGATTCAGTCTTCCTGAGCCCCCTTATTCCTTCAATGTCTGTGTTCTCAGATTTCTACCTGGCAACTTCATGCTCATGTACATACAATTGGAGATTATTTTACAGCACTGGGACCATAGCACATGTGACAAAATATAAGTCCACGAGGTCTTGTCTTTTATAGGACACCATGCCCAACAGCAACAAATTTATATTATTTTCCAGTATATTGACAGCATTTACCAGAATGGAACAATGTCATTTGCAAAGAAGACTTACCAAATTTTAAGACACTCAACTCATATAAAGTATGTTCTATAACTAATAAAGAAGAATTTAGAAACAAAAACTGGGAAGATCTGCAATAAATCTGAAAACATTTAATAATCTGTTACCCTTTATTCTTCCTGTAAACAAATTTGGCCTTGGGAGTCCTTCCCTGACCCATGCTGGTGTTTCTCACTAACTTGATCTTGTACAGATCTTGTGTAGGTCAACACATATATTATCATTTCACGTGCACAACAGCCATGTCATGCTCAGAGGATAGCATTTCACATAACTCCTCCTCTTCCTCATATTCTGGCAAATGCATTATTCTGCTTCTTTTCCATGACATTCACTTGTCTAGGGAGGTTTGGTGGTTGATACAGATATCTCATCTACTCAGCTAAGCACACACAGCCACTTGTTTTCAGCTCTTTGAAAAACAGTGCATCTGAGTTAACCACATATAACAATTAAAAACAAAACAAAACAAAACAAAACAAAAAAACCCTTCACTGACCAAGGTTGGAACATCACAAATTGATGGATATAAGCATAAATATTTGGAAGGCAGTTTGACAGTATGATCAATTAGTAAACCAACATTGGTAGGTTGTCTCTTTTAATCTATAATCTCCTTAGCCGTGGTTTTGGAACAAATTTACAGCACCAGGCATTAATTCCTTCTGTAAAGAGGGCTTTGAGTCTAATCACATTACCCTCATAAATAGTCTTGCCCCTTTTGCACCAGTAGGCATAGCTTTCCCAGAGGTCATCACTGAGCCAGAAATGTCCAGTGATGGGTAAGGACATTGATAATTGCCCAGAAGCCTGTATAGTGTCTTTAAGCACTGTTGTAGTCTGATGTTCTCAGGTCCCGCAAGCCCCTGCAGTCCTGTGGTCTGCTTATAGAATAATTACTCAAAATTTTATATTTATTGAAAGTGCTTAGCAATTAGCTCAGGCTTATTACTGACTAGCTCTTACACTTAAATTAACCCATCATTCTTATCTATGTTTAGCCACGTGGCTTGGTACCTTTTCTCAGTTGTGCCTTCACATCTTGCTTCCTCTATGTCTGGCTGGTGATTCCTGACTCTGTTCTTCCTCTTCTCAGAATTCTTGTCTGCTTATACTGCCTAAACTTCCTGCCTGGCTACTGGCCAATGAGCATTTTATTTATCAACCAATCAGAGCAACACATATTCACAGCCTACAGAATGACATCCCACAGCACACTGTGATTGCTAGTAAGCAAGAAGAGAAAGTTTCCAGTCAGTTCAAGACTGACTTCTATATTTCCTTCAAGCAAAGTATATGTTCTCTTGAGCAAAAGATCCTTACCATCCAGTTATGATGGACAGCCATGACTAGTGAAAATAGTCTGTGTTGTTCAGGACCTTTCTGAACAAACGTATATGTGGGAATCCCATGCCTGGTATGAAGATATGTATTTAATAACCAATTCAAAATTGTCTATGAGGTACTGGATATGAGCATCATTATGAATAGCACTGTTCATCTATGGAGGGTACCTCTTTTCAAATTCCATTATTTTTTCTTTTTACTTAAAATAGAATTTTTCTCATATAATATATCGTGATTATGGTTTTCCCTCCCTCTGTCTACCCAGGTTACTCTGCAAGAGCCCTCCCATCCAGATCAACCCCTTTCTGTCTCTAATTAGAAAACAAACAGGCTTCAAAGGAATAATGATGAAATAAAATAAGATAGAACAAAAACTAATTATTTGAAATAGAACAAGACATCCAAACAGAAGGAAAACAGCTGAAGGCATAATATAAGAAACAGATACAGATATAGAGACCCACTCACTCAGGAGTCTGATGAAACACTAAACTGAAAGCCATAATATATGCTTAAAGGGCCATAGAACGAAAAAGTATAAATAATAAAAATTCAATAGTAAGATTAAAAAAAAAAAAAAGAAGACCTGACAGAACATTGCCAAAGATGCTGTTAAGTTATTTTTCTATTGACCATCTACTGCTGGGCATGTAGTCTACTCTTAAGAGTAGTTTATTTGCCCAGGGAGGCTCCCTTGAGAAATTTTCATTTGTGGGTGACTATCAGTTAAAGATAGAAATACATATGGCAGAGAAGTATTTAAAGAAAATTTCAACATCCAGAGTCATTGGGGAAATTAAAATCAAAACTACTTTGGGATTTAATCCTATAGCCATGGGAATGTCTTAGAACAATAAAGCAAGTGGTGGTTCATGCTGGAGAGGATGTGACAAAAATTGGAAACATCCTAGCTATCCCTCAACAGATGAATGGATAAAGAAAATGTGGTACATTACAAAGTGTAATATTCAGTCATTAAAAATAAAATTTGCAGGTAAATGGATGGAACTAGTTAAAAAAATCATTCTGAATGAGATAATCTAGACCCAGAAAGCAAAATATGGTATATATTCATTTATATGTGGATATTAGCTGTTAAGTCAGTGATAACCAAGTTACAAGACATAGAACCACAGAGTTTAAGTACAGAGTAAGGGGGAAGGGGGGAGATAGATCTGCCTGGCACTGAGAAATAGAATAGATAGCCGTGGATGGATTTGGGAGGGGACTGGAACAGGAGCGTCATATGGGAAGAATTGGGTCAAGGAGAATACGGGAGGAATAAAGGGATAGATAGCTAAAATTTAGAATCATTTGGGGAGTAGAATGGAAACCTAATACAGTAAGAGCCCCCTAAAATAAGTACATGTATGAAAGTTATCTAAATGAAATTGCCAAATGGGTAAGATAGCACCCTAACTGGACACCCCTTGTCACCAAATGAAGCATCCAGCTCCAGGATTGGGCTATATCTATTTGAGTGTTGGCCACAAGGGTGCAATGGGGAACCCTAAACAACCCAAGCTGTTACCATGAGCATAGGATTCTCTCTACAAAAGGACAGTGAGGCTGCATTTGTGAAGGTAACACCTTCACAGTTCAATGAGTATGGAAAAGTCAAGCTAGTGCCTACTTAGAGCCTTTACCTCTATATTCTAGTGTCTTTGGTACATGAAGGTATTTTGCATGCTACCAAAGGAGAAACATAACAGCATCTCAGCTACAAATCCTTTTATCTACAATAGTGTCCTGCCTGCAAGATATGCTAGTGTAATGGTAGTTCAAAGCTTGTGAAAGATACCAACCAATATCTGATTTGGCTTAAGGCCTACTCCAGGAGATGGAACTCATACCCAACATTGCTTGAGTGATAAAGGACCCGAGACTAGATTCCAAGGGACCTAGAGTAGAACTAAATACTGCTGTTCTCCTAAAAGAACATAGTAATAAAATAAATCCTGATGACATGCTATAATCATAGATCAGTGCCTTATTCATACATCATCAGAAAAGCTTCCTCCTACAACTAATGGTAACAAATATAGAAACCTATATCCAGACAACATGCAAAGAGTAAGAGACTTCAGAAAACACAGCCCTAAATTGGATGTCTCCATCAAATCCCTTCCTCTCGGGGCTCAGGAAATTCTACACAAGGGGTGATGAAAAGAGTGTAAAAACCTGAGGGGATGGAGAACAAGGAGACCAGACCTCTTAAATCGACAGTTGATGTGCAGATGAACTCTTCTAGACTGCAGTAGCATGTACAGGACCAGCACTGGTCTGTACCAGATGGGGTCCGAGAGCTGACAGGAGAAGTAGACACAAGCTCCTTTTCATATCCATTATTTTGTGAAATTACCCTTTATAACTTAAAATTTGTATTTAGCTTACAACTTAGTGGCTCTCCATACAGGATTTTCATGCATCGTCAGCTTCTGTTAACCCACTTCTTACCTGAGCCTCACCCCTATCTGCCTATTCCCATCCACATAAAACTGTAGTCAATGTATTCTCCTCCCATCTTCTTTCAAATGGTGCATCCTGCTATTCCTTCCAACCACGTTTTTAATTGAGTTTTAAGATAATAGGTTTCCACATGACCTTTTCATACATCTTTCATTTTGTTAAACCCTTTCCTTCAACAGTCTCCCTATTCCCACCCATATTATACTTCTTCCTTACTTATGCCTTACCTATAGTACACTATCCCCCTCTTCCTTAAGTATCTCCTGTTCAATAACTGTTTCCCATTTCCTTAGTTACACATCAAGTTGAATACACAGAAACAGAGGGCTGAATACAGGATCCAAATATGAGACAAAACTAACAATGTTTGTCTTTATTGGTCTGCATTACATCACTCAGTATATATTTTTCTAGTTTCATCCATTTGCATGAAGATTTTATGTTTAATTTTTCTTTAAATCTGAAAAAATTCATTGTGTATCTGCACCCACATTTTCCTTATTCATTCCTCAGTTGATGGACATCTAGATTGCTTCCATTCCCTACCTATTGCAATTAGAAGAGCAATGAGCATGCGTGTGCAAGTATTTCTTTAGGAAGACACAAAGTCCTTTGAGTATGTGCTCAGGAGTAGAAGAGCTAACTATTATGGCACCTATACGTCTAGTTTTTCAAAAAACCTTCAGACTGATTTCCAGAGTTCCTGTACTAGGTTACACTCCCACCAACAGACGGGGTTTTCTCTTTCACTGCATCTATTTGGTGTCATTTGAGCTCCTGTTGAGGGTGGTTATACCAGGGATGAGATGAAATCTGAAGTGAGTTTAAGCTGCATCTCCACGAGGGTGAAGGATGTTGCACTCCTTTTGTTACATCTGTTAGCCATTTGTTTTTCTTCTTTTGTGAATTTTCTATTCTTAGATAAGCTTACTTTTAAATGTTATTGTTTTCTTTACATTCTGTGGCTCTCTTTAATGTTTTGTGTTCCTTGTATATACTTGACATTAATCCTTTGCTAGACGTTTAGCTGGCAAAGAATTTCTCCCACTCTGTGACCTGACTCTTTACTAAAGTTTCATGAAGTTTCATGAGATCACACTTGTTAATCAGTTCTCTTAGTTAATATACTATAAGTATCCTATTTAGAAGTTCCATATATATATATATATATATATATATATATATATATATAAGTTGAAATGTATACTTTTTTTATCCATTTCAGAGTATTGGCTCCTATGTTGAGATACTTGATCAATTTGGAGTTGATTTTTGTTCAAGGAGACAGATAATGCAATTTAAAGCTATCTTTTCATTGATATCAATAGCTTAGCTAGTAAGAAATTTTCTTTGTGGATTTTTAAAAGGCAATTCAGTCAAAGGAATCTAAGTGAAAACAAGAAGAGTTGGAGAAAGAAATGAGAGAGTACATCTTAAAATATTAGATTTCCTTAATCTAAATTTTAACACATTTCATATTTGAGCTGACAGATATTGATGATTAATACTGAAAACTTAGAACATGCTGTTATAATTGTCATTTTATTTGATTTTCATTCATTATTTTATCTTTATTGATTATGTCATGTAATGCTTTCAGACTACAGTAAGTTTATTCCCATACTGCATGTACAAAAACTGAAGTAATTTAACTAAGAAGAATGAGCAACAGGAAAACGAGTTTACAAACTTAATTTGCCTAATCTTACAAACTTGTGCTCTATTACTTAGTAAACAAAGAGACACAGGACAATTACACAGGAAAGAATAATCAGTAACTTAATTATATATTTTTGAAAGAGATATTTACTTATATTCTCAATATCATAAAATTTTACAATGAAACAATTTGATATACTTTTACCAACAGTCAATACTATAGTTTCTATTTTATTAAAAATTATTGGTAGAAGTAAAGAGAAACCATTACTACAGTTAGTGTTCAGAATTAATGGAACTAATTGGAATCAGCGTAGATCATCCCAAAAGAATCCGAAGATGGATATACATATGTATTACTGACTTTGTTTCCTTTGAATCACATAATAGATGATACTCTGTATAGACACTGAGCATGTTCAATGAATTACTGAATACTCAATCATTAAGGAAAGTACATTATGCTCATTTCTTCTGGGTTTCATTTCATGGTAAATTAAATTTGCTGGTGTTTCATGACACAGCCCCCTTGAAGAATATAGCATGGTTCCTGGGGGAAATTCATGCTCCAGTTATGGGATTATCTCTTGATACAATCTTCAGGATAATGGGTTTTTCTGGTTGGAGAATTGGTTGCCTACTGAACTTCAGGGGGATCTCTGTTTCCTCACAAGGCTGGAGGATAAAGTTCTGTAGAACTCTTATGACAGCGAGTTTCATGCTGATAAGGGCAAACCTCATGCCAAGGCAGTTCCTGGGTCCATTGCAAAAGGGTAGGTATACATAAGGATGGATGTTGCCCTTGTTCTCTTTGCTGAACATTTGTGGACTTGCAACTGAACCCTTGCTGCAGGGGTCTGACTAAGGAACTGTCAGCTAAAAGTCCTTTCCACTTAGACCAAAACAGGCATTTTCTGGGATGTTGAGACAAGTGGACATGAATGCTTTTTGAGAAGAAAACACATCCTTAGACAGAATATATTCCTTTCAGGATGATGAAGTGTCCTGCCCTGAAAGGCATATTGAGGTTGGTCGAACTGAAGACAAAGTGGGCTCCTGCCTCACACCTAGGGAGGGGGAGACACCCCTCTGTCACTGTGAGAAATGCTCATTTTCCCTCACCTATCCCTCCCCTCTCCCCTCATTTCCCTTTTTTAAATTTAATTTTATTATTATTATTACTAGTATTACTATTATTATTATTATTATTATTATTATTATTATTATTATTATATTTGTGTTTGAATTTTACACATCACCATGGGTTCCCCTGTCCTCCCCTCTCGCCCCCAACTCCACTTTCCCTTCATCCCCTCCCCTCCATTCCCATCTCCTCCAGGGCTAAGACTCTCCTGGGGATTCATTTAAACCCGGTGGATTCAGTACAGGCAGGTCCAGTCCTCTCCTTCCAGGCTGAGCAAAGTGTCCCTGTGTAAGCCCAATGTTCCAAACAGCCAGCTCATGCACTAAGGACAGGTCCTGGTCCCATAGCCTGGATGCCTCCCAAACAGTTCAAGCTATTCAATTGTCTCACTTATCCAGAGGGCCTGCTCCAGCTGGGGGCTCTACAGCCTTTGGATCATAATTCACGTGCTTCCATTCATTTGGCTATTTGTCCCTGTGCTTTTCCAATCTTAGTCTCAACAACTCACACTCTTACAGTCCCTCCTCTTTCTCGACAGTTGGACTCCTGGAGCTCCACCTGGGGCCTGGCTGAGGATCTCTGCATCCACTTCCATCAGTTATTGGACAAGAGTTCCAGCACGACTGTTAGGGTGTTTGGCCATCTGATCACCAGACTAGGTCAGATCAGGCTTTCTCTCAACCATTGCCAGTAGTCTACAGAGGATGTATCATTGTGGATTTCTGGGGGCCTCTCCAGCACTCTGCCTATTCCCGTTCTCATGTGGTCCTCACTTATCATGGTCTGTTATTCCTTGTTCTCCCTTTCTGTTCTTAATCCAGCTGTGATCTCCTGCTCCACTAAGATTACTTTACCTCAAATCTTGCCCTTCATTATTCCCACTGTCGTCCAGGTTGTTCATGTAGATCTCATCCATTTCTCTGTCATTGGGTGATCCCTGTGTCTTTCCTAGGGTCCCGTTTTCTAGGTAGCCTCCCTGGAGTTATGTAGCAGTCTAGTTATAAGAGTAAGAGCTAGACAAGAGTAGGCCTGAGCTAATGGCCAGTTTAAATAATATTAATGTCTGTGTATTTATTTTATGAGTGGGCTGTCTAACAGGGCTTGCCAGGGGCTGGAGATAAGGTCTCCAACTACAACTGGCGCCCAACGTGGGGCAAGAGTTTCCACCTAAAACCTGAGAAAAAAGATTCTAAAATGGAGCTAAAAACAGCTTCCTAATTGTCTTTAAAGTTAGCGGCAGCTGGCAGTGTGAGCTACTATGGTGGGTTCCTGGCATGTGTGTTTGACCTGCAGTGTGGCCGGAATGAGGAGTCTACAAGCCACACTTTACTCTGCTGCATGGTGGATTTAGCCTTTGCTAGTTAAAAAAAAAAGTTTCTGGGCTATGCACTGCTTTGATAGAACTGCTTCTGAGAGTTGATAGTACACATGGCTCCAGACCCAGAGCCAGAGCTGGTGGTAAACTGTACCACCGCCATGTTGGAAAGCTGGGGTGGGCGGAGCCAGCAGCCACAGTGGCGCTTCAGTCTTACAAAGATGGAATTACACAGAGAATCTGGTTTATTTTGTCTTTGGGAGTTTTAACTACAGAAAAAGATTTGATCGTAAAAGCTGTTGAGTTAAACAAATATGTAAATTTTAAAGGTACCTTGACTTCAAAATTTGGATATAAGGATATGTTGCTTTGGAAAGAGTCTCTGCTTTTGTTTCCACAGAAAGCCAGAGGCTGTGGGTTTGTTCCAGATTAAGATACATCAGGTTTGATCAGCCAAGACCACCTGAAAGGTCTCCAATGACACCATAGCTCAGATGATCTGACATCCAGAATGGTTTCAAGGCAACTGGCTCAAAAGTTTACCCTCACAGACTACTCTGTAATCCTACAATTTTCTTTATGTACCCATAAGATACAGCACGCCCCCTCCCCCCCAGCAGAAAGTAGTAAGAGAAACTGTGCCCAAATTCCCAGCTGGCTTTGGAGATGGAATTGGCTTACTCCTTCTCTAAACCCAAACACATTGTTAAAAGAAAAGAATAAGAGCTTCTTGTGTCCCAAATCAGAAGATCCCTCTGGTATGGGACAGAGAAAAACCACTATTTTATTTAAAACAGGTTGATTATAAATGCAATCTCTTTCTAAAGAAGAAAAGGGGATATGATATAGATATAACAGGATAAAAGGGTAGATTAAGGAACTTACTTCTAAAGAGCAACAACTTGTTTAAAATGTTTTACATTGGCATAGATTTTAGTCTATTGATACAAACTTAAAGTTAATTTTGTTATACTGTATGCATATTTCTACTCATGTTTAAGGTATTATGTTTATATAGCTCATTTAAAATTATAATGAATAATTAAAAATAGATTAATAATTGGTCATCTATAATACTCATACTCGTAGCCATGTTAGTTAAGTCTTCTAGGTATACACAGAGATATTTCAGATAGACAGGTAATCTTCAAACACTTCAAAGGTCTACAGAATATGGCATTTAAAATATTTTTAAAATTTAGACTTTTTAGACAGTGAGACATGTCTGCTCCTGGCAGCACCAATTTACTTCAGAGAGGAGGATGGGCATTGGAGACATTTCATATGGAGTTTATCTTTACCTTGGCAAAAAATAGCCATTTGGGTAAGAAACTGTTCTTGCCTGGACAGCTTGATCAACTGGATGTACAGGACCCATAGAAAGATGACCGCTAAACCTTGCTTGACAAAATGGTCCTTCAGGTTCCTGCCCCGCAGAGAAAACTGCCAGACATTCTACAGGACATTGAGAAAAGTGACTGAGAGACTCTAGCCCTATGGGCTGAAGACAAATGCCCCAACTTTACAAAGGAATATTAGGTGACTAGACAGGCTGCTAGCTGTCTCTGTCTACCTTACAAGACTCCCGAAAGTTGCTTGCATCCTTCTCCTGGTTCTCAGGTAATATTATATCCTTCTGAGGTCTTTGATGTGGTTGAAGACTAGATAGCTATAATTTCCGCAATTATGATAAAAGATAAGTTAGATATAAAACCTTGGACTCACAAATATAAAATAGGATATCTTCTTTAATATTGTAACTGTAATTCTTGCTTTATAATTGTTTTGTTATATGTAATTTTACTATGTAAAAGTTAAAACCTTCCTTTAAAAAGAAAAACAAAAAGGGAAGTGCTGTGGATATCACTCCGTGTAAATAAAATGCTGATTGGCTAATAGACAGGCAGGAAGCATAGATGAGAGAAGCAAAGAAGAGAATTCTGGGAATAGGAAGGGGAGGCAGAGAGATTGCAAGCCACCACCATGAGAAGCGAGATGTAATGTACTGGTAAACCATGAGCCATGTCGCAAAGTATAGATTAATAGAAATGGGCTAAATATAAGAGTAAGAGCTAGAAAACAGTAGGCCTGAGCTATTGGCCAAGCAGTTTAAATAATATGAATGTCTGTGTATTTATTTTATGAGTGGGCTATCTAACAGGGCTTGGCAGGGGCTGGACAGAAGGTCTCCAACTACAGTCTAGTCATCTTTGTTTTACATCTAGTATCCTACTATGAGTGAGTACATACCATGTTTGTATTTCTGAGTCTGGGTTACCTGACTCAGGATGAATTTTTTCTAAATCCATCCATTTGCCTGCAAACCTCATGAGGTCATTGTTTTTCTCTGCTGGGAACTACATTGTGGATATGTACCATATTTTCTTTATCCATTCTTCAGTTGAAGGGCATCTAGGTTGTTTCCAAGTTCTGGCTATTACAAACAATGCTGATATGAACATAGCTGAGCAAATGCCCTTGTGGTATGATTGAGCATTCCTTGGGTATATGCCCAAGAGTGATACAGCTGGGTGTTGGGGGAGATGGAGTCCCAATTTTCTAAGGAAGTGCCATATTGATTTGCAAAGTGGCTGTACAAGCTTGCATTCCCACCAGCAGTGGAGGAGAGTTCCCCTTGCTCCACATCCTCTCCAACATAAGCTGTCTTCTGTGTTTTTGATCTTTGCCATTCTGACAGGTGTAAGGTGGTATCTCAGAGTCATTTTGATTTGCATTTCCCTGATAATTAGGGATGTTGAGCAATTCCTTAAGTGTCTTTCAGCCATTTGAACTTCCTCTATGGAGAATTTTCTGTTTAGTTCTATAGCCCATTTCTTAATTGGACTGTTTGGCATTTTGATGTCTAATTTCTGCAGTTCTTTATATATTCTGGATATCAGCCCTCTGTCAGATGTGGGGATGGTGAAGACCATTTCCCATTCTGTAGGCTGTTGTTTTTGTCTTGTTGACCGTATCCTTGGCTCTATAAAAGCTTCTCAGTTTCAACAGTTCCCACTGATTGATTGTTTCTCTCAGTGTCTGTGCTACTGGTGTTATATTTAGAAAGTGATCTCCAGTGCCAATGCATTCAAGAGTACTTCCTACTTTCTTTTCTATCAGGTTCAGAGTAACTGAATTTATGTTGAGGTCTTTGGTCCACTTGGAGTTAAGTTTTGTGCATGGTGACAGATATGGATCTATTTGCAGCCTTATACACATTGACATCCAGTTATGCCAGCACCATTTGTTGAAGATGCTTTCTTTTTTCTATTGTACATTTTTGGCTTCTTTGCCAAAAATTATATGTTCATAGGTGTGCGGGTTAATGTCAGGGTCTTCAATTCGATTCCATTGGTCCACATGTAGTTTTTTATTCCAGTACCAAGCTGTTTTTATTACTGTACCTGCATAGAAGAGCTTAAGGTCAGGGATTGTGATGCCTCCAGGCTGTTTTATTGTACAGGATTCTTTTGGCTATCCTGGGTTTTTTGTTTTTCCATATGAAGTTGAGTATTATTTTTTCCAGGTCTGTGAAGAATTGTGTTGGTATTTTGATGGCATTGCACTGAATCTGTAGATTGCTTTTGGTAAGATCACCATTTTTACTAAGTTTATCCTTCATATCCAGGAGCATGGGCGATCTTTCCATTTTCTGACATCTTCTTCAATTCATTTTTCAGGGACTTAAAGTTCTTGTCATATATGTCCTTCACTTGCTTAGTTAGAGGAACCCCAATGTATTTTATATCATTTGTGGCTATTGTAAAGGGTGATGTGTCTCTGATTTCCTTCTCATCCTGTTTGTCTATTGTATATAGGAGGGCTACCGATTTTTTTTTTTTTAGTTAATCTTGTATCCTGCTATTTTGCTGAAGGTTTTTGTAAGCTGTATCTGTTCCTTGGTTGAATTTTTGGGGTCACTCATGTATACTACCATGTCATCTGCAAATAGGGAAAGTTTGACTTCTTCCTTTCCAATTTGTATCCCCTTAGTCTCCTTTTGTTGTTTTATTGCTCTGGCTAGAACTTTAAGTACTATATTGAGTAAGTATGGGGAGAGGGGAAAGCCTTGCCTTGTTCCTGATTTTAGTGGTATTGCTTTGAGTTTCTCTCCATTTAATTTGATGTTGGCTGTTGGTTTGCTGTAGATTGCCTTTATTATCTTTAGGTATGTTCCCTTTATTCCTGATTGCTCCAAGACCTTTATCATGAAGGGTTTTGGATTTTGTCAAATGCCTTTTCTGTGTCTAGTGAGATGATCATGTGGTTTTTTTCTTTGAGTTTGTTTATATGGTATATTACATTGACGGACTTTCGTATGCATCCCTGGGATGAAGCCTACTTGTTCATGGTGGATAATTGTTTTGATGTGTTCTTGGAGTCTGTTTGCCAGAATTTTATTGAGTATTTTTGCATCAATGTTCATGAGGGAGATCGGTCTGTTGTTCTTTTTCTTTGTTGCATCTTTGTTTGGTTTAGGAATCAGGGTAATTGTAGCCTCATAGAAGGAGTTTGGTAATATACCTTCTGCTTCTATTGTGTGGAACAATTTAAAGAGTATTGATATTAAGTGTTCTTTGAAGATCTGGTAGAATTCTGCAGTGAAACCATCTGATCCTGGGCTTCTTTTGGTTGGGAGACTTTTAATGACTGATTCTATTTCCTTAGGGGTTATTGGACTATTTAAATGGTTTATCTGGTCTTAATTTAACTTAGGTATGTGGTACCTATCCAGAAAATTATCCATTTCTTTTAGATTTTCCAGTTTTGTGGAGTAGAGGTTTTTGAAGTATGACCTGATGATTCTCTGGATTTCCTCATTGTCTGTTGTTATGTCCCCTTTTCATTTCTGATTTTGTTAATTTGGATGCTCTCTCTCTGTCTTTTGGTTAGTTTGGATAAGGGCTTGTCTATCTTGTTGATCTTCTCAAAGATCCAACTCTCTGTTGCATTAATCCTTTGTATTGTTCTCTTTATTTCTATTTTATTGATTTCAGCTCTCAATTTGATAATTTCCTGGCATCTGTTCCTCCTGGGAGACTTTGCTTCTTCCTGTTCAAGGGCTTTCAGGTGTTCTGTCAAGTCACTGTCGTGAGATTTCTCCAGCTCCTTTATGTGGGCATTTGGTGCTATGAATTTCCCTGTTACCACTGCTTTCATAGTGTCCCATAAGTTTGTGTATGTGGTGTATTCATTTTAATTGATCTGTAGGAAGTCTTTAATTTCTTTCTTTATTTCTTCCTTAACCCATTGGTGATTCAGTTGAGCATTATTCAGTTTCCATGAGATTGTAGGATTTCTGTAGTTTTTTCTGTTGTTGAAATCTAACTTTAAACCATCGTGGTCTGATAGAACACGGGAAGTTATTCCAATTGTTTTGTATCTGTTGAGATTTGCTTTGTGGTCATGTGGTCGATTTTAGAGAAGGTTCCATGGGGTGCTGAGAAGAAAGTATATTCTTTTTTGTTTGGGTGGAATGTTCTGTAGATATTGATTAAGTCCCTTTGTGCCATAACATCAGTTAAGACCATTATGTCTCTGTTAAGTTTCAATTTGGCCTATCTGTCCAGAGGTGAAAGTGGGCTGTTGTAGTCTCCCATTATTAATGTGTGGGGTTTTATATGTGATTTAAGCTTTAGTAATGTTTCTTTTACATATGTGGGTGCCCTTGTGTTTGGGGCATAAATGTTCAGAATTGAGACTTTATCTTGGTGGATCTTTCCTGTGATGAGTATATAATGTCCTTCATCATCTCTTTTGATTGATTTTAGTTTGAAGTCTATTTTGCTGGATATTAGGATGGCAACACCAGCTTGCTTCTTAAGACCATTTGATTGGAAAGTCTTTTCCCAGCCTTTTATTCTTAAGAGGTGTCTGTCTTTGAACTTGAGGTGTGTTTCTTGTATGCAGCAGAAAGATGGGTCATGTTTTTGTATCCATTCTGTTAGTCTGTGTCTTTTTATAGGTGAATTAAATCCATTGATATTAAGGGATATTAATGACCAGTGATTGTTCGTTCCTGTTATTATTATTATTTTTATTTTTTGATGGTAGTGTGTGTGTACTTCTCTTCTTTGTGGTTTAGTGCTGTGGTGTTATCTATTGCCTGTGTTTTCATGGGTGTGTCTGCCTTCCTTAGGTTGGAATTTTCCTTCTAGTGCTTTCTGTAGGGCTGGGTTTGTGGATAAGTATTGTTTAAATCTGGTTTTGTCTTGGAAGGTCTTGTTCACTCCATATATGATGACTGAAAGTTTTGCTGGGTATATTAGTCTAGGCTGACATCCATGGTCTCTTAGTGTCTGTATTATATCTCTCCAGTTCCTTCTGGCTTTCAAAGTCTCCATTGAGAAATCAGGTGTTATTCTGATGGGTGTGCCTTTATATGTGACTTGGCCTTTTTCCTTTGCTGCCCTTAATATTCTTTCTTTATTCTGTACAATTTGTTGTTTAATTATTATGTGGTGCGGGGACCTTTTGGGGGGATCTAGTCTGTTTGGTGTTCTTTAGGCTTCTTGTATTTTCATAGGAATTTCCTTCTTTAAGTTGGGAAAGTTTTCTTCTATGATCTTGTTAAATATATTTTCTGTGCCTTTGAGTTGGTATTCTTATTCGTCCTCTACCCCTATTATTCGTAGGTTTGGTCTTTTCATGGTGTCCCAAATTTCTTGGACATTTTGGGTCATGACTTTGTTGGCTTTAGTGTTTTCTTTGACTGATGAATCTACTTCTTCTAATGTATCTTCAACACCATAGATCCTCTTTTCCATCTCTTGCATTCTGTTGGTTATACTTGCATCTGAAGTTCCTGTTTGTTTACTCAGATTTTCTATTTCCAGCATTCCTTCTGCTAGTGTCTTCTTCATTTTTTCTATTTCCCTCTTCAGGTCTTGGATTGTCTCCCTTGCTTTTTCATGATTTTCTTTCAGGGACTTATTGTTTTCTTCTGCTTTAATTTTCTTTTCCTCTAGTTTTTTATAGCATTCTTCCCATTTTTTTTGTTTGTCCTTTCCTCTACTTTATTTTTGATTTCTTCTATAAAAGGCTCTAGCCTCTTCATGATGTTACTTATAAGGTTGTTTTCTTCTTCTTCCATTCCGTGATGTTCAGGTCTAGCTTTTGGAGAAGGGCTAGTTTCTGGTAATGCTGTATTTCTCTTTATTTCATTGTACGTACTTCTGACTTGATGTCTGCCCATCTCCTCATTGGTTCTTTCTTGGTCTTATCAGTGTACTTGGTCCAGACAGAGCTGACAGATTTAGGGAGCCTCTCTCTGGTCCAGATGGAAGCTCTGGGCTGGATGGAAGCTCTGGTCCAGATGAGAGTGCCAGCCAGATAGGAGCCGGGGGGCTGGACTCTGAATCTCAGGAAGTCCCTGGGGTCTTCTTATCTTGTCCACATGGGAGCTCCTCTTGTCCAGATGGGAGTTAGGGGACAGGATGGAAGCTCTGGTCCAGATGAGAGTTCCAGGACAGTATGGAATCTCTGGTCCAGATGGGAATTCCGGGGCAGATGGGAGCTGGGGGCTGGTCTCTGAGTCTCAGGAAGTGGCTGGGGTCTCTGGCAGATGGGTGCGGGGGCAGGGTGTGGAGACTGTAGGGTCTGCCTGCAGTCTTAGAAAAGGGAAGCCTTTCCGCAGGTGCTGCCAATTGGCCGGAAACTGGGGCCAAGTTGGGCAGGAGCTCCGGGGATGGCTGATATCCAGGGGTGGGACCCAGGGGCAGTTGCCTCTCTGACTATAATCCCAGGCACTCACCTCTGGTCCAGATAGGAGTCTTAATTATATTTTCATACTGTGTTATTATCTGTTTATATTTTTCAGATAATAGTGTTTTCCTCTTTTAATATTTCACTTCCTAGTCTGTATGCTAAATATTGGGCTTGGGGTCTCATTCTAGGCAAGTGATTTATTTACCACTGAACTAAATCCACATTCCTACCAATATGACTCACCAGAAAAATTGTTGAATCACTTGGTGGCTTGTTAATTTGCTAAGCCATTCTATCAATGTTGATCTTTGAAAAATTTGCTTTGATCATTTGTTTCTCATATTCAGTGTTTCCCACTGAATGTGAGAAAGAAAAGTAAACACAGGGGGCAGTGTAATGATTTGCTGATTATGGAACTGCCCAGAGTCCTGCAGGATGTACTACCTGGAGTTCAGAGGACAAGATAATAGAGCATTATGGGAGTGTTCTAGATAATTTGGCAAGTGCAGACATGATGTGTAACTGTGTGGGCTGATGGTGTAGTACCATTTTCTTTTCATTGTAAGGGCAATGCATCTTTGTTTTGTTCTTCTGCATTATTTCATGGAACAGATAAATGGAAGTAGGAACCTTTCTCCGAATCACATTGATGTAAACATGACTTCAATATCTTAAAGAAATTGATATGTATTGCTGAATCATGCAGAAGAAGATGAATAGGAAGAACAACAAGAAGAGCAGAAACTTGTAGCCAAGAAAAGCACAATTCATGTCTATAGTGAGAGATGAACAAATGTCTGGAAGGTCATATGCTGAAGAGATTTGGGTGTGCAAAGCCCTATGTCTCTTTTGTGCATGTGCAATAACTGAAGCACTAGTCAGTAGGCTACCCCTTAACTCCAGAATGCAGTACAGGTTTGCTCATATCATTTGTAAGAAAACAGAAGAATATTCTGTGAGCATAAATATTCTCTATATTTTATCTTATATTATCAATGCATTTTACACACACACACACACACACACACACACACACACACATACACACACACTTTGTTATCTGGCCTGTAAAACTGTTGAATGGAAAGCACAGTTGAAAGAATTTTACAGCCTGGGAAGCTTTGGAAGTTATAGGTGGATGCAAAGAGAAGTGTTGACATCAGACCCTTTATGAGACAGCAAGACCTTTTGTTGATTCTTTGGTAATGATTTTCATTTCTTCAACATTTTAAATATTTTTACAGCAAATTAACATCTATTAATCCCAGAACAAGTTGTAATTCATTGACTTCCTTCAAAATCTTTTCAGCAATTAGGAAGCAGATTTACCTGAAGCAGTCCACCAGCAAGTTCTAATATCAAAGCCCATATCAAAGTTCCCCACAAATAGATTAGGGATGAAGTTCCACCATCAAATGAAGAATTAGTCCCACACAACAATGAGAAAATCATCTGTGAAGAGAGCTCAGAAACAGGCTATAAGATTTCTGAATTTGGGACTGGAGAGATAGTGACATACACAAGACTACCTTTCCAACGATTCTGAGTTCAATCCTAGGTACAGTGAAGGCAGCTCATAATCACCTAAAACTCAAATTCCAGAAGACATGAAGTCCTCTTTGTACCTCTACAACCATTGCATATCTATCCATGGTGCATGTGCATTAATGCAAGCAAAACACTTTCATACATAAAATAAAAATAGGTAAATATTTAAATATCATCATTGGATAGCTGCTGGGAAAGTCAGAATCAAGTCTCTTTTATGGTGTAACTTCTAGTAACTCAACCATGGGCCTGGACTGTCCACACTCAAGAGCATCCCAACATAAACAGGAATAGATGTGTATGAAAGGGAAGAGAGGAGAGAGAGACAGAGAGAGAGAGACAGAGAGAGGTTTGGTGGGTAGGATATGGGAGAGTATCTGACAGAAGTTTGGGGATGAGTAAATATGATGAAAATACACTGAATGAAATTCTCAAATCAAGAAAAAGGCTTTTCTTTAAAAATTCTGAAATTTCATTTCAATGGGAAGTAACTGCACTGCAAAAGAAAATTTATGATATAAGAGAACTAAATCTTTCAAATTTCAGGCTTGGGAAACATTGCTTAGGGCCAATTTCAGACCTACAGTCCCTCTTGCAATAGCATCCAAAAAAAAACAAAAACAAAAACAAAACTCATGGAAGAACTCAACTAACAGATGAAGCGAATTTCCACCACAAAATCACAACACATCCACTAGTAATTTATTGTCTTTCCTAAATCATATGGTAAGGACAGTCAAGTCACTCAGAACTCAATGTTAATTTCAACTCTCGTATCTGAAATGTTTTCTTCTCCCACATGCCATCCCAGTAAAAGCCTCGTATTTTGAATGAAGATTATATAGTACATGCTGACTTCTTTCTTTTCGATGAGAACCACTTTTCAGTCCATCAATATACCTCTTGTCTCTCTGGTTTTGTTTCTTGTCTAAAATGATCTGGGTAAAATAAGCTACAATGCAGTTATTCGGCAGGGAGCAAAGAGCAGGGAGCTGGTACATGTGTTTTTAATGCATTGTGTTGGAACAAGAACTTTTGCTTAGCACTTGGTCACTTAAGACAGTGCCTTAATGGATGGAGATGTGGCTTCAGTGCCATCAGTCACTTAGCAAAACATAAGAGGGATACAGAGTCCAGGGACAGGTCATATACACAGCCTCCCCAAACCATTTAAACAGCTGAAAGTAAATTACCCTGAAAGAAACTACAATACCAGAGAGACTGCAGAGTATCATTGCTAAGAGCAAAAACTGTAGATTAGCTGCTTCGATAGACAGTAGGCCATTCAGTAGCTTGTGGCTTTTGTCAAAGTGTTTTATCTTCATATAGAAGGTGGCATTAGTCAATAACTTACATTATTAAGATGGTTACATGATGCCACACACATTAAATAGCTCACAGAAATGGCTGTCACATGGCTTAGCTAACATTATTTTATTGAACTACCTCTAAAAAGTACTCTATGTGTAATAGTGAAGGAAGAACATGGACCATAACTGAAGGGAGAAAGTTGGCAAGTTAAATATAGCTCAGCATGCCACACACTGATACCTCCCACAATGATTCTATCACAGTAATTCAGTGTGGAAAGAGAGGACACAAATGTTTCCATAGTGTCTAACTCCAAAAACAACTAGTATTTTGGCTGAGACAGCATGAATAAATAATCTTCAGGATAAGCACAAAACTTAAATACTTAATCAGACAATTCTTAAAAAATGAGAAAAAGGAGATTCTAATGGGGCTGAGGTAAAGGCAAAGGCATTTTAAATGCCCTGTTCACAGAGCAGAGCCATCACCTTCTCAGAGTTCATGCTGCGCCCACTGTTCCTGTAAATCCACGCCAGTCACAACTGAGTAGGCCTCAGAGCCACTGGATAGCACTCAGCATGCCTAAAGTCAGCTAGAACTTTGCACCTTCTCTTAAGACAACTTTGACGACCTGTCCAGCACTTTAAGATGGTGTAAGGGGCAGTAGGAAAGAAGTTGCTTACTGAAGGACTGAGCTATAGTGTATGGTGATAACAGACAGACGAATGTGCAAAGGAAGCCAGGAAATGGCAGACTCCCCCTTCAGCAGAAGGCATACTGTCGGCTTGTTACTAACTACAGGATCTGGAACAGGTCAAGGGAGACAGGATCCTTCCCCTGTAGCTGACATTGTAACACAGATGGCTCATCTGTAAAGATTAGAAAGACAAAGAAAAGACCATGCTGCCACTAAGTTCACTTGACTTCATGCTTGATCTGCAAAATGTGGTTTGAAACATTCTGAGATGACAGTTTCCTGTGAAATATCTGTTGTTTTAGAATCTACATAAGTGAAAATGAGCAGGATCTCCTTGAATAGTATACTAACTTTTATTCTGGGTAAATCAGAGACATAGGGAATGAATATCCACAAACAGCCAATGCTAGTATCACATCTCTGTTCTACGTGCCCCTGCCTACAGACAGGACAGGCACTTTCTACAGTCACAAGTACTTCAAGTTCTAAGGAAAATCTGCTTCCCTGAGGCAAAATAGTAACAGATTTCCAGTACCTGTTCTGCAGTAATCCCCCTTGCTAACTCTCTGCTCTTGAAAAAAAGCATTCCCTGTGAGGGTAATGTGGAAGAGGAGGGAAATATGTGAGAGAAAGAGGTTGTTACCTTACAGTGAGCAATAATCTGGATTAACATGATTAATAAAACAATACTTTATTGAATCAGTATGCACTATGGGCTACTTATATAATGAAATGATTCTTTTTAGATAGTGATTGTAACCTCCATCTTCTATTTCATTTTCTCAGAAATACCTATTTCCTCAAAAATTGATTCTGAAAATGCCCACCATACTTATTCTCACTTTTTTTAGCTTCACCTTTGCGGTTTCAAAAGATGCTTTTACTATAAAACCTGGCCACTTCATCTAATAGCACAGTTGGCCCACTTGTAATAATGCAAAATAAATAGCCATGTTCAAACAGCAGTGATGGCTTCTTGGTGAAGAAAATGCCACACCTCTAAGGGTAAATAACTTTGAGTTATAAGTAATTTTCTTACATCATGTATTTGGAAAGCCCACTCTTGTCCACCATCTATAACAGGGATAAAGAGGGAACACACTGAGGGAAAAGGACCAGCAGCATGAGGAGATGCAGGAGAGTGGAGTCTTCCTGTGTTAAAGATGACACTGACCTGGACTTATCTAGTGATTTCCAGACAAAAGTCCACTCAGTTCAATTTCTTGTCAGGGTTCTGAATAAAAAAAGTACTTTGAATTCAAAACCTGCTTTCTTTTGCTAAATAATTTGAAGTAATCATCATATGATGGTGCTTTTGTTCTCTCTCTGTGTGTGTGTCTCTGTGTCTCTGTATGTGTGTGTGTGTGTTTGTGTGCATGTGTATGTATGTGTGTGTGTGTGTACATGTGTGTGTATGTGTGTGTGTGTGTGTGTGTATGTGTGTGTGTGCTGGGAACAGAACTTAAGGCTTGACATAATTCATCATAGATTCTGCTACCATATTATACCCTCAGCCCCAAAAGTTGTTTCAATAAAATTGTTCATATTTGCTATCTGCTGGGTAACTGACTGACATTTGCAAAGTTGTAGTTAGATTTTTCCTGCCTGGCTCACAATCAGGGCAAATCTCTCTCACCCGCCTGTCCCACAGTCACTCAGACCCAACCAAGTAAACACACAGAGACTTATATTGTTTACAAACTGTATGGATGTGGCAGGCTTCTTGTTATCTACTTCTTCTATCTTAAATTGACCCATTTCTATAAATCTATACTTTGCCACATGGCTCATGGCTTACCAGTACATCTTGTCATGGCCGAGGCTGGCAGTATCTCTCCAGCCTTTCACCTCCCAGAATTCTCTTCTCTCTTGTCCCGCCTATACTTCCTGCCTGGCCACTGGCCAATCAGAATTTTATTTACACAGAGCAATATCCACAACACAAAGTGGTATACAAATTAATCTATTTTCTAAGATTAAGTAACTGAGTAAAGTAGGTTTAACATTGTTCGGATATGGTCTTCTATACCTGAACTTCAGAAAGCCAAGATTTCAAGGCATAGTGTTATATGTTATTTCAAAGATTGTTTTTGAAAGATTCACTTTAGGGTTGCTTATGTATAATATTGCATTTTAATTCCCTCAAACTTCAATTTACCTTTTGAAATAAAATTTATTATAAATCTATATTAACAAATTATGTTCAGACTAATGAAGAAAGGGTTCTTTTGAAATTTTAAAGTAGAACATCAAATGATTATATCACATTTTTTGCAATTCTATAGTTATTATTATTATTATTATTATTATTATTATTATTATTATTATTTGGTTTTTCAAGACAGGGTTTCTCTGTGCACTTTTGGTGCCTGTCCTGGACCTTGCTCTGTAGACCAGGCTGGCCTTGAACTCACAGATGTCCGCCTGGCTCTGCTTTGTGAGTGCTAGGATTAAAGGTGTGTGCCACCATCACCCAGCACAAATAATTATTTTTATACACATTTTATCAAGCCTCTATCATTGAATACTAAAAAGTCAGAAAAATTCTGTATCTTTTGCATGATTTTTCATGAATAAAGTTCTGAATGGAGATCAGAAAACCAGCAAGGTCTGGGTAGTCATTGACCAAGAACACTGTGGGAGAGAGTAAGAAGCTATGAAACATTTTATTTATTTGTATTTTTTAGTTTTTTAAGGTGTTTAAAATTATTGTCAGAGCAACATGTTCTGAGTCTGGCTCACAGTCATCTGTCTTAGAAGTAAAATGTACCCTGAATTATTTAATTAGTTTTATATCAGATAAATATGTTTGATGAAAGGCACTAGGCCACTCCAACAGTTGCCTCTGGCAGGCCCTGCCCTTCTCCCAATTCTCTCTACCTTGCTAAAAACCTTTAGATTACATTCCTAAACCTAGCCGCCAATGTCTAGTCCCTTATTTGGCACTTTCTCCTCTTGAGGCAGATTCCCAAAGTCCAGCAAACAAAAGCCCTCCTTGGCTCACCTAATTAACATGTCCCTTTGAATTAAACACCTCATCCTAACACAGGTTTCCCACTTCACCTTCATAAACCGCCATTTGTCTATGTGCCAGTCTATGTCCAGAGGCCATCCTCTGTCCCTCTGGAACAATACCCCTTCTGCCTTTCCCTTGTCCCCTTCCCCTTCTCCCTCCTCTGCTATCTCCATTACTACCACATTCTAGCTCATTCTAACACAGACCTTCTTTTCCTCTTAAAATTTACACTGGCCGGTCATTTGCTTCTGTTTTCTGCTTGAGTCAGAAAGCAGTCACTTTAACTTTTCTTCCCTGCTTAATGAAAAATCTCTCTGTGGAAACAGGTGTTTGGGTGTGGTTTGTGCCTAATCTGGGATCCAGGAAGAAGCCTCCATATGTGGGGGTGGCTTCATGTGACAATTTCTGAATCAAAACAACTTTTTCAGTATACTTGATGTGGTTCTTAGTAGATACCAATTGTTTAACTGATGCTACCTAACACATTGATGTTTAAATTGTTTTGTTACAACAATTGTTCTGTGGTAGTTTTGTTAATGCCATTATTTGTGTACATGTGTATGTGTGTATCTATCTACATAATGTCTGCAGGTACATGTACCATGACATGTGTAGAGGCCAGTGACTAACCTTTGGAGTCGTTTCTCTCTTTCCATCTTTATGTGGGTTTCAGGTCTCAGATCCAGATCGCCAGGCTTGGACAGCAAGTACCTTCAACTGCTAAGCCATCACACTGGCCCTGTGGTATTTTTATGCAGATACCCTGAAAGACAGTTATTTTGTACCAGAGCTCACCACTCACAACACATAGCAAAGGTTTCTTCTTTGATAAAAAGTAAGAATTACACACTGCAAAGGTCAAAGCATTTCTTTCTCCTCTCTCCAAAGGTCAGGCCTTGTTATATTTATATTACTACTTTAGAGCTGTGATTAAACATTGTTATTTGTAGTGTCTTAGCTGTTAATCAACATCTGGGTGAAATGTCAAAATCACTTTCTGTCTTCCTGAAGTGTTTTCCTCGCTCTCAGCAGCTGGGATAAGAGTCTATGGAGGAAACAACTCATGTCCCACCGCCACGTCAGCTCCAGCGGAAGGAGCATGGGGTGAGCTGAGGGAAGAAAGCTTTTGTTCTCAAGGCCCTCTTGACTTGGTCGACCTGAACACACTCCACCTCTCAGCATGCTCTAAAAACTGGCTCAGAAGCAGTGCCTCCAAAGAATTAAGGTAAAGGCAAGAAAAGTATTCAATACTTCGAAAAAGACTGGTGAGATTTAAGGCTCAGACTTTATAATTCAAGAACAGAATTTCAGATTGTTTTTTTAATGCCAGAAAACAAGATCAAGATGTGAGGGCAAGCTGATCCCTGGACACAACAGGAAGGAGACAGGCTGCAGGCGAGGTCCGTGTTCTAGAGCCTCTGACACACCGGAGACCATGAAAGGCCAGCTGTCTTCACTGTTACTCTCTGCTTTTTAAAAGATAATTGTCTTTCTATTTCTTTTAAACTATTTCCAGACAAAATCGGGGCATTCTTTAATTAATGCTCATAGGGTAGTTTAAATATTTAAAAATAAGCTTTCATAAAAGTATAAGATGGTGTAATAATGGTCAGGCTGAATTACAGAGTTGCAATTTGACTCTAGCTGGCTTCCTCCTGCCCTCTGCTAACACTGGCGGATTTATGGGTCAGGCTCTTAACTGCAGGTGAATTCTAGAGAGGAAAGCAAATGAACATACTACTCCCTCAGTGTATGTGTTTAACCATGTGAGCTAATTTCCTATTTCTTGTCCTCCAGAGCAGCATTCACAGTACCAAGTGGGATAATCCCTCAGAATTCCTTCACACTGGCCTAGAGAAGTCTTTGTGGTATGGGATAGGGCATCTGCAGGCTCCGTGTCAATTCCAACAGATTTAAATTGCCAAAGTTAAAGGTTGGCACTGAAGACACTGTCCGATCAAAGTAACCCTGAGAACTCTCCACATTTGTGAAACGTGCTGAAAGGTTCAGTGACGTTTCCCACCTGGAACAGGGCTTGTAAAGTTTTGAACAGGAAGAGGTGTTAATGGCTACTTGCCCTTTAAACCACAGAGGGACATTTGAGCAGAGTGACCTTCCAAACTCAGCCTGAGAGAAGGCAGGAAACTATGTCTGAGGCTGAAGGTTCAGATGATAAAATGTCCCCCAGGAAGACAACGAAATGCTTCATCTTACGCTGTCTCAAGACATATCTTAAAATCTAAGGAAATGGTTTCCTCTTTAAAACACTGCTTTCTGAAAACAAGTGGGGATCTTTTCCTGCTGTTTGTCTTTCTGTCTGTATCCTGACGTATTTTCTCTCACAGATGTCAAATTTTAACCAAAACTGGATAAATTGTATTTCTTTTGATAGTCCTAAAACATAAACCAGTGTCTCAAACTCTTTCTAGGCTCACAAAGTGTTTTTACATTTTTTTTTTCTCACAATTACAAGGTATGAAACTTTAATAACCTTAGGAAATACATTATCCACATGAACCCACCAATTGTTTTCTGGTCTCACCTATTTCCCCATAATGTGGCAGGACATGGAGAATCTGAATTACTGGTGTAGTTGATAGCCTTGGAGTACTAGGCCTCAACTATCCCAGAGGCTGTCTCCAAACATCTGGATTTATTGTACAGTGTGTCCAAATTGACACCAGTTCATTTATGCAGTTGTTAGGGTACGTGGAATTTCACGGAATTGTACCTAAAGCCTTCCACCTCTTTTCTGCCATAAATGAGATTTTCAGATTTTAATGAATACTAGTTTCTTGTATTAATTCTGGCTCCCAGCTGCTCTTCTCATGTCAGGAACTGATGTGGGAATAGGGGCACAGGAAGAGTTGAAGGAAACACTAAGAGGCCCTGTGCTTTGTGGTGTGAGGTGCAGTGATGGCACCTGGAGAGGTGTACAGTCCGAGCTGAACAGGAATGTTGTTTCCAGTGTTACAAGGAAGTAGCCAGCATGAGGCTACAGAGAGGAAGTAACTGATCCAGCTGCTGAACATTGATTGACTCCTCCCCCTTTAGACTCGGGTCCAGAACAGGACCTGTCATCCTCACTGTCTCTCATTTAACATTCACTGGCTTAAGAGAACTCAATATCAACAAAATGTGTCCTCCCATTTAAAGGTCCTACATCGGGCCACTGTCACTTGGCCAAAAATAATTTATGAAATGATTCTGCTATAAGGCCAGCGATACCTCTTTTAAAGACAAACTAACATTCAAGTTTTGTTTATTGGGCTGTCATTTGATGTTGCTATAGTTCTTTAAAACTGCCTTCTGATCATGAGCTACCTATTACCTCCCACTCAAAGCAGGTGCAAATATCCACACAAGACTCCCAAAGGTCAAGCCCATTGATATTCCTTCAATAGATTCCAGCCTATCCCTGACTCCTGTGCCCCACTCCCAGGCATGTGTAATTTTCCTCTAGCTCCCCATCTGGGGAGGTGCTAGAGCATCAAAGAGGTAAAAGATGAAGTGGAGAGGAACCTTATCTGTATAGCTTTCAGGATGCTGTCCTCTTTGCTGGCTGGGACTTGGCAGTGATATGGTTATTTTAAGGTCACTTCTGCATAATCCTTTATCCATGCCCTGACAAATAAGTCCATAATCCAATCAGTCCACAAAAGTAGAGTAGGAAGGAATTGTTCTTTTCATTTTGTTTGATGCAGTGCCCTTGCTAAGGTGGATAGATGTTTATTCAAGCTATTCCAGAAAAAGTTACCATGACATTCACATGTGAATTCCACCTCTTTGTGTAAGACACTAGAAATCAGTTATATTCACTAAGTTTCTCATGTACTCATTAATTTGCCTCCTGGAATCACTCCAAATTTCCGTTTACAGACCCATTCTTTTCTCTCAGTTTATGATGTCTGGAACAATGGTCACTCAGCTGCAAAGAGTGATTCACCATGAGTGGTTCTAAATTCAGCATTCAAACTAAATCCATTTAATCAAATTGAATTTTATAATTTTTTTTTGTAGACACAGGAAACTAAAATCTGTCTTTTTCCTGAATTTCCTTCAGTGTGAGAAGGAAATGGTATGATGAGCTAAGAGGATATTTAGACATACAAGAAAGGAAAAGTCATGACTGCAATGGACAGAGGAAAATTCAATAGAATAGGCAGAGTGTGGTCAGAAGCTACCAACATCACTTGATATTTGAATTGGGTGTCACTTGAAAGTACAGTGTTAAATATTTGATATTAGAAGACCCAATAAATAACTTGTTTATATGCTACCTTGAAATTGTCATCTCCTTTCCACTTTCTGTGTTAGATAATGTTTTCTTTCTTTTTTTTTTTTTTAAGATTTATTTATTTAGTATACAGAAGAGGGTGCCAGATCTCATTACAGATGGTTGTGAGCCACCATGTGGTTGCTGGGAATTGAACTCAGGACCTCTGGAAGAACAGTCAGTGCTCTTAACCACTGAGCCATCTCTCCAGCCCCACATAATGTTTTCTTGAGAGATAGAACTGAGGGGGGAGGGAGGAAGAGAGAGAGAATTTAGAATGTAGGTGGGTGTAGACACAGATCTATTCAAATGACTTACACTACTAAGGGCAGGGTCATCCTCCTTCACGGTATCAGGGTAAATCTTTCCTTGCCAGTTTATCTCCCTCTTGTCAACAGCCATGTGCAAGTAGAGACAAAGAACCCTGTAGTGTCTCAGTCAGAGAATGGAGATCAATGGATTCAGTCCTAATCTGAGATATAGGTCTAGGAATCTCCCTGGAGATTTATTGGAGTTGGTATTCAAAGGCTAAAGAATCTGGAGATAAACTGCGATGTTATGCAGGAATAAACACATTCATTCTGGTAGACTGCAGAGTGCACATGTTAAATGGCCTCCTTACCTTACACCTCTGTTCCTTCAAAGACCTCAACTTATATTGGAGCATTACCCATGTTGCTCTCACCTTCTCTGCCTTGTGTAAATTCTCTAGGAAAACCCTCACAGACGCACCAAATGTGCTCCATTGCTCTGCCAGGTGCCTCTCTGTGTGGTCATGTGGACTGTCACAATTAACTATCAACAGCCTTTGTGTGTGATAATATATTTTAGTAACCCTCACAGCAGTCATATGATGTAGATACTATTCACTTTCACAGAGGCAAAAAAGCTGAATTGCCCTAGGTCCATTGCAGTTTTTAAGATGTGTAGTTTTTACTATAAATCTTATCCTCTTAAACGTTACAAGGTATCCCTTCCTCTCACTAATGGAAAATACCAGGATTCAAGAGACTCCTATAGTTGAAGTATAATCTGTTTTTCTTGCTTTGCATGTACAAAAAAATAATAATGCTGCCAGATCTAGTGAACCTGATGAGATGACAGTCCTGAAGCAGAGGAATTGTTGGTTGCTTAAGAGGCGCTTCCATTTCCGGTTGTGTTTATGTCGCTTATTTTTCTTATAATTATGTGACATTCCTCCCAGTGGTGGAAGGAACCCTTCAGGACATCTTCCTGTCTCCTACTCCCAGACTGGGCTAGATAGGAGTCAGTCTGCAGATCTTTAGATTATTGTTAATCTTCTTAAGGAAAAACCTGTTTTGATTAATATTTAAAGCACCCTAGGGATTGCTTCCTGTTTTTCTACCCCCTTACCATCATCTCAAAGATGATTTATTGCATGAGAGTTTGTATTGTTTCTGATCCTCTGAGAAAAACAAATAGGGTAGTGTTTTTCAAATTGCTTCATCCAGAAACCTTGGGAGAGGCCTGGGGGTGTAACGCACTGTGCTTCTGAGTACTATTTCATTTCCACTGTGTTTATTTTTAAAGTATTTGAGTTTCCCAAGTACAAACTGCCATTATTATTACTTCATCTTCATGCAGGACATGATTTGCATTCTCTACATCCCTTAAGTAATATATTAGAACATCCTCAACTAATATGTACAATTGAGTATATAAGTTGTTGCACACACTTGAGCCCACAGCTGAACTCTGAGTCCTGGCTATACTACTCATGTCTAAATTAGGGATACTAAGAAAATGTAATATTCTATAATTTGTAATATTTGTATAAGTTGTAATATAGAATGTAATAATTTGGATTGTACAAGACATGGAGCAAACATACCTGAGGCCACCACATATCATCCATGAGCAACAGGTGATTCAGGAAAATGCAAGAAATAGGCGATAAACTGGGAAGTCTCAAAGATGAGTATGTTATACCCAATCATCATCTGCTAGAGAGGAGACCCTGAAATGCTACAAACCACAAGGGGAAATGATGAAACATATCAATCAGGTGCAAAGTGGAAAACTGGGGCTTAGAAACTTCATTATTTGGTACATAAGAATGGGTGGTTTATAAAGATAAGGAAAGTTCCTACACTGGTCCCCAATGTACATCGAGGTGATTTTCACTAAGAAAGACGCATGAAGAAGTAGCAATGTTTGATTGTTCCTGAAACCCCTAACACTCAACACTCCATCACTTATCATTTCATACTGCTTACACCAAAGTTTCTTTGTTTGAACAATAGGGGATTTCAGTCTCTTGGTTTGGACCTTTGCCAATATTTTATGGTTGAATGGGTATAAATTAAAGTCAAATAAATGAAGTAAAATAAAAACAAAGACACGACATAAAATTATAAACATATAAACAAAATAACTAAAGTTAAGAAAATAACTTTTTTTTTCTTTGTTTTTCGAGACAGGGTTTCTCTGTGTAGCTTTGTGCCATTCCTGGATCTTGCTCTGTAGACCAGGCTGGCCTCAAACTCACAAAATTCTGCCTGGCTCTGCCTCCCAAGTGCTGGGATTAAAGGCATGTGCCATCACCACCCAGAGAAAATAACTTTTTTCTCCTTTTTAAAAATTTATTATATTTGTGTTTTAATTATACACATCAGCCATGGGTTCCCCTGTCCTCCCCCCTCCCGCCCCCGACCCACCTTCCCCCCATCCCCTCCCCTCCATTCCTCACTCCTCCAGGGCCAAGACTCCCCTGGGGATTCATTTAAATGAAAATAACTTTTTATTTGTTTAAATACATTGAAATTTCAACTTATTAGCCCAAGAAGAAATAAAAGAGAATTATTTTAAGTAACATAGGAAATTTTTCCAAATGTAAGGAAACACATTCAATATTAAGAAATAAAATGTATAGCTTAACAACAAAAAGTAGCAAGATAATATAAGAAGAGGGAAAATATAAGATAAAAGGTAGATAATTGAATCTATTCTGAAAAGAAAAAAAGAGAAAATGGATGTGATAAGATAAAAAGGTAGATTATTGAGTCTACTTTTAGAAAGCAACAACAACTAGCTTTAAACACTTTAATTGGATTGGATTTTGTATATTGTATACAAATTTTGTATATTGATACAAAATTGAGATTGATTTTGTTAGAAAATACTGTACATACATTTTTAAATTTGTTCAAGGTATTGTACCTCTACAGCTCATTTAATAATGTAATACAAATTGCTAGTCCTTGAAAGTTATTACTACCACCTAATTAGGATATAAAAAAATGCAAGTTAATAGACATTACAATCAAACTTGTAAGTAATATTACGTATGTTTTTAAGGTCAAATAGAAATATATTTTAGCCAGGCAGTGGTGGCGCACGCTTTTAATCCCAGCACTTGGGAGGCAGAGCCAGGCGGATCTCTGTGAGTTCCAGGCCAGCCTGGTCTACAGAGTGAGATCCAGGAAAGGCACAAAGCTACACAGAGAAACCAACCCTGTCTCAAAAAACAAAAAAAAAAAAAAAAAAAAAAAAAAAAAAAGAAAAAAGAAAAGAAATATATTTTATATAAACAGGTCATCTTCAAACACTTCAAAGATCTACAGAATATTGCATTTAAGATGTTTTAATAACTCAGATTTTTTTGTTTGTTTTTGTTTTTGTTTTTTATGGCAATGAAACATGTTGGCTCCTGGCAGCACCAATATACTTCAGAGAAGATGATGATGGGCATTGAAGAAACTCCATATGGAGTTTACTTTCTTTGTGGCAAGTTAGCCAGCAGCATGAAAATGTCCTTGTCTCAACTGCTGACAGTATGCTCTCCAAAATACACAAGCAGGACACAAAAGAAATGACTGTGAACCTTGTCAAGACAAAGTAGGAAGACCCTTTAGAAAACCCAAGTCTGTCAGATATGCTAAGCCTAGAGGCTGAGGATGGATGCCCCACGTTGCAGAGGAACCTTGGGTGACTGTCCAGGCAGCCAGCTGTTTGTGTCATTCCTCACAATTTTTGGAAGTCACTTGTTTGCACTTCTTGTTTACTTAGGTAATATTATTTCTATTAGATAGTTATAGCTCTAGGTTTCCTTGTTAACAAATTCAGAAAATAAACCCACTAAGGAGCTGTAAAGTGTATAATGTTGAAAGACATCAAAAAGTATTTTTGGCTGGTAATACAAGTTAGGATAGAAAGTAAATTAGGTACATTTTGGACTCACCAAAATCAGATAAATAATGGAGTATTTTCTCTGAATCTGTCAAATGTTAATGTACTGGACATTGTTAATGTAATTCTTGCCTGTATATATTATATATACTTATTGTATATAGTTTTTCTAATATTAGTTATAACCACTTTTATTATTTTAGACAAAAAAGGGGAAATTTGGTGATATATTGTGTACCCTAGTAAACTTGCCTGAGGATCTGAGGGTAGAGTCAGCCACTAGATTAGACATAGAGGTCAGGCAGTGGTGGCACACACCTTTAATCCCAGTACTGGGAAGCACACACACCTTTAATCCCAGGAAGTAATGTCTGGGCAGAGAAAGGTATGTAAGTCTTGAGGAAACAGGCTCTCACATTCTTTAGACTGAGTATTTCGTATAAGTAAGAACTAATGCTAGCTGTTATGCTTCTCTGAGCTTTCAGTTTTCCCTCTGATATCTGGCTCTGGGTTTTTCATTATAAGACCATTTAAGAGTTGAACAACATCGATGAGCTGAGATTATTATTAAATACAACATATGATAAATGACATCAAAAGTTTGTAAGCTGGGCAGTGGTGATGCACACCTGTAATCCCAGCACTCCAGAGGCAGAGGCAGGCGGATCTCTATGAGTTCGAGGCCAACCAGGTCTACAAAGCGAGTTCCAGGACAGCTGCCAAAGCTACAGAGAAACCATGTCTTGAAAAAAAAAGTTTGTAAAATGAACCAGATAACAAAAACTATATATTCCTATCTAAATGAATAGATAGATAGAAGAGTCATGAATACAATATTAGGAATAGGTGTGGTCATAATTATAGAAAATTAGTGTTTAAAAACAATACACATGTAATTTTATTTCTGAAAGCTTGAAAATCTAGATGAAATATCCACATTTCTAGAAATGTGTAATTTAACAGCCAGTGAAAAAACAAAAGCATAAAGAGACTGGACTTTGAATTCAGCTTCATGAGTTCAAAACATCCTTGAACATATTTCACCAGGATATCTTTGAAAATGTTATAAACTTGTGGTGATATATTGGATACCCCAAATACATTGTGTAGCCTAATAAACTTACCTGGTGATCAGAGAACAGAGCCAGCCACCAGATTAGACATAGAGGCCAGACAGTGGTGGTACACACACCTTTAAACCTAGCACTCCCTCTGGATCTCTGTGAGTTCAAGGCCACACTGGGAACAGAGCCAGGCAGTGGTGGCACATACCTTTAATCCCAGCACTTGAGATCTCAAGCCTTTGCTTGAAAGCACACAAGCCTTTAATCCCAGTAAGTAACATGGCTTGGTGGAGAATGGTATATAAGGTGTGAGGAGACAGGAACTAAGCAGCAGTTCAACTGAGACCCTCAGGGGTGAGGACTCAGAGGCTTTCAGCCTGCAGACTCATGGAAACAGGATCAGCTGAGGAGTTGGTAATGTGAGGTTGGCTGTAGCTTGTTTAGTTTCTCTGATCTTTCAGCTTTCACACCAATATCTGGCTTCAGGTTGTTTTTTTATTATTATTAATAAGACCATTTAGCAATTCATGTTATATGAACTCTATGAGACAGGTTTTGTTTTTGTTTTTGTTTTTGTTTTTACTTGAAAATTTAAGGCAAGAATAATTCCCAAGATCAATGCTTCACAAATAAAAATCATTTGGAATATTCAGTCAACCTTTTAACTAATGTAAACATCAAATCATCAATTACAAAGCCTTTCTAAACAGGAAAATACTGGCTTTAATACATTTTTCATGAGTTGTATCAAACACAACAGAAAGAGTATTTTAAATTTTTGTATTTATTGAGTTTCATAGGTAACAAACAAAGACATTTCCAATTCAGATTATGAGGCTCAAGAAAACATTAAAATGAAAATGGAAAAGTTGTACACTAGTAAATCTTCTTCATAAAGAAAGATAAATACCAATGTAAAAATACTCAGAAGAATATTAACAAATTGATTCGGAAATGTATAAAGAGATATGACATCATTCATAAAATAAGATGACAATATTATTTTGTCACTAAATTAATTCATTTGGCCTAAAATCTTAAAACATTAAACAAAATACAAAACATAATTATGGCAATAAATGTAGATAAAGTATGGGTCAAAGCTCAATAGACTAAAATCATAAGGGAATTACCTTTATATGATGAAGGTGTATATGTTTATATATAGCAAGCCCCAGCCATTGTCATATATATATATTAAAATTTTCATAGATATTTCTTAACATCAGCTGGAAGTAAAAGAAGACTTTGACTCAATAATACTATATGCTCTTTGCATCAGTAGAAGAACAAATATAAGAAAATACCCAAAGAATAATAAGATGGAAGAGAAAGAAAATGATTATCTCACCATTTGTACTTATTTCATTACCTACAAAGAAACCTGAAAACAAATGTCATACAAAATACAAGAATCTTAAATAAATAATTCAATTAAATAATGGAATTTAGTAAGTGGATAGAAATCAATACCAAATGTGTTGACAGAGTATTAATTTTGCCAGAATCTAAAACCCACAGCTCCAAATTGAGGTACCTAGATATATAAATATGTATGGCTCACACAGTTATGTGACATTATCCAAAGCTGCTAAAGAAAGCTTAAGTATATGGGAGTTACCATACTGATGCATCAAATGTCTCAAAATTCATAATGATGTCAATTCTCCTAAAATAATCTATAAATTTAATGTAATTCAAATGAAAATGCCAACATGTTTATATAGCAGTTGACAGTCTACTTTGAAATTTGGTTTGAAATGCAAAAATGTCATGGATAGTTAAGCATTCTCGAGGGGAAAAATAAGGTAAGGTACACTTGTTTAAATGTTTCTCAAGACTTGTGTTGAAGTTAGGCTAAGAATGATGTTCTTATAAGGCTAGAAAAATTGAACAATTAGAACATTGGTGTAGAAAATTAGGTTATGACACATGAAAATAGGGGAAAGTAAACTATTAAATGAATTGTCCTAAGACAGGTGACAGGTAATGTTGAAAAAAAAAAAGACAATTGACCCCTCCCAAATAACAAAATAGTCTTAATTTCACTCATATTACCTAAACATAAATAAATTAAAAGTTTTTAAAAAAGAAGAAAACTAATTATATCATGGTTTATTATGTCCCATTGAGAAATAAGAAAAATACAGTAATTTTAATTGACTTAATAGTTTAAACTTTTTATCAAAATATAGAAGAGGATATAAATATTAAGTACTTATAAAACATAATTAATACAACTAATAAAATTTCTGCAAATTTACTACAGGCTAAATTTTGAAAACTTCATTTTAGTCATCTTTATTGTATGTGATATGATGGGGGAGGCATTGCCCCTTGTGCATATGTGGAGATCAGCACACATAACTGTGGGGTCAGAGCTAGGCATATACATAAGTTATGCACTCAAACTTAGCTCCTCGTGCTTGCCAACAAATATTTTCATCCTCAGAGCCATCTCACCAGCTCTACAGCCTAGGTTTTAATATTTCATTCCCTATGCCTATCAAAAGTTGTTATCTGCTGTGATGATACTATATTTGCAAAATGTGATTTTATTTGTATGATAATAAAGTTGCCTTGGGGTCAGAGCAAGCCAGAGCAGAAGCTGGGCGGTGGTGGTGCATGTCTTTAATCCCAGCACTTGGGAGGCAGAGCTAGGCGGATCTCTGTGTGTTCAAGGACACAGGTAGCATGGCAGACACATGCCTTTAATCTCAATAGCAACCATAGAAGACCTGGAGGCTGTACAAACAGGCAGTGACGAGGAGGTCATGTGGCTGGGTTTACAACCAATGAGAAGGCAGAACAGGAAGTCTATATAAAAGACAGGACACACAGAAGTAGGTTTCTTGTGGAGAGGAAGGACAGAAGAAGCAGTGAAGGGTAAGGTTTTCAGCTCTTGCTCTGACCGCGTGGCTTTTAACTCTGCAATTGGCTCTGTGTTTCTTATTTAACAAGACGGTTACATCTACAATCTGCAGTCTCATTATAGCTTTGATTTTTTTTGTAAGAGAAGGAGGCATCACTTAAAATGATGAGATGTTCTAGAGAGAATGGGTACTCAGGAGAGCCTTTATCAGAAGGCTAGAAACTGGTACAAAAACAAAAATCAAAGCTGGAAGGTGACAATGGGTTTAGCTACAGTAAGAGCCATTCACGAAAAGGTATGAGACAGGACTTAGGGAAGGAAGAGGAAGTGGGGAGAAAGGAAGGGGATAACACACAACTTGGAGTGCACTTAGTGACCTACAGACGAGAGGAGAGACTTCAGTAGAAAGTTTACCACCTCTAGTTTGAAAAGAATAAAGACGGTGAACAGTAACCCAGAGAGAGAAAGTACATCAGTGGTTTTCACACACACACACACACACACACACACACAGAAGCTATTCTCCCACCCCCAAAAGAAGAAAAAAAACAGACAGACAGAAAGGTTGGGTAGATGGGGAGGGTAGTCTTTTCTGCTACATCTTGCTCTCCTACTTACACATTCTTACTAACTCCAATTAAAATAAGCCAGCTAATAGAATAGATAGCAAACACTTCCCGGTCAACTTATTCTCAACAAGAGAAACATGAACTAACTAAGACAGGGGGTAAATTTCAGGAGTGATTAGCACACTCTTGCATCCAGAAGTAGTACGTTTAATTATAGCAAAACTCTTCATGCTACAACCTTACCAAAGCATAACAAGGCACTGATAGAAAGTATTGCATTGAAATAATATGGTGTATTAGTTGTGAGAGCCCACAAAGGATTCCAGTTTTTGACTTGATTCCATTTTGACTCAAGGTCAGAGAGTTCAAACTTCTCCTTGTTCTTTTAGGTTAGATAATAGGATTTTTTGCCAAAATCATGGCTACTTATCAAGGCTGGATAACAGAATGTTTGGTCAAAGGCAAAGTTAAACAGGTGTCTTGAGAATTAAGGATGTGTTTATACTTGTTTGTAAATTGAGCCATGGTGTCCTTGAGAAGGGGAGGTCTTTTGCCTCCCCTGCTTTGTTATAAAAAGGCCCTGAGAAATAAATCCAGGGTGACTGTGGTATTGACCTAGAGCCCTCCCAATGTTATTCTGTGTCTCTGTTTTTTTGTTTTTTTGTTTTTTTAACATTGTCAATCATCTCTATTTTTCATATCTATTATTTCTTAATAATGATGAACTACATACACCCTCACTTCATGAATGAATTAATTCACACGTAAGGGTTTAATAGTCAGGACACAACAATTAGTTACATTTCTTGTTGGTGTGATCACATACCCAACAAGAAGGAACATAGGGCAAAGAAGGTTTGTTTTGGATCACAGTTAAAAAAGAATACAGTCCATCAGGGTTGGAAAGGTATGATGGCATGAACAGGAGGAAGACAGCCACATTGTCCCTGCCATTTGGGAAAAAAAGAACAGGCAGGAAATAAGACCAGACAATAACACTTCAAGACTGTCTGCTCTGGTAATCCACTTTCTTCAGCAAGGCTCCATCTCCTAAAGGCCCCACAAGCTTCCCAAACTACTGTCAACTAGGGACCACGTATCCAAGCACATGGATCTATGAAGGAAATTTCAAACAAACTGTAACACATGGCTTAATTTCTCAAAAATCCTCTAGGAAAATTGACTATATGTTTATTTCACAAAATGAAAAGCATGTTTGAAAATGTTAGTACTTGACCACAGGATAGAAAACTAAGTCATATGGAGCACACAATGTAAAAAGTGTGCTGGCTTCTTGAAATTGCTTCTGGCATTTCTTATGGAATGTATCTCCTTACTTTCCTTTTCCCTCCCTCACCCAGCAACTTCCACCACACCCACCCACTCAGTATTGGATGCTGAGCTTGTTGATTTTACAGCTACATTTTAAAGGCAGCATTACTTAGAACTTGTGTGGAAGTGGAGACACCATTTTCACAGTGCATCCACACTCAACAGTTCTTCATCCCTTCTCTTTGAGTTTCCAGAGTACATGGCAAGGACTTATGTAAAGATCCTGTTGGTTAACCTCACAGCTTTGCTAGTTGACTGTGTATCTCACCTTAGGAAGTAGGTCATCTTCACACAAATCCACTGTATATCAAGTGGAACTTATGGACTGCTGCCAGTCAGAGTTCTTTCCCTCATGCCACAGCTTCAGTATTATTTCCCCTACAACATGTAGGACATCAGAAAACTCTTCATTTTCTCAGACAGGTACAGTGGCAAATGTCCATAATTCCTACATTTAAGGAGGCTGATAAAAGAGGATCCTAAGTGGGTGACTAGTCTAGGCTAGATTATGACACCCTGAAACACAACAAAACAAAACAGGAGAAAATCAGAAGAAAAAAAATACAATTATCTTAATTATATATACTTTTACTTCCTGCTCTACTGATTTTTAGCCCTTTGAGGGTAGCACATCATGGATGAGCCCTTACTGACACTCCTGTGCCTTGAGAACTGTCTGTCATAGTTTCTAGCTTGTTAGATAGAACAAAAAATAAGAAGCATATCAGCAAATATCTAATGCAAAGTACCTGCTTAATATATGATAACAATGGATGCTTCTGCTTTATGTTCATCCAAAGGAGTGCTAGCAATGGTTTGTTTAGTCAAAGTACACTCTCAGTGGTGTGATTTGATTCCAAAAATCATCTCTAAAGTCAACCATGACCCAACATTCTCCCTGCCCTGACATCCATCCTATCCAGCTTCCTTTCTTGTCCCAATCACTTGGACATCTCTTCCTGGTTGTATCACCAATGACTATAAGAAGAATGGCTAAACATCTTATTAATAAAGAACCCAGAGCCAGATGTTGGGGTGAAAACTGAGAGATGAGAGAATCAGAAAGTGCCAGCCACATTCTTAACATTAGGAAATCCTCAGCTGAAGGGAGCTACTTCCTGTTTACTCATGCCTTATATGCCTTTCTGTGTTCTGCTCTCTTACTTCCTTTCTCCACCTAGCTTTATCACTTCCTCTTTCTGCCTAGCTCTATCACCTTCTGTCTGTCTGTCCAGACCTCCAGACCTCTATGGTTAATTAGCACTGGGATTAAAAGCATGTGCCACCATACCTGGCTCTGTTCCCAGTGTGGCCTTGAACTCACAAAGATCTGGATGGATCTCTGCCTCCTGAATGCTAGGATTAAAGGTGTGTGCTACCACTGCCTGACTTCAGTGTTTAATATAGTGGCTGGCTTTTTCCTCTGATCCCCAGATAAGCTTTATTGGGGTGCATAAATAAAATCACCACAAATGACAGCCATTTTAAACAGTCCAGCAATGGTTAGGCTCTCTGTTCAGAGACTGGTAGCAAAGTTGTTTTTCTCCTCCACACTCTTCCCTCTCAGCCATGATCCAGAAACACGGGGCAGTAGTGGCTTACAATGCCTTATAATTAAATCAGCCAGTTCAACACCCATACCATCTTTAGGAAAAACTTGAAAGACTGAACTGACTTTTTGTCTGAATTAACTGATCAGCTAAGAAAGATCTGGCCATCATTTGGGGCCTGAAATGTACTTTGACACCAAAAACTATAATTTTCAAATCACTTTTAAATATATAATGTTATTTAATTTATGGTATTATGATAAAGTTATAACTCCCAAAGCTATCATCACTAGAAATGACCCAAGTCATCATCTCCTTCAGTTCCTTTATTCCTAGCATCATGATGGTGGTAATGACACAGAAGTACTGATTTGAATTATCTTATCCCTTTGTAGGAAAATTAATAGAGTTTTTAAATTAACTTTTAAATTGACTTTGACCAGCCAGTGTTTCTCTGTCTCAGTGATATTGTAACCTGTGTCAGTCACTGAGATACATAATATTCTATCTTATCTGGAGGTGGATTTTAAAACTATATTCTTTGAATATTGTTTAAATTAAATATGGAAAGAAAAATGTAAATCAGAAAATTTTAAATATGAAGATGCACTGACGTTGGCAGTTGTCACCCATGTGTTATCTTCTATCGGGAGACATGGAACAGGCACAGATCTTGCACCGTATTCTGCAAACTCTGATACAAAGCTTGACATGTGCTAAAATGTCAACTCTACCAACATCAGTCACTAGTTCTTTCCTTGGAAGTGCATTCTGTTCAGTTTTCAGAACAGTGTCATTCCAGATACATCTTTGAAAGTTCCAGAAGGTATTCAGAAGCAAAAGAAATCTATTAATTTTCCTCAGTGATTTATTACGTGTTTTTGTGGAGTACGGGTAGTTAGATATTTACATGAACTTTGTATTTTCAAGACAGGGTCTTACTATTTAGTGTTGGCTGTCTTAGAACTCACTATGTAGACTATGCTGGTCCCGAACTCTTAAGTGCTGGAATTAAAGGTGTGTGCCATTATGCTTGCTCTCACAAGAACTTTCAGCAAATGTTTTACACCAACACTGTTTTCATGAAAAAGGAAAGAAGCCTTGGCCAGCAACAAGTCCCAGGTTAAACCATGGAATCTGTTTTCTGGAGTGGTCTATGCTTTTTGGAGGGAGCTGAGAGTGAGCTTTGATATTTCAGGCAAATTCAACGAAACTACTATTGCTTGAATCATAGACATTAACATAGTAAGATGTCTGTTTCTTCAGATTGTTCCTACCTTGGTGATGAACTACTTACACCCTCACTTCATGGATGAATTAATTCACACGTAAGGGTTTAAGTGCTAAAGCATATCACTTAGATAGTTCAAACACAAACAGGTACTTCTCCTGTTACAGTGCTTGAAACACTGACATGTTTGCCTATGTAGTTGTTCATGAGCCTTCCTAGAGCCATCCTTCTCATGCATGCACACATGCACACACACACACACACACACACACACACACACACACACATTCACCCCACAGTAAAAAGACTTCAGGGATGTTCATGTCTTTTTAATCACTGTTTCCTGGCACCCTACTTGGTAGAAAGTGACAGTTCAATTAATAGTATTTAAAAAGATAACTATACATTATTTTAATTAGAGGTTATGAATGTTTCCTTATATTTGCTTTAATAATATCATAAAACCAGATATTTTGCATAAAGAGAGGAACATTTGTTTATTTACTCATTTAAAAATATGAAGTATTAAACTTAAAATAAAAATGTGTATTAAGGCAGATTTCACATTGCTTGATAGAGCCCAAATGAAGCTTAAAAAATCTTCATTTGTTTTGTACTCTATATAAGTAGAATCTGCAAAATAAGTCCCACCACCTTCAGGGAACATTTCATTTCCCTTTGTGGTCTGAGCATGAGCAAGCAGCACAACTCACATCAAAAATTAACTCCAGCAGTATTGTACCTCCCTGCTACTGTCATTATGAAAGGCCTCCAGGTGCTCAGTTCTGAACCTCTTTCAGGCAGGAAATTGTTCAGGTCTTTTTGACAGATTTAGAAACAGAGAACCAATAAATCCATCTGCAACCTCAAAGACTTATCTGTCAGTTGCAGACTGACAGGTCTTTGTTTTGTTTTGCTTTGCTTTGCATTATCCTGAGGCAGTGATGGCTGCTAATAATTGGGACATAGAAATAATCAAAGAAGAGACACAAACAGCATTATATATGAGAGGATCCCATCAGATGGCCCTGAGCATCATTTTTCTCATCTCCAGTGACATGCGTCAGTTTATACAATATGTTGTTTTCAAATACACCTGTCAGAAAATATCAGACCAAATTGATATTAGTTAGTATTCAGAAGGTCACTTATTCCACTGAAGGAGAATGGAAACAACATAGTAAAAAGACCAAATTCCTAACAAAATAAAAACAAAAAAGTCATTTTAACACATGCTTATTTACCAGAATTATATTATTATATATGAACTATCTATAAAATTTTGAATCATCACTTATGAGAGCAAGTAGATAGTGATTTTATCTTTCAGAAAACCAGAGTTTTATTCATGATTACAAGTGCACTCACTGTCTTTCCAAATATAATCATGAAACAAAAAGACTGGAAAAGGAAGGAGGGGAAGGAGGAAGAGGAGAGGGGGCTTTCTAAAGCTTTTCACTGTGACACATAAATAATCAGGTAATTACTCTGTCTTTTCTTTGATATATCATTCAGTTTATATAGACATTTTATTCTATGATTGTGTTTTGAAACACAATGTTCCCATTGCGTTCATGAACTGAGACATCTAGAAAAAAAAACACCTTTTAGCTGAAAGACTATATATTTGCAAAAACTCATGTTTAATTCTTGAAAATCCCTCAGCAACTTAGATTTCTTCTTTAAAAATCTGAGAAACGGGGCTCGAGAGATGGCTCAGTGATTGAGAGCACTGGCTGTTCTTACAGAGGACTGGGGTTCAGTTTCCAGAGCCCACATGGTAGCTAACAAGTGTCTATGACTCCAGTTCCAGGGTACTTGAAACCCTCATACAGAAATACATGCAGGCAAAAACACCAATGCCCATAAATAAAAATATTTAAAAAAAAAATCTGTGAAACAACAATAGAGCTTTAACAGTTGATTTTATATTGGTGAACAGTTAAAAAAAAAAAAAGTCCATTTAAATTGACATGTAAGCTGGGTGGTGGTGGCACACGCCTTTAGTCCTAGGACTCAGGAGACAGAGGCAGGCAGATCTCTATGAGTTCAAGGCCAGCCTGGGCTACAGAATGAGATCCAGGACAGGCACCAAAACTACACAGAGAAACCTTGTCTTGAAAAACCAAAAATAAATAAATAAATAAACAAACAAACAAACAAATAAATAAATAAATAAAAGACATGTAAACACACTATGTCTATCTTTGATTTTCTAATTAGTTGTGGCACATTTTTAACATATTATCTGATCCCATTACTTCAATTAAAGCAAAAGAAAAATATCCACTAAAGAGATCTAGAGATCTGCCTTTCCATTAAAGACAATGAAAATGGTTTCAGGATTCAGCATCTCTCTTGTCTTTTTTTAAGATTGTTTTCTTTGTGGTCAATTCAGAATAAACCAATGGAATGAGCAACATTAGGTATGATTGGGTTCTGCTCTGAAGTACATTTGGAGAAAAGCCATAAAATGTCAGTGAGCTCAACACGGTGCCCCCTTCGCTGCAGAACAGCCATATGCCTATCCAGGTTTTAGGTTTTCATAGCAGAGTAAATGCCCATATGTCTGGCTTCATCTGACTACTCAGTGAATTCCAATGTCAGTAATGATGTGAAGAATTCAGTGGCCTATGATGAGTTCTACCTAATAAAAGTGAGCCCACAAGTGCTCACATTTTTGCTAGTTACAACACATTGTAATTTTCAGGACATTTGACTATGAGCACACACAGAGACAAAACAGAGAAGGGGTTGGGAAGTCAAAGAACATTTGTGTGAGTAAGACTGCAGACATACTTTCACTACAGCTGGCAGAGCGACAAGGAGAGTGGCCCAGTCTGGAGTGAGTAAACAGGATGCTGCATTTTCTTCCTGTAACCTCATTCAATGCTGTAGCTGTACTTTGTTGTGAATCAAGTTCTGACCATGGTTTTGCTCTCAAGTGCAAACCAAGGGATTATTCAAAACCTAGCATCTCTGGTAAGATCAAATAGTTTCTTCTTTACTTTGCCTGAAGCTGGAGCAGGAAACTCCACCATTTCTGCTAAAGCCTTACCCTTCTCCTGCCTTGTTGGTCAGTATTTGGTGAAATGCCCCTCATAGTCCAAACATTCACAGAGAAGGGAGATTCACCATTATTTATGTCCATTAGAGCACTCGTTTGGGAACAAGTCAACCTCAACACACAGTGAAAGCAGATACGGAAAGACAGAAGACAAACACTGAGTAAGGATGAGAGCAAACAGAATCAGTTTATCTTGAGATTCCATCGCCTATTCAAAGCCTTTTGGAAGGTATATAAATTATTCTATCTTTTGAGTCAACTTTTCTGTGCTTCTTTGAAACAAAACTGTGTGAATATATATTAAGTTTAGCATTTTCTTACCAGCTTCTAATGATTCTCTCACATCTTGGTTGCTAGGCAGCACTCCAGACTCCAGCCCTTTTCTGATTTCTCACTCCATGTCACAACCTGCTAGTCCAGGTCTGATCTCCTTGAAGCCTCACTCATTAATATTTAGAATGAAAGCATCACTAGTTATGAAAGCCTTTTTCCAGGTTCGTGCCATCTTGATTAATCAGAAAGTAAATGAACATAGTGAAGCTATTTCCTTTAGGCCAATGAATTGTGAGTTTTAGATATGTACTCCCTCAAACTCCTCTTTTCCTGATCTGCAGCCCCTTAGTTACTAGCTTAGGTTGCTATTTCCCTCCCCAGGTCAGTGATGGCTGCAAGAACTCACTCCACTCCCCGTGACACTGATGCTGATCATTAACAGAGTCTCTTGAAACTGCCATTATTGCCATTATTGACTTCTTGAACATTGCATGAGTTGAAAGCCTTCTTGTATTACTATAGTTCTCTGTGTGAACTCAGCAAATAAAGATATTTTCACACTTTATCATTTTCAAAAGATAATTTTTATTAATATTTTTGCATAGGTGTGTCTCTGTGTTCATGTGTGTGATAGATATCTGAAAAGACCAAAAAAGGGTGTTGGATCCCCTTGAACTGTAGTCATAGACAGCTTTGCCCTTTCCAACATGGGTGCTTTGAATTCATGGCCCATCTCTTCAGCCCATCACTTTAGCACTTTTAAAACTACAGATCTTTACCAAAAAAGACACAGTATATCACCACCTAAATGACTAAAAATAGTATGCTATTTCTTAACCTCATAGCTTCCTTGGGTTAGCAACAACAGCATTGTACTTTGTATGTTCTGGGTCTCACATGCCAATAAGATAGGAACTATTTGGGCCTGACTTCTCATCTGAGACTCAGAGTACTCCTACAGACTCCTATAACTGTGGGTAAAATTAATTGTCACTGTAAGACTCACAGAGGCATCTTCTTCAATGACAGTGGAAAAGTGTCTCTGCCTTAAGAAAACAAAGTTACTATGAAAAATTCACATAGATAGGTAATTCCTGCCCAGAAAAAAAACCCTTTTATATTAATTTAAACATAACTGTTTTGCCAATAATTGCAAAGCCAACCCACCGTGTCTATTTTTTGCTTACCACTTGGTGACATCATAAAAGGTATGCATAACAGAGCAAGAGAACATGGACATTTTACTCTACCACAAAAGGCATCCCTCATTTCTTCTATTTTCAGTGTTTATGTTAGGCATGTGAGATAGAGATGTACTTGTAGAACATTACATTAGGAAACTTGTTTGTAAAGAAGTTAAATAAAGACAATGTTATACATAATAACAACTAAGGGATATAACAACTCAGTAGAGGAGTTGTACTGATCCAGTATGAGAAAGAAAAATAAAGACAGATCACAAATTCTGGAATGAACTATGTTTTTAAAATTGGAAGCCTTCAAAAACAAATAAAAGTTGATGGAATCAAAGATAAAAATTAAGAAGTAGTAGTCAAAGTCATGGGGATATAAAGAAACAAGACTTTATAGGATTTTGGCAATTAAGTCTGAGAACAGAAAATTAAAACAAGAAAAACTGGATAAACATTATGTTGAGAATACTGAATGTCATGGTATAACCATGAACTGGAAAAAGCTTGAGAATCTTAGGAAGAAGGATTAGTATGTTATGTTTCCTTATGGGCATGTGAAAGAAACCATCACAAGGAAAATTAAAATGCCTCAATAGGGCACTACAAGACTCAGGCCAGTCCTGCAGGAGTGGTGGTCAGAGCAATATCGGGGAAGGAAAAATAGGAGAAAGATTATAAATAGAGTTAGAAATGACAGTTCTCTCTATTACTTATAGAACTCTGGGAAGATGCCAAATAAGCTTCTTTTCTTACAAAGTAGATCCTCAGTATAAATATGAGGTAGATCATTGAATCTACTCTGAGAAAAAAAGATAAATAATAGGATAAATGGATAGATCATTGAATCTACTCTAAAAAGAAAAAGGGGAATCTATTTTGAAAAGAAAGAGAGAATATGGATATAAGATAAAAAGGAAAATTATTGAATCTACTTTTAAAAAGAAACTATTTGTTTATAAATAGAATAAATAATGAAAAATTTTCATCTGAATTTGTCAAATGTTAATGGACTAGACGTTGTTAAAATGTATTTCTTGACTGTATATATTGTATATACTTATTGGATATAGTTTTTCTTGTATTAGTTATAAGCTTTTTTTTTAAATTTTAGACAAAAAAGGGGAAATGTGGTGATATTGTGTTCTCCAAAATATTGTGCAACCTAATAAACTTATCTGGGGTCAGAGAACAGAACAGCCACTAAGATATAGAGGCCAGAAAATGGTGGCACACATGCTTTTAATCCTAGCTTTAAAGCCACACTAGAAACAGCCAGGCATGGTGACTCATGCCTTTAATCCCACAAAGTGAGCCTTTAATCTCAGGAAGTGATGGCAGGAAGCACAAAGGTCTATAAGGCATGAGGACCAGTAACTAGCCTGGTTAAGCTTTTAGGCTTTGAGCAGCACAGTTCAGCTAAGATTCATTCGGATGAGGATACAGAGGCTTCCAGTCTGAGGAAACAGGATCAGCTTAGGAACTGGTGAGGTGAGGAAGCTGTGGCTTGTTCTGCTTCTCTGATCATTCAACATTCACCCCAATACCTGGATCCAGGTTTGTTTTTATTATTAAGCACTTTAAAGATTCCTGCTACACCTCAGTGTTTATAAGAAACTGAAAAAGAGTAGGGAAGATATCCCAGATGGGATGGGAAAGAAACAATTCATTTCATTCATGGGAAATATGACCTTGATGTCATTGTGAAATAAACTACAAGTAACTCAGTAGGTTGTTTATTTATAAATGAAAACATGAGCATGTCGTACACACACACACACACACACACACACACACACACACTCACTCACACAAGCACACACATAATCCAAAGCCCTGGAGAGTACTCCCAGATCTAGATTTTGGAGTCTGAAGCATGCAAACAAGAGCTAACCCATATTTAACTTCCCAAGAATGATATGCAAAGTAGCAACTATGATACTGCAATAATTGAAAGAAATAGATAAGAAAGAACGAGATGCTTCAAAGCCGTTAGAAAGGCAAAAGTCTAATAATAAGAGAGAGTAAGATAGAGTAGGGTCACAAGAGTCACAAAGGAGCATCAATAGCACTATTTAAGACTATAGTAGAAGAAGGTGGAGACCAGAAGTTCCTGGTCATTAGCTATGGTAATTGGGCCATTGAGTGCCTTTATCAAAGCAATTTAATAGAGTGTTGGAGAAAGAAAACCACTAAAATTTGTCTGATCTATAACTGGAAGTGAAGAGAGATATAAACACTGACTATTCTTCAAGAAACCCACTCAAAGAATAAAGAGGTTTAAATTGTTCATGAGGCTCCAAATTTAAGAAAAATAAAGATTATCTTGGAAGATATTTAGTTTTACTTAATGAATATACAGAAAGAGACATTAAGATAGTAAAACACGAGTTTATGTAAGACATCGTGAATGAGAGGATGAGAATCAGAGTACAACGTGAGAATTTGTTCTGGAACTGGAAGTAACAACATCTCATACTAAGACCAAGTGAGAGCTTGTTAGAGTTATGATTTGGCTTGGATGATGGACTTCAACCCAAATTACCAGAGTTGGTTAATTTTAATTAAAACTAAAGTAAGACCCAGAGATAACATCCTATTTAGAATATTTGATTAGGTATCTTCTAAAATGACTTAGAGAAAGGATATAGAGAAAAACAGGATGATTCACTGAAGATTCAGGTGTCTACAATAGTTAATGTCTTACAAGTATGAGCCAAACAAAAACATGAGTAGAGTTATTAAACCAAAGACAGATCAATTGTCCTCCAGGTAACATTTGGGGCTACAAACTTAGCATGATTTGTTTAAGGATTATGTCTTTCTGAAATTGCACACCATCTTGTTGACCTGGAAGTAAAACCTCACATAGGTGGAACTGACCTGAGTGAGGACTTCAAGACTCAATGTTCTTCTCAGGTTTCACATATAAATGAAAAATTGAAGTTTTCACCAATTCAGCTGCTAGTATTTAAAAGAATCTTGTTTTCATGGCTAGATACAAAATAATATCAAGTTGGATACTTCCTCCTTTGAAAAATCACATGCATTCCTTTCTCTTATATGCACCTTGGATTTATTTCTCTATCTCACTCACACTGCAAACATACCAGAGAAGTTCAGAAAACCTGCATTTTCCTATAATGTTACATATCCATTTCTTAATAAATCTCTTAAGATTTAATCTCCCACTTAAATCGGTTATGGAATATTTAATGTCTAGAAACTTTGAGGGGGTTAGGTTTTGTTACAGTTTCAATTGAAAATAAGCTTAAAACACAGCTAAGATCTTTTCTGTCTTTTAAAATATATTGTCATTACTTAAATATAACAAACTTGGGAAGTGTTGCTCCCATGCATATTTTTCTCCTTTTTTTAAATTTATTACATTTGTGTTTTAATTTTACACATCAGCCATGGGTTCCTCTATTCTCCCCACTCCCACCCAGCCCCCACCTTCCTCCCAGCCCCTCCCCTCCATTCCCGTCTCCTCCAGGGCCAAGACTCCCCTGGGGATTCAATTCAACCTGGTGGATTCAGTATTTTAAAAACAAATATTCACTAATTATTCATTACAAATAAAACACATAAAGCTGGTTGTGGTGGTGCACATCTACAATCCCAGCATTCAGGAGGCAGAAGTAAAGGAATTGCTATAAGTATAAGCCAGCCTGCTATTACATAGCCAATTTTAGGCAGTCCTATAGGGAGATTCTTTATTAGAGCACAAAAAATAAATTAATTACTTAGAGTTGTGCCATGTTTTAAAAATAAGTAGTATAATATTTCATATACTATATAAGTTTTCATTAAAAATAAAATTCAAAAACATAAATTGCTCAGACAGTAAATTAACAAATTATGTGAAACACAGGCAAACATGTAAAAACATTTAAAGACAAAATGATTTGCTAAACCAAAAGATGTATTAAAATTTAAAAGAAATAGAACCACCTGAAAGTATTTTTCAAAGGAAAAACATGCTATATTTCTTAGAGACACAGTGCCAGATTCAATATTTAGTGTGTGTGTATGTGTGTGTGTGTGTGTGTGTGTGTGTGTGTGTGTGTGTGTGTGTAGCTGCTATTATACACAAGGGCCAATTGAATAGAAGGTTCACAAAAGGTACCACATTTTTGTCCCATTATTATTTCAAAATTAACCATAAAGCTAAGAACAATCATAAAATTATAAAATACCTAGAAGAAATCTTTGCACTCTTGAAGTCAGTCAATATTTATCAGAATATAAATATACATAGCAAAATGTAAATAGTAAAGTGGAATGTGTCAAAATTAAAATATTTTTTCTTTATATGATACTATTAAGGAAATAAAAGGCATGTTATATGTAATGGAATAGTTTTTCATAAACTGTCTATTAAAAGACATATATTAGCACCACGCTCTAACCAACTAAGGTAACCAGTTTTGTTTAATCCAACTCCAATGTGTTGGGTTTTTTGTGTTTCGTTCGTTTTGCTTTGTTCTACCTTACCTAATTTTATTTTATTATTACCCTTTAGAAGCCTGTTGGTTTTCTAATGAGAGGTAGAAAAGGGTGGATCTGATGGAAGGGGACATGGGGAGGGACTGAGAGGAATAGAGGGAGAAAATCAGTAATCAGAATATATTATGTAAGAAAAAATTGATTTTCAATAAAAGAAAAAAGAGAAGAAAATATGATCAGTGATTTCACCAAAATGAGATTAAAATTATAAACAGATGGAGGCTTTCGTATAAAAAAGACATATCAAATATATAAGTAACTGTCTTCTCCTAGGGCTTGCTTTTTCCAGTAAAACAAACAAACAAATAAAACAATGAAATTAGACTGATTAATAACCCTGTTTTGTAGTCCTGACTTCATGCTTGATACACAATGTGAATATGTATTACCCTTATTGGTTAATAAAGAGCTGACTTACTAATAGCTAGGTAGGATTTGGGGGCAGAGGAATGCTAGGAAGAAGGGGGGCAGAGTCTGAGGAGACACCCTGAGACAAAGAGCTAGCAGAATGGGAAGTTCGTAAAGGAACTATATGAGCCATAGGGCAGCACATACCTGTATAGAGATAGGCTAATTTAAGTTATAAGAGCTAGCTAAAAACAAGCTTAAGCTATTGGCCAAGTGTTTGTAATTAATATTTAATCTCTGAATGATTATTTGGGAGTGGCTTCCAGGACACAGAGAAACTTTGCCTATAAGTACCCACTCTTTAAATTCATGAGATGTTAAGTTCTATTGACAAACATTTGTAGTCAGATTTTCCTTTAGGCCACCAGCTCACAAATAATGACACGGAAAATTACTATTAATCATGAAACTTGGGCCTTAGCTTAGGCTTGTCCCACTAGTTCTTATAACTTAAATTAACCCATTTATTTCAATCTACCTTCTGGTGTGTGCCTATAACCTCATCTGTCCATATTGCCCATGCTGCTTCCTTATGTCTGGCTGGCAATTACTCCTTCTTCCCAGAGTTCTCTCTCTGCCTGGAACTCCTAGCTATATGCCCTGCCTAGCTATTGGCCAATCAGCTTTTTATTACACCAATCACAACAATGTATTTTCACACACTGATATCTCACAACAAAATTCTCTAGAGTTGCTTTATTGATTGCTCACACTTAGAATGAAATAGGAAATTCTTTTTAGACTTCATAATTCTCTGACTGCTATTTTGTTTGTTTGAGCTCCTTCTAGAAAGGCCTTTCACTCTTCCTCATTCACACCTGCACTGGCTTTCATAAACACCTGAGCTGACGTGTGTCCTGTCTCAGCCTCTTTCCTAATGCAGTTTACATGGAAATAGGAACCTGAGCACTGAGGAGCCAAGTAGTCCACCACTACAGCAAAGTTGCATAATTCCCATGAAAAATAAGGGTTATTTTTTTGTTTTGATTAAGAAAAGTCCAACTGAAACCACCTATTAACATTTATTCTGCTTTATACAGAATGTCATGGTTCAAATTCATGGCATTCACATAGGAATTTCTGTCTTCTTTTCAGCCAAGTAAGGCATTTTTCTGCTTATTTCCTTCACATTGCCTTGATCTCCTAAGATTTCTCTAAAATCACTTTTACTTGTTCAGTTATTACCCTCTGTTTTTTGTGACACTCTTCTATAACCTTTCCAGTGGCCAAAATTATCTACAATATCATTTTCATTCTCTTATTCCCTGGCCCTATACCTAGAACATAGTGAGACCTCAAATATTTTGACAAAGATGTGAATCTACATGAAGGTGTATGCTCACATAATTGTATTCTAAGAAGGAATTAAAATGTATTTTTGAATGTCATATTACATCATAACTTTTTTAGGAAGTCTTGTTTTCCACATTGTTTTAACTAGTTGACATTAAAGATATTAAATGACATTACTTCAGTTTTTTTGTAACCTTGTAGGTTACTTTAGCTTCCCTTTTTCAGTTCCCTCTGGTTAAATGAGAATGATACCAATAGTTCTACCATTGAACTGTGTGCACAAATGAACTTACATATATTAGCAAAGTTTACAATAGAGCCTTACACACAGGAAATGCTTATTAGATATGAAATATTTTTATATTAAGTAATTTGCTACAACATAATTGTATCTTTGGGAGGATGAGTTCTTAAATTATAAATAAACTGGTAATGTAGTTGTTTTTGAAATGTGATTTTTAAAAAAGCACCATTAATATAGAGTGGAGAAAACCTTGAATATTTCTTAAATCTCAATTTTGTTTTCCTTCTAAAACAGTTAACTGATATTTGGTGTGCTTCGTTTTCTTTAAAACTTAAGATAAATATATAATGATGTGCCAAATGCATATTTTCATTTACTGACTCCTAGTAGCTTAAATTGTGAAGCTATAACAATGTTAGATGAAAGTAAATATCAAATTTATCTATTAAAAACCAAAGTACTATTATGGATTTTAATAACAAAACTGCTTAGGTTTTCATAAAATGAACTGGGAAATGTTACTTATTTACTCTCGTAGCACTTTTCTTGGTTTAATTAAGCATCACAAAATACCATCTGTTTTCAGAGTTTGCTGTGATTCATAAATTAATAACATTAATGATAACAGGAGAAAAGTCATAATGAAACATTCATATTTATTAAGGGCTAAACTTCACAGTGCAAAATGAAGCCGCTGCTCTGCTATGAATGCCGTTTGCCCCAGCAATGTCCTTGCCATTGGCTTTTCTCATTCTCAAGCGTGGTCTTCCAATTTCATTCATTTGTCCTCTGCTCTATTACTTATTTGTCTTGGTAGTTCTGACTCTGTCCCAAAACTGTGCAATTCCAATGAAACACAGGTGCAGAGTATTTTCTGAACAATATATGTAGAAGGTAAAGCCAAGTAAGGGGTTATATATATTTATTTACATTAAAGACACCTAATTTCATGCTCATGTCTATGATGTTCAGCAAGAAGAACATCCCTAATCTGTCCTTCTTTCAACTATCTCAGAGCTATAAGCACAGTTGTTTCCGAGAAAAGGTTAACACAGTTTATGCAATGAACGTATTTATATCTATGCTTCCTTCTTTTCTTATGAAAGATATTTCTATGATGCAGCTGAGCCCTAGATAGAGCAACAGCAGAGGTCTGACTTGCAAGCAATATATTTTGAGACAGGGTTTCTCTGTATAGCTTTGCGCCTTTCCTGGAACTCGCTTTGTAGACCAGGCTGGCTTCAAACTCACAGAAAGTGTGCCACCACTGCCTGGACAGAAATGCCTTATTTTACAATTTTGCTACGTTGATGTCAGAAATGACAATTTTGTTGTCTCTGAAGTTGCTAGAGGGAACTTGTATACATGCATGCTTTCTCTTAATTCCTGATTCTGCTAGAGACATGTGTAATTCTTTGGTTATAGGTGTACCATCCTCATTTATGCTATTCTTTCCTTGTGTCTGTTTTTATGTAAAATTTTTTTCCATATTCTTATAATCACCCATAAAATTGGGTACAGCCCAACATAAAATCACTGTAACTAATGGCATTTCTGATTTCACAATAAGGATTCCTTTAAGGGTCCCAAGCGGATGTTAATTGGAGGGAGGATGACTATTCAACTAGCAACAGAAACAATTCCAAATACAGACTAGTGGAAAATATAGGGACTATACTAGTGAGAGCATTCCTCTATTTCCTCCAATTAATCCAGTTCACATCAGACAGTCTAAGCATTGGCTATAGAATACTGTAGTGATTCATTTTAATTTTTTACTTATTTTATTTTATATTTATGGATATTTTGTCTTCATGCATGTCTGTGAACTATTTGCATTACTAGAGCACATGGAGGACAGAAGAGGATTTTCAACCCTTAAAGCTGAAGCTACAGAGAGTTGTGTGCAGTCATGTTGGTCATTGGTCATCTATCCTAGGTATTCAGGAAAAGCAGCCAGTTTTCCTAACCACTAAAAAACTATTCATCCAGCTGAATAATGGCTAATTTTGTCAAGTTGACACAGCTAGACTCACCTAGAGAAAGAATCTCAGTGAGGGACTGTCTGGATCAGTTTTATCTGTAGTCATGTCTGTGAGGAAATGCCTCGATCATCTTACTGAGCTGTGAAGAACCAGCCTAAAAGTGTGTAACATCTTCCTCTGGGTTTAGACTCTAGACTGTATGAGACTAGAAAAATATGACTGTGCATTCAGCATGAATGCATTCTTATTTTTCTCTCTACTCTTTGCTGTGGACATCATGCTACTGGCTTCTCCAAGTTCCCTGGCTCAATTTCCCAGCAGTGACAGATGACTGTAACCTGGAATTCTAAGCTAAAACAAACTTTTCATCTCTTAAATTATTTATTGTCATAGTATTTTACCGTGGCAACAGAAATGGAAGCAGGACAAAGTAGTTTGAAGTTGGATTCTATTCCCAGAGAAGGGAAGAATGAGAATTACTAGATGAATTTTAATTCAAAGGTAGAAAAATGTCTGCTTTTCCCTCCCCAGCCTGCTATTATCTTCTTTATGTGTTTGTTTTCAATGTTCGCATTTAACAATTTTTATGTTTGAATAAAGAATACAATAGCAAACAATAGCCTTGCCTGTTCCTTTGAATATGAACATTTTAACCTTAGTAAGGGTTAGAATCTAAGGTGCTAACTTGTAATCACTTGAAATACAAACAAGTGATCTAGCTCCAGACCCACGCTAGGGGATCCAATTTCTACTCCCCAAATCTCCTTGTCAGTCATTTTCTAATTAGACTCCTTTCAAAACTTGATATCTAATCAAAGTATGCTCATATCGCTTTTCAGACAAAACAGAAACAGATGAAACATGCAACTTCTTTCTAATAGAAGAGTATTGTCTTCTATAGTTAATAGGTTGATTATTGAGTTCTAAGTCACAGTTGGATAAGAAAGAGAAGGTAGGATGTGTTATTGTAGAATAGAGAAGCTATTGATAACCATAGTGCACTGAAAATCCAAAAAGCTAGATGAAAAGATTTTGAAGTTTGAAATATATATAAATTGTTTATGTTGAAGAGATATGTTTAATCTAACTTAAAATGTATACACTTAATAAAACATCATGCTATCTATTAATATACATATTTATGTTTTATGTATCAATAAAAATTCATTTACTTAATATTTTAAAAAAGAGCACTTCTGGTGAAATTATACAGTCCCTGTAGATTCCCTCTAACTGGAGTTGGTACATTTTTATAAGGGCTTCTGTGAAACTAGTCTTTATGTTTTCATGTTTTTCATCCTTTATCATATGTCCTAAGAAAATCTCTGTGCAGTTTAGTTTTTCTGTCAACTTGATGAAAGCTAGAATCATCTGGGAAAAAATGAAACCTTAACTTAGAAAACACCTCCATCAGATTTGTCTGTAGTCAAGTCTATGGGGCATTTTCTTGATTAATGATTGATAATCTAGGGTAGTACTACCTAGTCATGGGTTGTATAAGAAACTAGTCTGAGCAAGCCACAGAGAGCAAGTATGTAAGCGTGTTCCTTCATGGTCTTTGTTTCTGTTCCTTTTTCCAGCTCTGTCAATGGACTGTGACCCATAGGTAATCCAGAGAAACCCATTTCTCACCAAGTTCTTTTAGTAATGGTCTTTATTCCAGCATTGGAAAGCAAACTAGAAAGTCTACATGGCAGTACACCTGTGGGCTGTGAAATGAGCGGCAATATAAATGGAGGAAAGAGTATTTAAAGACAAGTTTGGTTGTGTTTCTGTGGACTCCATCTATTAGTGCCTCTTGTATGATGAACATTTCCAAGTGTCTTAGAAATCATTCAGTTTCTAAATATTCCCAGCAGCAAGCTAAGAAATGCCAAAAAAAGAATCTCCAGACCTATTTGTCAACTTTTACTCCTATTAATTATATATATGTATAATATATATATGTAATACATATATATATTATACAGTACTATTCCAATGAATTTAATTTGAATCATTTTCTAATAACAAGGGAAACAGTAATAGCTTACTCTATTAAAGAATGTGCCTTCCATCTATAACAACAACAACAACAACAAAGCCATAAGACCACAATCTTTTGGTTTTCTCAGCCCAATAACCAATTCTAAACATCCACACTTCCAAGGATCTAAGAATTTAAATGACTGTGGTGGTGGTCAGCCTCAGTTTGTGTTAGAGGAAAAGAGACATTCTAAAACAACTTATGGTTCACAGTTCAGAAGATTCAGTCCATGGTTCACTGGGTCCAGTACTTTTGCAAAGGCAGAAAACCATTAAGGGAGGGCATAGTGGAAGAGAGACACTCATTTTGTGGTACCCAGGAATCAAAGAGAGATAAAAGGGAATCAAGAAGAAGGTAAATCTTTCAAGGCACAACACTCTTCCCAGGGTCCTACTCCTTCCAAACAGGCCCACCTCCTACTTCCTTACAGTCTCTTCAGCATGAAGTCACTAGTGAGTTAACCCACTGATATGAGCTCCTCAAGATCCATGATCTTTCAATCAAACTGCCAGACAGCTGATAACTAAGTCTTTCAGGGCCTCTGAAGGACCTGTCAGATACAAATCATAACATTGAATATGGGTATTTGGTGGAAAACAGAACTAGATTCTGGATAACTTCAGTAATAGTTAAGATACTATGAGCAAAGTACAATTTCCAAAGAAATTGTATAGTTCACTGAATTGAAGGATGTCTGAAAAAGAAAATTGACTGGACTTCAGACAAGACACCAACAGCACAGTGTATTTAACACAGATTACTCCTAAAAATCCAGGCAAACGCAGAGAAATCTTGGTGGTTATAAATCTTTAGGCTCTGAATCAATGACTGTTGATTACTAATCCATAATTACCTGCTTGAAAATTAAATCATGATCCTGCTTCAAGAACTTTGTAATAAAAGTTTCATTTTCTGTATATGATAAAGCAAAGAAGATTCTTATGGAATGGGCTTGAATACACTTGTCTTAATGACATTTGTGTATTTGTGGGGAAAATTTGTGAATATCTCCATTGCCTATTTTAGACTATGTGCCTCCAAAAATAAAGATGACATTTAACTACAGCCAATGTCATTTTGTCTGATCTGTAGACAGTTACCTTACTAATAGTATGCCAGAATTCTTCCCAAGAATTTATTATTTTGAAGATTTGTTGACTTACTAAGTACGATTTCTGCATCCTACCATTCAAATGAAAACAAGATGGACATTTACATGAATTGACATATTTAAATATACCCAGAGAGAAAAAATATCTTCAGACATATTAATTCAACACAATTTAAGAATCTACAAATTTGCATTTCTATATAAAATCCATGCAGTAGATAAATCTAAGCCCTAATTTAAAACATATTCCATATGGAAAAGCTCAAGGTTTTATCAGTCAAGTGACTCACCTTCCAGAAAGAGTTTTTTAAAGTGTGGTCAAAGTTTCTGCCATAAAATTTAGAAATCATTTCTTCAGTTTGAATATTGAAAAGAAGATAATGAAAACCTTGCCCTTTATGATTTAATTCCCTTAAAACTTCTGATAAAAATTATGCTGATTCCTCTATAGAACGGATTAGCAATTCATAAACTAAAGATTAAACAATGTCCCCTTTCCTAACCTTCACTATATTGAATCTCTTTCAGTGGCTATTTATAAAAAAAAAAATCATCATTGCAAAAGCAAAGTAAAATGGTCATTTATATGCATTCAAATGATCTGAATATTTGTTAATGTCGAAGTAGAATATGTACTTAGCTGCACTTTTGCTATCAATATAATTAGTTTTAATTTCTCAGGAAGTATATAAAGAATGGCACTGGGTAATAGGTTGACACAGCGTTCCTTGATTTTGAAGTTGTTCTAGAGTCTTTTCAGGTGAGCAGGGACAATTTAAAAGTTGTTTGGATTCTGTGTCCTTCTAAATGCTAATAATACTACTGACAGTACATAATTCATTTTAGATGATGACTTGGGTATAATGGAACTCCCAGTTAAAATTAAAGTTGTTTGATTCTACTTTTATATTCAGTAAGTAGCCAGACACTCAGTGTAACATTAGAACTTAGTTTCAACTGCTTATCTAGGCCTGGAGGTCTCAAAGATTTTTAAAGTGACCAATAAAATGTAACTTTTAATGAACAGAAATTAGTGCTACAAAATCTTTGTCATTGTAACAAATCTAAATGCTCCCAGAAAAAAAGTTATAGGTGTCTTCTTTTGAAGTTACAATTAAGTATTATTTTAAAAGGTAAGACTATAAGAGTTTAGTTTAGAACTTAAATATTTCTTTATTCATTTTTAGCACAATTGATATGCATCCACATTAACAGTCTATGTAAGTCATTGTATACACTGTGAATTCAATATCTTATCAGTTGGTCTACTTTGTGTCTGGTGCGATACAGAAATGAGCCCAGAAATAGGTTTTTTTGCAGTGTATAAATTATTTAAAATTTTGTGCTAAAATTGATGTTTTGAAATTTTAAGAAAATATTATAATTTAACAAGTTAAATGATCACCCCCATTGCAGAGTGACTCGTTTGCATATTGGCATGCTACACCATCATAGGGGGAAATTTGGAAAGATCTCAACTGTTCGTACATGTCAAAAATTGTAAAGAAAAATAATTATTTGTGAAATTCAATAAAGAAATGAAATCTACTTACTTGTAAGCATTTGAGACATGGGTCTTGTCAAACGCGGGCAGTAAGGTATATGAGATTCACATGTAAATTCCTAATGCTTGCTAATGTTTTCCAACTGAAAAATAAACTACACTTAGGACCCTGGAGCCCATTTTAATCAGCTTGAAAATACTTCATTTCTTCTAGTTCTAATTCCATGGTTGTAAGACTGGTGGACTCAAACTCTTATATGCTAACTGCAGTCAAAACCACCATCTTGGCCTCAAAATTTACAACAGATCCCTTGCTTGTTTTGCCTTGGGCATCAGGAAATTTCCATCACTTACTGTACTGAAGAGCTCTAATTTTGTAACTTGGGAGAGGAAAGGCACATAGTGTTCATTAGCAAACTCAAGGTTACAAAGAGAAGGGCTACATAAAATCCTATTTTCAGAAATATACCCAGCAAAATCTCTTGGGCAAAATGATGAAGGGTACTTGGAGAGTGTCCAGTTCCCTATATGATAACCATTGAAACTACCTGATAAAACAAGACACAGAAGAGATGGAAAAATAACCACAGTTAGTTTAAGAAAATATCAAGGAAAGCAATGCACAGTTGGACAGCAGTGGCACATGTCCTTAATTCCAGCATTCAAGAGTTAGAGCCAGGTGAATCTCTTGAGTTCAAGGTCATCCTGATCTACAGAGCGAGATTCAGGACAGGCACCAAACTACACAGAGAAACCCTTTCTCAAAATACCAGAAAAAAAAAAAAAAAAAAAAAAAAAAAAAAAAAAAAAAAAAAAAAAAAAAAAAAAAAACAAAACTAGGCTGGAAATACTAAAAACATCAATGAAGAAAATTCCTTTAAAAACTGTGTAATCAATTTGCAGAAAGGAAAGCTGTAATGGTAATGGACAGATTGTTGAAAACCAAAAGGTCACAATGCAGTGGGACACAATGTTTGAAGAAACACAACCTTCATCTTCATGAGCATTAACGTAATGACAATTCAGTCTTTTTGACAGTTTCATACGTTTATGTAATAATGATTAGTCATTTGCATCCACCATCTCATCGAATCTTCTTTCCCCTCCCCTAAAACCTTCCCTTTCAACAAGTCCCCTTGGCTTTCTTTCAGCAGTGGGTGTGGCCCACTGGTTTAATTAGTCTCTTGGCCAGTAATGGGCCAGAGACAGTTGACTGGGGTATGTGCAACTTAACCTTGGCTGTGCCGCTGACAGAAACAACCACCATTAATTGCCCATAGTTCTTCTTTGTCCTTAATCTTTGGGCAATTTCGGCAATACTTTATGGAACATTCATAGTTATATTTTAATGTTCGTAGTTTTTACATGTGCCATGCAGAAGAAAGCTTTTCTCATTCATTCTTGTCTCTATATTTTCTTTCCCTAAATGCAATTTAAAATTTTTTCTTGTTGTTAAAGATAGTCTAACCTGAGTTAGAAGCCATCTCTCCCCTGCTGAAATGCCTCCTGTGACCACCTTGTGTTAACAGAGGGCCAGTGTCTCCCCATTGCCGTCCAGATCCTCCATGATTTCACTTCTAATGCTGACTCTCACTCTGGAGCCTTGGAAGTCACCGCTGCCGCTGCCTGATTTCTCTTCAGATGTTCTGCAGAACATTCTTTTGGGGATGTCCAGTCAGAGGAAAAGGACAGCAGAATAAATACTCTAACAATACATCATCTATAAAGTTATTCTTTCTAATTCTTTCATGTTTAATATTTCTAGAACTTCACTGAGAAGTATGTTGATATCTTACAAACTCAAATTTCAGACATATATAAAAAATGCTGCAATCAACAGCAATTTTTTTCCCTCAGGGAACAACGATTTTAGAATTGGAGATTCTCTATAGCATAAAATGATCTTAAATTCTTGCTAAGGACATGACTATTATTTTCAAGAGGAATATAAAGGACTTTATTTCTTTAGTGAATGATAAATAATTCTGAAGCATATGTTCCACTGGCCTTGTTAATTAGGATGTCTTACTCTGTGGATGCTGCAATCTGGGTGTGGTCCCTGAGCTGATTACTCATCTGAGTAGCACACTCTGAAAATAGCAAACCAACACAGTCTGCTGGCTCTGGATTTTTATTGTTTGTGTGGCTACAGGAAATCAACTCTGCCCTAATTTCCTACATGATTCAGTAGGGTGAAACCCAAGAGTACAGGGTCTCATGTGACCTTTCAATACACCCCCAGGATATACTGACTTTGTGCCTATTAGTGTCAGGAATATGTTTTCTTGCTATATTCGTAAGTAAAACTTAGCTATTGTGAAGCTATGGATTTTAGCTTGAAGAACGTTTTAAAATATGCAAAATTTGTGGTTGAAAATTTTGTAAAGCTTAAAAATGAAAAGAAAAACTATTCAAAATACTACACTTAGTCCCAGATATCTAACATAAGTAAAATCTATCTACGGTCTAACAATAATTCTATTTTTATTTTTTTAAGTATAAAATTCTCAATTTTTTAACTGATTTTATGGAAACTCATAGTAGGCATGGCCATTTCAACTGTGGTTTATAAATTTGATATATATTCACCAAACTTGCAAGTACTTCATAATAATAATGTAAAAAAATTCTAAAACTCAGCATGCATTTTCTAAGAAAACACTGGTCATATTGATAGATGGATGCCACTAGCAATATGGCTGCCCCTGTGGAAAAATAAAATAAAATAAAAAATATTCAAGTCACCCCATCAGCTGCACAGCTATCAGGCAAAGCTGGAAATGCAAGGCAGGAACTGCCAGTGACATTTTCAGCTAAACACCCTTGAAAATCAAAATGCAAACATGCCAGCATGAAGATCAACTCATTCTAGCCTCAATTTAAACACAAGGAAATAATAACAGTTATCCCTGCCCCAAAATGTTTACATAACAGTAATCACACAGTTCACATATTCTGAAAAAAAATACATTGTTAGGGTAGTCAAAATCTGGCATATATACATTTTTCACATTTTACACACACACACACACACACACACACACACACACACATAGAAGATTTGACTAGAGTAAAATGAAGAGGTATATAATGAAAATTAAACATGCACATACACACAACCAAGTAGAATTGTACATACATAGTCGTGCACTGACACACAGTTACACACATGCAGACACATACACACAGATAGTAACACAACACATAAAAAGTCATACTCTGACACAGTTATACACATGCACACACATACAAAGCAACACATACATAATCACACTCTGACACAGTCACACACATGAAGATTTGTATATAACACACTCTGATACATATTACACACATGAATATTCACATACACACAATCTCACACACACAGTATCACACACATAGTTATATACTGACACACAGTCACACACATACAAATCTTGTACTTGCATGCACACAAGCACACACACACACACACACACACACACACACACACACACACACACACACACATTTCTATTTTCCAGAGCATCAAGCCAATTTCAAGAATGCTGGCTGTTCATTCAGTTATCTTTAGTTCTTTGAGATGCTGCAGATGTCCAAAAAGCTAAGTCAGCACAAGTGTTATCAATGGAAAATTCCTAGAGACTCCATTGAGATAAACTTGGTCATTGATACTAAGGCAAAAAACTTCTGGCTTTGTACACCATTTGCTGACTTCTGTAAGAAATGTGATTTCTGCAGAAGTTTTTTAACAATGATCCTGTGTTTGGGTTGGATGTAATTGTCTGTACTTTAAGCTTTCTGTATATTAGATGTCTTACCATACTCTCCCTCAGAAGCTCTATAAGGATTTAACTTAGCTATTGTCAGGTTTATTGGTCAGATCTCTCTTTTAAATGTCTGTAACCTCTGCAAAAATCTACTACCACCCCATTTTGGACCTAAAACTGCCATGTCACTGGAACATTGAAAGCAAAGTGCAATAGCTTTCTATACTTTTCACAGATTTCACCATGGTTATATTTCTCCTGATATGAAAATCTCTAAACTTGGCTGTTGAATGCTTCCTTTCCAAAAGAAATGCAGTGAGTAAAGCAATCAAAGATAAAAAGAAAACATCAAGAAGAAAGCAAGAAGTGGATAAGCCTGCTGAATGAGCTGATGAGGCCCACAGCTCTCTGCTCTTTGGATCCAGACAGTTCTGTGACTGTTCTGAAATTTTATACTCGGCACACAGCTTTCACTTTATGCACAGTCCAATGTGGAGAAACAGACCAGCCTTCATTTGTTGCAATTCTATCTCATAAATCATTTTAAAATCTGACCATATCTTAGACATTTTTACCACGATAAGGTACCTCAAACATAGCAGAGACCAAAAGAAACTAAGAAATACTTAAAGTAATCTGCATGTTTTCTGACCTGCTCTGTCTCATGTTTGCCTTCAAGTATGTAGGCTCTTGATGTCTATAATGATCCCATTAAAATTTTGCATTCTTCAGGCATCTGTTATACCACTGCATTATATCTATCAAAATACTAGCAAAAATCTGAGTGTTTTACTGCTCTGTAAAGCTTATTGAAACCCACCTCCTTTCTTACATGTTATCTAACAATATAATTAACCAAACCAGCTGTATTTCTTGATAGTGTGGTGTTATAAGAGTCTAGTTGCTTCAATCACTTTCAAAATCAAAATGAACCACTTTTTTATATGCATGTTGTATTTACATCACTCCCTTCCCCCTCTAGACATTATCACGCTCCCCTTTCATGTTCCTGGCTTCTTATTCCTTAATAAATACTATATGAATATATAAATATAACCTGTTGAGTTTTACTGAGCTTTGCTTGCATGTATAGGGTTTTAAGAATGATTATTTGGTATTAGATAACCATTTGGTAGACACATTTTTGGGAAAGATTTTTTTCCCATTCTCAGGAGTCATTAATTGCCTGTAGTTCATCATCTAGGGGTGGGGCCCTGTGAGATTTCCCCCTTACACTCTGGCATGTCAACTGGTATTGACATTCAGGTCTTGGTTAGGTGAGCATATTGTTAAGATTTCATGGTTACAGTCCCTTGTTGTATATAGAAAACACAATCTCTCAGCAGATATCCTGGTCCTCTGCTCTTATAAACTCTCTCTCTTCTTCTGAAGTGTTCCCTGAGACTTAGGCATAGGATTTGTGTTGTAAATGTATTAGTTGGTGCTGGGTACTTCATGGAAAGCAAGAACCATTTTTTAAAGCTGGAGTTCAGATGCTTTCTAACAACTGATCCATTTTTACCCATCTCTGGAACTACCCTCAGGCATAATGATCAAGAATCATTATGATGATTCTTTCATCTCCTAATAATATTCTTATGAGCAAATTAATGAAACATTTTCTTCAAATCTTTTTACCTAAGGTCCTTCTAAAATGTGACTTTTCTCTTCTTCTCAATTTACTTTTGATTTATCTTTCTGAAAGAGCAACTCCCACACATCTTTCCTAGAAATGATGTCTCCATTTAACTATTTCTTCCTTCCTCTGCTGTTTTATTATTAGTTGTGCATTAATTCCTATTGAGCCATAGCTTCCTCTTCAGTAGTACATTATGATCCTTTAATATAGTAGTGTAATATATGACTCTAGCCATATATGATTGAGACAAATGATAAAACTTTATAGTTTGTGAAATAGTTTTTCTTCATACCAAGTAAGCAGATGAGAATGGTAATAGATATTCAGACTCTAAAGTCTAAACTCTGGTAGAATAAAGCATCTGCTGATAACTAAGGGAATGCATTTATATTTATAAGTTGGTTATATTTGTGCATTCATTGAGAGAGAATGAGAAAGTTACACAGGAATAGGTATGTATCAGTGACAACTACATAAACTCAAAAAAATAAATGCAATGGCTATTTACATTCCTGAAAATAAATTACTAACCATGGCTTCCTTAAGTGCCTCCAGCTCTTTTTCAGGCAATCCTAGAAGTGTCAGTTGCTCTGACTATGACATGAGTGAAACAAAAATGTAGTACACCAATGCTCTTGTTCCCTCCAAACTCACAAACATGTCAGCCAGTGCCCTAAAATGGTACCATAGAATGAGGGTAATGTGTAAGCAGATTTTCCACTCTCACCTTGAGATGACACACCAATCTGGATATAATATTCCTAGGGAGCTATATAATGGTACAGTTTACATTTGGGTTTTAATCCTTTCCTTACTAATTCAATATTTTCCCAAAGCTATTTCTCACTGTTAAAAAGAAAGTTATGATGGCAAAATGTTCTTTTTTTTCTTCCTACTACATGAATCATATTTAAACTTTTATATTAACAAATGATCTTCTATACATTTTTATAAAAACTGAAATTTGATATATTCCAATCTTACCGAGTCATAAACAGTTCTGTTTTCCTTCAGCATTTAGATTTTATTCGTTTTTCAAAAAATATTAAATTAACATACTGAATAATAAAAGAGTCAATAAGATGTTTTTACAAGCTTTATGTATAAATCCAGGGAAAGGACTGTAGAAACGCTGACAGATTGAAGGCAGTAATACTTAATGGATGCACACTGCAAGATAAACTATGTTGTTTATGGAAATTTGTAACAAATAATCTCAGAAGGCCATTTCCCTTTATCAGGGAAACAATGAGAATAGATCATAAAATACAAAAACAAAACAAAAACCCACTTCTGGATTACTCTTAAATCAGAGCTGAGATAAAAATTTTAAAGTAAATCTAAAATCAAAATGAAATGCAGAAAAATAATGCTGTTTGCCAGTCTTTAGTTTCAAAAAGCTAGGTGTACTTGAGTTGCCCTTGAATTGCAGTGTGTCATTTCTAACTATAGTTACGGTGCCTTTTACTTAGAGAGATTAATCTTTGCTTTTGCTAAGTGCATTGGAAATCAGGAGCACTAACTATGTAAATGATGCTAGGCAATACATCCCTAAAGTATGAAATAAAGCTCTAACTAGATAATGCTAATAAATATTAATATATGGAAGGAGCAAAGGAATATTAAATGATTAAGCTGCCCAAAATAAGAATAATAATATACTTAAAGTCCTCCAGGCAGTCATTCAGTATTTTAGGACTCCACAAATATTAACAAAAGCAAAACCTGCAGAGGCCAGTATGTCCTAAAGCTTTTTGACTTAAGTAGAAGCAGGAAGGGAATTGGACAGTGTCTCCACCCTGATGAAAGACTGATTTAGTTGGCTACAGCTGGTAAATTAGTAATTCTAAAAGACAGTCTAATGCTCCATCTTCCCATATTTCAATAAACGTAGTTTCATCTACAAAAATGAGAACCTTTGAGTCCTTTTCTTTAAAAAGAAATTGAAAATCAAAACATATTTTGAAGATTTTAGACTTTGAAGTATTCACTTCTAAACTAACCTCTGTTTCTAGTTATGTTTTGCTGTTACTGTTGTTGCTGCTGTTGTGTGGGTTTTTTTTTTTTTTTTTTTTTAGATAACGGTATTATAAAGACTAGAGCAAAGGTGGTAGGTGATGTTCAGCAGAATGCAGAGTTCTCTGTCACCTAAATCAGAAACAGTGATGTGGTGTGCCACAAGCGTTGTGCTATGGAACTATTCTTGCAGCTTCACACAGCAGAATATGAAATGAGTGACAAGTTGTGGAATTACCCAACACCAGGCAGACCGTAGAAAGGACCAGCTTTCTATTTATTTTTTATTGGTTCCAGTATTAGAAGAATATCATGCTCAGATCATAAAATAATATCAGATCAATTGGGCATTCTTTCTGGTGCTGGCTTTGGAGTGGTGAACAATATCTTCTAATATCATCCACAAAATACTTTCCTGATAATGTGTCAGTGGGTTGAGGCTGTGAGTTTTCATTTAATTGGTTTGGTTTGTTAGTAGTGGTGGTGATTTTTTTATATGATAAAGATAAAGAGAGTAGATGATGGCAATCTTGTTTGATTGCCAGATAAATGTTCAAGTGCCCCATGACACCCTTCATCACCAACCTCCAACTCAGCCCCACCAGGGAAAAGTTGCATTACACTTTAATATATAGCAGTGGACTAAAAGCTCTACCTATTGCATTGAGATTATTTTTCTTTCTTGAAACACACCAAGTTTTATACTGTACATCAGGAAGCTGAATTGGCAATGAGGAAAGCGGAGCTTCTAGTCACAGAAACAATGTTGGAATTTAAATTGTTCTTATTTATGGGGATTATGCAAAACTGACAAGAAAATGACCTGGAAACACCTGAGTGTCTGTAATATGGCTGCCACCCTCCTTGTAAAACTCAGAGGGACACCAGCAAATGGGAAAAAGGATTAGTCAAAGAAGCAGCACAAAGCAGATAGCATGAAACAAAGAACCTATAGATGTGATTTCAAATAATTCAGTGACTTTCTATAGCGTGCATAGCTTTTAACCTCAATAGAAACCAATTCTTAATCCTGCAATTACCCATCCTTATCGCTACTGCCCACACATGCTGACGATTGCTAGAGTTCTAGATGACATTCTTTTCATTAGTATGGCCAATGGGAAATTTAATTAGAGATACATTTCTTGAATGGACAAGGGAACATATAAGGATTAACAAATTAATTCTATCATTTAATTACATTTAAATGTTTACCATGCTGTATAGAAAGTACTAACACTGTAGTTCACCCTCTTTTTTTGGTTTTTCAAGACAGGGTTTCTCTGTAGCTTTGGAGCTTGTCCTGGACTAGCTCTGTAGACCAGGCTGGCCTTGAACTCACAGAGATCCACCTGCCTCTGCCTCCAGAGTGCGGGAATTACAGGCATGCACCACCACTGCCCTGCCTTAACCCTCTTTTTAATCTGTTCTCTCTTATGTAATGATGAAAACACTTTTTGAAGAGGAGGAAAAGTGGGATTTTCTTCCTGCTAGCTTGTGTACTGACTAAACAGTAAGAAACTATCACCCTAGTTTCTTCTGGAACCTATCAGTTCTTGGCTACATTCTATAAATGCAGGCATTTGGAAGAAAGCAAACAGATCTGCAGGTAACAGAAACCAGAATATGCCCTGATGGAGAGATAAGAATCTGTAACTAAATGGATCCAGGTAGAGTTTAAATAGAGTCATGGAAAGAAACCTGGTGGGATATTTAGAGAGATAGACACGCTTGTTCACAAAACTCCATTAGACAAGCCGACAACTAAATTCCTCTCCCTAAAATAGTGTAATGGCTGCCTATGTGCCTGCCTGCCTGCCTCCCCCTCCCCTTTGTCCTTAATATGCATGCCTTCACAGGTACAATATCTTCCTTCTGTGGTTGATTCCTTGGCCAGCTACAAATAAGGCCCAGCTCTGAAGCATTTGCAAAATCACTCAAACCTTTCCACATACGTGCTATAACTTGCCTGTTATTGTTTTGACATTTAGGAAACAGATGCATGTTTTTTACTTTGGAAGGCAGACATCTGTTCTTCAGGATTCAACCCAGAAGCTGGAGTCTTCCGGCAGGAGCACATGAAATTAAAGACACTCTTCACCACCTTGCCTGTATTCATACCCCTCAATTCAAGATATTTGAAAGAAACAGCAAAAGAAGGATCTATGAATATGCTCGCAAGCATGAAAACTCTGCTGACATTGATTAAATAAGTCCATACAATGTTCACTGCAAAGTAATCTATGCTAATGCAATTTACTAGGAAGGAAGAAGGAAGCTGAGCTGTGAGCTGTGATGGATGGAGCATTGCCGCAGGAACCAGGTAGCCCAGCACTTCAGAAAAATCGCATAATCCCCATGAAAAATAAATTCTGTCTGTTTTTATTAGGAAAAATCTAACTTAAAATGCATAAAATCATTTGTGTCTGGTTCTGGCATGTTGAATGCCATGGTTAGAGGGAAGAAAAATATTCACAAAACATGCATAGAAGGAATTCTTTTTTGAGCATTGTTTTGCTTGGACTTTATTTTGGGAGGTGTCCCTGTTCTGATTTTACTCTGAAATATCTGGGTTGCCAGTTCCATCAAAGGGGAGTTTGTGAAATACAAAATTGCAAAGCCCTCGGAACATGTCTACTTCATCTGGAATTTGTTAATATATTAACTCAATATTCTCCAGGGGGAAAATGGTATGTTTTAGATGAATTTTGGATGTAAATTCTAAACAGGTGGACAGAGCAGCAGGAGGGTGATATCAGGCTTCCCGCAGGGGACCCACACCATATAGTTGTAGAAAATGAATCACAGGGATTGGTGGTAAAGCAAATCAGATTTGCCGAGCCGAGTATTTATACATGAAAGGAGCACAAATGCTCAGTAAATTACAGATTGGGAATTCAAAGCCACACATGCACAACTTTCCCTCATGCAGACTCACTGCAGGCTACTAACCGTCCTTTGCAAGAACAATGCACATATTTTTAATTTAATTTTTAAAATCTTGGGCGTTCGTCTCTGCACTCCCATGGTGAAGAACATTTCTTTCTATATGCAATATCGCACGTGTTTCCGGGCATGAAGTTGCTTTTTAATTACAAGCAGCATTTGTGAGCTTCCTGCTGGTAACACCATTTGTGACATTGGCAGGAACTGAGTCCAAATGGAGAGAAGATGAACTCTCTACCCGCCCTGTGAAATAAAACAGAGGAGAATAGTGTTATTTGGAAGCAAGGTACACATTGTCCTGAGAATAAGTAACGGATGTTGTTTTGGGTGCATATTCCCAGTGGAGAGGAGGGTGTTTTTGTGAAATTTCATTGCTGGTATTTTAAAAAATGGTTAGGTTTGTGTTGTTTGCCTCTCCTCTAGTTGATAATTTACAGAAAAATACTGACTAAAAGTATAATTTTAGCATATTCCCAAACTTTGTGAAACTGGTTTGTAAATGGCCTTAGTTTACAATGCAACTTTTGTGTGTGTGTGTGGCAGAGAGAAGTGAGAATAAACTCAGGACATTGTCCATGAAAAGCATCTCTATACCACTCAGCCACATCACAACCACACAAAGCTCTGAGATCATCTGTATTTGCCAGAGGCAAAGGAGGAAGGATCTGGAGTAATATTAGCCCAGACTTCTCTTGGCCACAGTGATTGCCCCAGTGGTTTTCCCTGGTGTCTTTCCCTGCATTACAAGGAATATAATAACCATAATGTAAGTAAGATTTACTGAATATTTACTACTTACAAGACACTAGATTAAATGTTTTATATTCATTATCTCACATAATCCTTACTCTAACTCAGGGGGTTGGGTAGCATCGTTATCCCCTTCACAAAATGGGTAAGGAAGCTGCAGTTGGAAGACTCTAAATAATTGTCAAAGAATACTCATTCTAACCATTGCCAGAGCCACTCTGATTTCAACCTCTCTGACAACAGTGCTGTAGAGTTCCCCTTGCAAGGTGTGCTGCTGACCGCTCTCCAAGAGCAGCATTCTAATTTTTACTCATTGCAGTTGCAGAGAACTCGCCAGCAACAGCATTCTGTTCATAGACAATGGAGTCAGCTTATTTAGCAAACCAGAAAAAGGAACCCAAAGACGGAGTGCAGTCGTCTGTGTCAAAGTGGGGATGGTAGGTTTGTGGGTTGCACATTTCTCACTTTGGATTCTAAAGAAGTTTTGTTAAAAATTTATCAAGAGAATGGAATGTGTAGGTGGTAGTGTGAGCCTCTTTGTCCTGCCAAAGCACTGTGGATCATAGCACCCTTTCTGGGTATTTCTTCCCTTGACTCTCTATGAAAGCCCACAAGTATGGTCAAACACAGAATTCCTATACCATTGTAATGAAGCAGAGTCTTTGAAGATGCAGAATTTTGTTAGTGCACATTGGTGGTAAATTGGGGTAACAAGCTCTCTGCAGCCTGAAAGACCTTTAACCACAAAGGAAAACACAGATTCCCTGATTTAGCTGCAGTTTTCTGTGTTGAATCAAATCTAAATTATTTTGGAATTTGGGGGCAACATGTGAGTGCGAGAGTCTTTATGAACATGTTGATGTGGGTGCACATGCACATGTGTGTGCCTGTGTACATGTGTAAATGCCGGGGCAGGGTCCAGGATCATTTAAAAAGTCTTCCTCAGTCACTATTCACATTGTCTTTGAGACAGTCTCTTACTTAACTTACAGTTCACCTGTTCAACTAGACTAGCTAGTCAAGAAGTTCCAGGGATTCATCCACCTCTGCCCACTCCCCAAGTGTGAGCCCCACACCCACCTAGCACTGCTATTTCAGAAGCCTGCCTTGCCTGGTTTTGCATGTGTTCTGAGAATACAAACTTAGGTCTTCATGATTGCAAGACAGCCCTTTAAGGACAAAGCCATCTAGCTACCCAGTCCTTTAGCACCTTTTTGACATTGTTTGATGCCCTGTGGTTTATCTCATGACTGCCTATCACTTAAAAACTACTATCTATAGGTTAAGACATCTGTTATTTCTTGAAATTGGGGCTTTGTGATGAAATCTGGGACCATGGTTTACATATTTTTTCAAGCTAGACAAATAGGAACTAGGCTTATGCTGTTTTCTAAAACCCTTATCTTCCAGCTCTGTGGCTCGTATTTGCCCTCTACATAACACAAACAGAAGCTGCAGCATTTGCAGGCATGTGCACTTCCTTTCCTGAAAAAGAGAATTAGTGTCTTTTCCTCCAGCAGTTTCCTTGGCTTGTGTAATTGATCAGTTAGTGGGCTCATATGGTGCTAACTCCTCAGCTCATCACTCTTTGGGTTTTATTTTTTTCTTCCTGGAGTCACTCCCAGCATAGCACAGTGAAACCATATCTATGGTGGCCATATACCCCTCTACTGATGATGATCCTCATCTGCCCAGCAAACATTCACTCATTCAAACTTCACCAACGTTTAAGCCAGCAAGTCTTTCCCCATAGAGCAGTGCTTGGTGAGGTTAGCTCCCAATATAGGGGGCGAGCCCCCACCATCATAGATGTCTGCACCTAGGAGTTACACCATAGTTCCCTGGTTTTCCAATTGTAGACCACAGAGATACTTTCCATGGGTCTCCAGGAAGATCTCCAGCAAAAGGTCTTCCGAAAGAAGGCATGGTATCCTGTCTCCTCAGGGAAGACAGACAACAATCATTCTTCATATGGGTGTAAGCATCATATTCTCCCAGAATGAAGTCTCAAAGCAGCAGCAGAAACTCCTACACAAGATATAATGGTTTTTACATTGTAAATATGCACATGACAATTTGTGAGACACTTTGATATATTTTATATCAATTTCAATATTTTATGCATTGTTATATCTGTGGCTGTGGTATCACACCTATTTTCAGTTTCTCTTTGTACCAGATTCTCACTTCATTATAGTCTTTGAAGAATTATTCTTTAAATTTATGTAATATTCCATTCACCTGTACTATAAAGTACACTTAATGTTTCCTTTACTAGTCATGCTAGCTCTTTGCAATTTTTAATTTATATACCAGGTTTTAAATTTACTAACACTTGATAATACACTAATTCAAAGCAAAATACTAAAAATTATTGGGCCACATTTATAGATGTTAGAACTTCAAATGCAAATTTTAAGTGGTGCCTTCTTCTAGGGTATGGAATCAAAATTTCTATTATTTTATGTACAGATAGGAGCAATTTAAGTATTCTGATTTTATATACATTTGCTACTTTACTGGTAGTAAATACACATTGGTTGTCATGTTTATATTTAAGTATTTTAATACCCAAGATTCACAGAATTCAACTTAACCAATGAAGACATGTAAAAAAAAATACTTGTATATTTCATAAAAAAACACATATTTGATCACTTTAAAGCACTATATTTAAATAAATAAAATAAAGCATGATGATAGCAAATATTGATTACTAAAGTAATCCTCTAGTCAATTATTTCTTTTAAAGCTATTTACTTGTTCTTATTATGTGTATGTGTGTGTTTGCTTATCTGTAGATGTATCACTTTAGTTTACATGGCTGCAGAGACCAGCAGAAGGTAACAGATCTTTTGGAACTGGAGTGAGGTTTGTGTACTGCCCAGTCCAGTGAGGGAAATGCAATTGAGTGCTCTGTAGAAGCTGTGCCATCCCTCTCCAACCTTTCTTCTTTCCCGTGGAAGTCAGAAACTACCAATCTCCATGTAGATTGTTGAATATTCTCCTCCATCTCAGAAGGAACTGCCTTCCCTTTACATTCTTTGCCTCCTGTTTCCTGTCTCTGTTTTTTTCTTGAAGTATGCAGAATTCGTTCCACTGGAGTTATTAATGTGTCACCGTTTCCATCCTTTCTGAGAGGTTTATAAATCAGTGCTAAAATATGTGAGCCTGCAGTAAGCTTGGCATGTATTCTTAGCCCTGAAGCATGTTTTTTTCACTTTTTAAAAATGAAATATTTCTCTTCTATGAACATACAAAGGGGTGATATCTGAATGTTTCTTGACTCTGTTTGTTATGCCGCTTTCTTAGAAATACTCTGTTCAACAGGAGAAAACCTACAGGAAATTCAGAGATAGCTCAAGATTACAGCTTCAGGTAAGTCAAAGATTACCCTGTTAATAGCTCCATGTATACATCAACAGATGCATAATAATAATGTTAAAACATTCTCAACTTCCATAGAGCAGTAATCTATACACAGTATAGGAAAACACATTTAAGAGAGAACAGAATAGAAGCAGAGGAGTTTACTTGGACATTATAAGTATGGAAATGCTTCCTTTTTTTTGTCTGCATTTTCATAATCAAACCACACTGAATATGGCTAATAACAGCAGAAGTAGATCATGTTATCAAGAAGGAACACAGCTGCTCAGCACTCAGAGTTCTCCACACAGTGCTCTGGACCACTGGGTGAAAACAAAGGATGAGAAGAGTTTTATTATTGTTTTATATTTTACATATTCCAACAGTACAAAATTCCTGAGATTTATCTTATTTTGTCACCTCAAAAAGTTTAAAAAACATTAGATTAATAAATATTATGGAAAGCCTCCTATTATTCTATTTGCCCATCACACTTCTCATTTAAAGATATCCTGGGACTGGTAACATAACTCGCTTAGTAAAGCTCTTATTATCTGTCTGGTGACCAGCACCCATGTAAAAAGCCTGTGGGTGGTGGAAAGATAGCTCAGAAGTCAGGAAAACTTGCTGCTGTGAGAGGAAGTGGGTACTGCTCCCATGACCCACCTGGGGGCTCACATCCATTTTTAAATTCCATTACAGGGAATCTGATGTCCTCTTATGACCTCTGAGGGCAATACACACATGTGGTGCACTTAAACACATACATGTAAAACACTCATATGCATGAAATAGAAGAAATTTTTTAAAAGGAAAGAAAGTTGACTAGTTGAATGTAGTGACACATTCCTGAAACCCCACTGGTGGAGGCCTCTGGGATTTGCTGGACAAATGATCTAGCCAGTCCACATGCTTCAGATTCAGTGAGCCCCTGTACCAAAAATAAGGTTGTAAATAATACAGGAAAACACTCAATATCAGCATCAGTGTACACATGCAGAAAGAGAGAGAGAGAGAGAGAGAGAGAGAGAGAGAGAGAGAGAGAGAGAGAGAAGAAAAAAGAGAGAGGGAAACTTTTCTGTGGTTCACTGTGTCAGGAGTTCTGTCTTAGCTGGGAAGGAACAGCCCTTGTCAGTGGCAGTGGAGCACAAGGAAGCCTGTTCATCCCTCAGTGATCATGAAGCACAAGGCGCTCAGGATTGAACCAGGGAAGAATTATCATCCATGAAGCCCACTTGTGGGACTCCATTATGCTCCACTTCCTAAGGTCTACACAGTCTTCCAAACAGACACATTCATAAAAATGTTAGAGCACAGGAGTGTTTGCTGGACTGTTCATGTTCAAATCATAACACTTCATTTTTCTGCTCCTGAACAAAGATGTCCAAAGAGTAATGAATAAGAGAGAACTTAATAGTGTTACTATATAGTTGAGAATTAAGTTACTAATAGTCAATTCATAGCAATTGAAGAGTCCTAAATTTGCTTCATCTATCCCAACTTTTTAGAAAGGTTAAAGGGATGAGTGTAAGCAGTAATCATATCTCCAAGTGAGTCTCTTTCTTAGTATTTAGTTTCTGTGTGAAAATCATCACAGGGTACCTTGAAACAATTTTGAACCCTTGAAACAGTTCACTGGGTTCGTCAAGATCATACTTCATTTACAAATGCTGCTGCCTGCAAACCTCATGATGTCACTGCTAACCTCATGATGTCACTGCTAACCTCATGATGTCATTGCAGGCAGCAGCATTCATAAATGAAGTATGATCTTGATGAACCCAGTGAACTGTTTCAAGGGTTCACAATTGTTTCAAGGTACGCTGTGATGATTTTCACACAGAAACTAAATACTAAGAAAGAGAATCATTTGGAGATATGATTACTGCTTACACTCATCCCTTTAACCTTTCTAAAAAGTTGGGATAGATGAAGCAAAAATGAATCCCCAGGGGAGTCTTGGCCCTGGAGGAGATGGGGAGGAAGAGGATGGGGGGAAGGTGGGGGCGGGGACGGGAGGGGGGAGGACAGGGAACCCATGGCTGATGTGTAAAATTAAAACACAAATATAATAAATAACAACAACAACGAAAAAAAAAAAACCCAAATGCTGCTGCCAGTTCATGAAGGAAATTTTCCAACAAATACCTAATTTTATGTTCCCATTTTAGAAAATGCCTTCCCATTAAAAATATAGGAGACTGAAAGGAAATCCTAGTGAAAGGTAATACTACATAAAGACAGGAGGAAAGAAGTATGCAAGGATAATGAGTTATTGCCCTGTTCTCATATCTCTGAGGACAGGTAAGATATTTTTCAAACTTTTCCAGATGGTTTTGGGGCTTATTCTCATTTCATAGTGAATCAACCATTTCCGAGTTACAGGAATGTATTTCCCAATGAAAATTACTCATCACCACACTCCCATCACTCAATTCTGTAATATATAATGTTCTTCACATAAGTTATTTTTATTGAATTCATTGTTGTGATCCATAAAATGCCTGACCATTTCAGTAGCATACACATTCTGTCATTTCCTCCCCCCATTTCTTCATGAAAAAAAAAAAAATCTAAAGTGTAGAGTATCAAAAAACTTTAATTCAAATTTTATTTAATTTTACAAGTGAAGATTATATCAAGACTTGTCAATTTCCAAAATCCTTCTTAACTAGGTAGATTTGAATGAGAAAATTTTATTCAAAGGTGTCAAATGCAAGATACATCAGCTGCATCTGCTTTCTAATTCTATAACTACTATTTCTGTGATTACAAAATGCAAGGCAACTGTTATCTATCTGCTCCTATACTATAAAGCAATATATGTACATGTATAAATTGCTGCATGAACGTATTTTATGTTATATATCAGGTCTTAATTAATTGAGAGGAAAGGTAGTGTAGCTGTGGTGAGAACCATGAGTATATGTAGATTTCTCCATTTAATTCATTTGTTTTTCTAGACGAATCCTATTTTACTCATGTCCCACTACCCACTCTCTATGGGATTCTGTTGAGTAATCTCAACTTTATCACTTATGTGGTCACACAATACCCAGTTCACAATGGAAAACTTAGATTGCATTGTTAGTAGGGGACAACCACTTCAGCTTTTGGTCTCTAACAATCTTAAGTAGAAGACCACAACTGTTTCTCCAAGTATAGTAGAAATCCATCCTAAAGCATCTATGCCCTAAGGTCTGCTCTGCAGTCCCAGTCACAGGGATGTACACGAGGCTTAATCCTGCATCTACTGAATGCTCTGCATGTCACTGTACTAAGAAATCATATTAGCAACATCTCAGAGCAGCAGCCTGCACAGCGGAGTTTTCTCTTATCTGGCTTCCTCTTAGACTACGAAATGTGGTACAGCAACATAGAGATAGGAGGGATATGGTGTTCCCTGAGTCAAATAAGCCCCTAGCAGCTCATCCTGTTTGGATTCTCACAATTACTCTTCTCTGAAGTAAGTTTCTCTTTAGTTAAGAAGAGTAACATAGACTTTAGAAGGTTTAAGTGCCTCTCTCTGGTTCACATGGAAAGGGAAGAACAGAAATTAAAACTAAACACAAAGTTCACCGTTTACTTTGAAAGCTATCTGTATAGTATGCTCTTCCCTTGTATTCCCTCTCCTCTCTGACTTCCCAAACACAGAGTTATGATGGTATGCCTTTCGCCTTCTGTCATTGTCTGATTTTCAGTCATACTTTGCCTAACCTCAATCCCGGCCTGTGGGTTTCCTAGTGTTCCTTCTTTAGAGAAGGTTGGTAATATCAAATGTAGATGCCATAAAGGACCAATCTTTGAACAATGAATCACAAGAACACAGAGCGGTGTCCTTACACTTTCAGTGGGGTTAGATTTAGAGGACTTTCTCATGCTCTCTTCCTAAATTCCCTAGAACTAAAGTGCCATATATCATAGTAGTTAGAAACTCTTATCTCCTAGACATAGTTTCAAGGTTATCTGCAAGTAAACTCTTTTCCCTCTACTCCTAGCTTCATCTTTAGGATTTTTCAATAAATCTGTATTAGATAAAAAGACAAAAATCCATATTTTTTTACTTAACACAAAAAAGTCAAAGCACAAATATGTTTATTATTAAATTTTACCAAACACCTAAAAATGTCCAATTTTAAAATAAATTCTTCTGAGAAATAGAAGAGGAAGGAAATTTATGAGTTAACTCTATAATGTCAGTAGCACTTTGATAATCACATCACAGAGAAGTGTCACAAAGGTAAAAAGCAGCTTTTTCTACTAGAAGTATTAGCACACATATTTTCAATAAAATATTGCAACCCAACCCAGGAATGTATGGCAAGAAATATCTTGAACAAGTAGATTTCATACTGGGAAGGCAAGGTTGGGTACACATCTGAAAATCAGTTACTGTAATAAAACGTATATTAACAAAACAAAGCACAAACATAACCACCTCCACTGCAGGAGCACTGGAAAAGTCTCACAACTATCCTGGCAGATACTCCTAGGAAGGTTACAGCTTACAATGGACTGTACACTGGGCCTTCAGTGCTACCCAAGAGCTGTCCCATGTGATGCCTTTAACTGTGATACACATCTGAACAGCACTGATAGCTAAGCTTCCACTGGGAAATGAAATATGATATTATCTCTGAAGAAGTGGGAGTAGACCAAGGTTCTGTTTCCAACCAAAAAGCTATTTGCAAGTGACATCTGCTGGGGGAGGGAAAATCTGTTTTCTACAGTGGAGTAACATCAATCACACCCCAGAGCAGACCTCACACCACTTAGGAGTGGCTTGAAAAAAAGAAGTAAGGAAAAGAAAGAGAGAGAGAGAGAAAGGAAGGAAGGAAGGAAGGAAGGAAGGAAGGAAGGAAGGAAGGAAGAAAGAAAGAAAGAAAGAAAGAAAGAAAGAAAGAAAGAAAGAAAGAAAGAAAGAAAGAAAGAAAGAGCAAGGGAGGGAGGGAGGAAGGGAGAGAGGAGAAAAAGTCTCCTGATATTTTATAAAATTGAGTGCTAGGGACTGGAGAGAAGCCTTAGTGGATAAGAATACTTGCTACTATTTCAAAAGATACAGACTGGATTCCAAGCACCTACATGGCAGCTAACAACCATCTATAACTCCAGTTAAGAAGCACCTGATGCCTTTTCTGGCCTCCAGGGGCACCTGGCACACAAGCAGTTCGCAAGCATACATACAGGCAAAACACCTATACATATAAAATAGACAAATATTTTAAATATGAGGTGTTTCATTGATTCTTTGCGTTGTTCTCTTTGTTTCTATTTTATTGATTTCAGCCCTCAATTTAATTATTTCCTACTGTCCATTCCTCTTTGGTATGTTTACTTCTTTTGTTCTAGAATTTTCAGGTATACTGTTAAATTGCTAGTATGAGATCTCTCTGGTTTTTTGTTTTGTTTTGTTTTTATGTAAGCGCTTAGTGCTATGAACTTTTGCCTCTTAGCACCATTTGCATTGTGTCTCATTTGTTTGAGTATGTTGTATATTAATTTTCAAAGGGTTCTAGGAAGTCTTTCATTTATTTCTTTATTTCTTTCTTGATCCAGTTTTCATTTAGTAGAGAGTTGTTCAGTTCCTATGAATTTGTAGTCTTTCTGTTGCATCTGTTTTGTCTGTTGTTGTTGTTGTTGAAATCCAGCTTTAATCTGTGGTGGTCTGACAGGATGAAAGAGGTTATCTCAATTTCCTTGTATCTGTTGAGACTTGCTTTGTGACCGAGTATGTGTTCAATTTTGGAGAAAGTTCTGGGAGGTGCTGAGAAGAAGGAATATTCTTTTGTGCTTGGGTGAAATGTTCTGTAAAATTCTGTTAGGTCCTATAGTATGAATCTTAAAGGTTCTTGTTAATAAAAACAAACCTGAGGCCAGTTATTGGGGTGATTGCTGGAAGATCAGAGACAAGCCACAGCTATCTCACCTTGCTAGTTCCTCAGGTGATCCTTTTTCCTCAGGCTGGAAGTTTCTGAGTCCTCCTCCACATGAATCTCAGCTGAACTGTGTTGCTCCAAAGCCTGAATGCTTCTCCAGCCAACTGCTTAACTAAGCAAATGCTTAACTAACTACATGTTTTACTCCTCTAGTTCCTGGTCCTCACGCCTTATATACCTTTCTCTTTCTGCCCCCACCCCCTGGGATTAAAGGTTGGGTTTCTGGGATTAAAGGCGTGCGTCACCATGCTTAGCTGTTTCTAAAGTGGCCTTGAACTCAGAGATTGGGCTAGCTCTGCCTCCCAAGTGCTTGGATTAAAGGTGTGTACCACCACTGCCCAACTTCTGCTATGGCTTACTCTTCCCATTTTCTAGCCACCATTTTTGGCTTTGTTCTAGTGGCTGTCTGTTCTCTGACCCCAGATATGTTTATTTCGGGGAACACACAATATTTCAGGGGACACAATACCCACCACAAGGTCCATTTCGTTTCTAATGCCTGTTTGTTCCAGTATTTTCTGTTTAGATTTTGTCTGGATGTCCTGTCTATGAGAGTGGGGTATTGAAGTCTCCCACTTTCAATCTGTGAAGGTCACTGTGTGACTTAAACTTTAGTAATATTCTTTTACAAACATGAGTGCCCCTGCATTGGAAGGATAGATGTTAAGAAATGAGACATCATGTTGGTGGATTTTTCATTTGATGAACAGGTAGCATTGTCTACTCCTAAACAGTATCATGGAAAGGGGTGAAAGGGGATCCCACTTTGTTATTACCACCCCTGTCCTAGGTTGCACTTTTATGAACTTAATTACCCCACTTGCAGAATCACTAGTCATGGTCTCTAAGCTGCAGAAGGAGTTCAAGGTGTGTTAGCTTTAGATAATCTCAGGTCCTAATAAGTCTTCCCACAGAGAAGGCTAGCACTCCGTTCCTGAGGAATACTGTGGGAATGTGCAGAGGCTTCCAGAGGCTCAGGCATTGTAGGGATTTCTACGTGAGAATGGCTGAGTGAGCCAGAGGCCATGTCCCACCAGAGAAGTACACACTTCTGTTCTAGTCCCTAGTGGTAGAGTCAGAAGTAGTGGTTTGCTAGTTGGTGGACATAATTTCCTAGTGTTGTGGGTAAGGCTGACATTGAGTACTGGAACACAAGAATTCTACCACTGAGATACAGGCCACGTCACTTTCTTTATAGATGTTGTATAAAGTTATAGTAATATATGGTTAGTGATAATTTGTAGTGACGCTTTGGGCATGAGAAAGGGTTTCTCTCCCTTGGATCTTACACCTGCGTTGGATAAACATTCTCCTTAATCTATTATATTAATAAACAAACAAGCAACACTGCAAGGACATGCTGTGTATATGTGTGTGACTGAGTGCTTTCTGACTTACACCAGAGCAAGAAAACATCCAGCCACTCTGTCTACATTTTACTATGGCTCCTGCCTTCCAGAGTCGCAGGATTTCCGTATAAAATAAAAATAGGCTAGAACTCAAAAGTAGTAAAAATACCTCCATTCCTTGGATATATTAGAAAGCATAGGATTGAGTTCCCCAAAATGATTAATTTCACTATCTGGTGGTAAACAGGTGTTATGAATAATGGAAAGAGATTCAGTGAAATTTAAAGCCTCATATTTTAAATTTTTTTAAAGTTCTCTGAGAATTAGAAATTCTGCTATTTGTTAAGTTCTTGAAAGACTTTAGTTAATACCCGCATGATACATCTGATAATGAAATATTATGGAAAAGCAAGAATGCCCACTTAAACTTTCATGTAGCAATGAATAGTAGTTAACTATCATTATTCACAAATGGCAGGATACCATTTTATCTGTAAAATTATCAGAAATCAACAATGGGGCTGACAGAAATGAGAAGCAAACCCAGCCAGGCAATATTTCAGCAGTTTCCATACGCTTAAGTCATAAATTCAGAAATAAAACTTATGAAACTATTTGCAAAAGTACCATAAGCATACTGTGCTAAGGAATAAAGCCAGTGAGATAGAAGGCAGATGTCCATATTTCAAAATTACAAAATACCATGGAGAGAAATTAAATTTGTGAATAAATGGAGATATATGTCAGCTCATGAACTGTAAGATACAATATAAGTTGTTCCTTATTTGCAATTTAGTTCAGGCTTTAAATGTAATTCTAATGAAAATCCATCCCTTTGTTAAAAAGGACAAACTAATTTCTAAACTCCATGTAGGAGCTTGATGGACCCTGACTAGTAGTAGAGAAGAAAAGTAAGATCTTCAGACAGCAGTGTCTAATACCCTGACTCCTTATAAAGTTGCTGCAGCTGCCAGTTTGTTGTGGTTCAAAGGCATGTGAACAGTTGAGTGCACTTGTAGAACCAAGCCTCTGAGACCATCAAGGAACACAAAATATTCCAACAAATGTTACTGAACTTAATACATAAATACATAAGAAAATATGTCAAGGCAACAATGCCACCACATTTGCTAAGCAAATATCAATGTAAAACAGATTATATATGTAAAGGCTTAAACTAAAATGGAAAAGCTTCTTCTACAGAAAAAGAAAGATCATCTTCTCAATGTGGACTTGCAAAAATCTAAACAGGACATCAAGAGCAATATTCAGTAAAGGAAGCAATGAAGAAATATTTTCATTAATTAAAAAAATCAGTAAAGACAATAATAAGGAAAATGAGGAAGCCCTTCTGAGACATAACATTCACAACCTATGTATATGAAAAGGACTTTCACACACATTGCATAAAATTTCTCACAAGACAATTAGGAAATACAATCCAGTAATGAAGACAAACAGACAAAAGATTTCAGAGGATACTCCATAAAAGAATGAAATGATATCAACCTCAAATAATGGTAAATGGAAAATATACATAACAGCACTTTTACCTTCTAGTGGAGCTAAAATTTAGGTTCTCAACAACAAATTTGGTTAGGATATGATGATATTTGTACACTACTGCATTGTGGGTAGGAGTAGGTAAAATGCTAAAACTACTTTAGAATACTAGCAATTCCTAACAAAGCCATCTATACAGTTACCCAATATTCCAGCAACTCTCAAAAGTAATGAAAATGTAGGTCACAAAAACTAAGTAGAAAGAATTTTATGCACAATACAAATTATTGAATTATTCCACACTGCAAGAGAATAGACATGTTCTTGCTTTCAGAATAGTCTAAAGAAACATTAACATGTCCAGTATTCTGGTCTGGGGCTTCTTGGAAGTGCATGCTGTGGGGAAGGTTTGTGTAAATGTACTCTCAAATTTGTTATCTCTCAAATTCCTTTGTTAGGAAGGTAATCCCTAATGCAGGGTTTGGGAGACCTCATAAGAGGTGCATGGGTATAAGTTTCCATTCTCTTCAGTGAGCTAATGCTGATGTCAGAGAGCTACAAGGTACATTCAAATGCACATTCTCATTCTTTCACCTAAGGACACAGGAAAAAGGCACACACTTGGTGCCACTGCCTTGGTTTGGGCCTTTTCAACTCCATTATGATGCTATGTGACATGTTCTTTATACATTTCCAAGTGTAATACAGTGGCACAAAACAGACTAAAAGGAAGTGGTAACATAGAAAATGTACTCATCCAGGGTACTTAGGCTGCCCTTCTCTCTGATGGATCTCTGCCAGCCCAATGGGAAGACTCCGAGCAAAGGACTGCACGAGCCAACCCTGACTTTGGGTCACAGGGAGGTGATGTCTTAGTTGCTGCTATACTAAGGCTTTGCTCAATCATTGGCTCAGGCCTTCTGATAAATTATATGAGCTCATCCGAATTCACTTCATTTTTCCACTGGGTGGGTGCTGCTGAATTACAATGAAACGTAGTGTAAGCCTGAGGTAGAACCTGTAGACATTAATATCCTGAGGCTGTGAGCTAACCACAAAGTTGGCAGCAAATAATTACCTATTTCTTGAAAGAAAATCAACTGAACCTTTCTGAGCTACTACATCTAGCAACATAGATGAAACCAAACATCAATGCTTTCATAAAAGGAATACATATAGATCTATGCATGTGAATCTGTAAAAATCAAACATACTATAATGTGTATCTTGAATGTATAATCTGAAAATTCACACACATACACAAACACACACACACACACACACACACACACACACACACACACACATGGAAAATCAGAGTAATGTCTAACCTGGTGGGGGGAATTGTTTGGTACAGATCATGAATAAAATTTCTAGAGTGGTAAAAATATTCTAGATCCAGATTTTAATACCACACAAATCAAAATGGATCAAAATCTCTAAATTGTACACTTAATATCTCAAACTTCTACATAAATTTCTTTCAAGACTGTCTTGATATCAGTTTTACAATCACTTTATTAATAACTGCCTCTATTTTTTCTGTAAATACAAATTATGCAGGCACCTGCAATCAAAATAGCTATAAAAATTACCTGTAATTCTCTACTCATTTACAGTTGCCAACTGATCATTAACCTGTAGGACAACAGAGTTTAAATAGACATTTAAATTTTATGTGGGGTGTAACTGAGCAAGAAGTATGAATGGTCATGCATGTATCTGTGTGTAGAAGTGTGTTTTAGTGTATAAAGTGTAGAATTGTCTGTATACAGACATGCCTACACAGCTTTTTTTTTTTAGAAATTCTATTTCTGTCCATATTTTTTTATCCTATCTTCATCATAAATTGTACATTTTCTTGATATATAATTGCATGACATAACTAATATATTATATACTTTATGTTTAATGAGGATATATGGACAGCTATTTTAAGGTCTTCATCAATGCACAGTCGTGGTTACTGTTATGTGCAAAGACATTCAAATAAATAACTGTAAGTCAAAATGCTTTTATGGCGATTCCCAGCTCAAAAAACAAATGCTTTTATGGAAAATGTACATGCTCATATTTACATAAAAGATCATCTCTAGCTGCATACCTTCTGGCCTCTGGTCTGTATCTTTAAAGGAAGCTGTGGTAGATGTCCCATGATTGTCTTATGTAAGCACCTCTGCCTCATATGTGCTTCCATTTATCATGATAACATAATGTTTAGTTTAGTTATTAAGCTTCCATGTGATTTTAATTTTATTTAATGTGTTTATGTGTGTGGGGTGTGTTTCCTGAACTTATGTCTGTATACCACCTGTGAACATGGTGCCCAAGAAGGCAGAGGAAAGAATCATAACTCCTAGAACTGAAGTTACAGACAGTGTGAATGGCCATGCTGGTGCTGGGAATCAAAGCCAGGTCCTCCTGAAGAGCAGCCAGTGCTCTTAACCACTGAGCCATCCTTCCACTGACTCTCAGATAATTCTTTCAATGTATTTGTTTATATTCACCCCTCCCCAACTCCTCCATTTCCTTTCACACTCAACTTTGTGCTCTCCTATTCTTTTTCTTTTCTTCTTTCTTTCCTCCTTTCTTTTTTCTTTCTCTGTTTCATTTTTTTCCCAGTCAAGTCTACATTAATTGCCAAAAGCTTTTCAGCTAAGGTTGAGAACTTCATATCCACCTCAAATCTAAATGTGTGGATATTGCCTAGACTGAGTTTTCATATCTGTATTGTGCATGCTGTTATGGTGACTATGAGTTCATCTATTTTACGTGTGTGTGTGTGTGTGTGTGTGTGTGTGTGTGTGTGTGTGTGTGTGTGTAGGTGAGTGCAAGTACTCTCTGAGGCCAGAAGGGAGTATCTGATACCTTGGAACTGAAGTTCCAAACATCAGTGAGCCATTTAATACGTTTCTTGGGAAGCAAACTCAGGTCATCTTCAAGGCTTGTGGCTTACCGGTACTTTACATCTTGCTTCTCATGGTGGCTGCCCGGCAGAGTCTCCTGACTCAGCCTTCTACTTCCCAGAATTCCCCTCCCTGCTTGTCCTGCCTATGCTATACCTCCTGCCTAGCTACTGGCCAATCAGTATTTTATTTATCAATATATCAGAGCAACACATTCACAGAATACAGAAAGACATCCCAGCAACACACCTTTAATCCCCGCATTTGGGAGGAGGAAACAGAAAGTAATATGGGCAGAGAGATGAAGTGATAAGGTGGAGTGGAGACAGGAACTTGGCCCTTTCAGGCTGATTATTCAGTAGAGGTAAGAAGTCTTTCTAATGGCTGGCTCCATTACTGATCTTTTAGCATCTGATCCAATATCTGGCTCTGAGTTTTTATTATTAAGACCAATTAGGATTTGTGCTGCACTATCCACTGGAACATGAGGAACCTACCAGTAGCCACATCCCTAAAGAACTGACTCTCCATTTCCCAGTAACCATCAAACACCAATAGCTTAGGCATGGGTGTGACTTAGTGAGCCTCTTCCTGTACAGGCTACTTTTGACTTCCTTCAACTTGTATTGCTCTAATGCATGCAGTCACAGCTACTTAAGGTCTTCTGTGCAGTGGTCTTGTCATGTCCAGAAAATACAACCTCTGGCCCTTACAGTCTCATAGCTCCCCTTTTCCAGAATGATTTCTGAGCCTTAAGGTGAGAAGGTGTGATACAGATGTCCCACATAGCAGCCTCTTACTCTCTGCATTTTCAACACTTGAGAGTCTCTGTATTAATTGCTGTCTACTGTGAAAAGAAGGCTTTTGGATGAGGGCTACACTAGCCATGAATTTACAGACAAGTGTTTCAAAGGGTATTTGATACTGACTGTACCCATGGGCTTCCAGAAGTTTTGCAGGTAGTCTACTGAAAAATGGCTGGATTTCCTGCAAGATTTGAGTCTTTTCCTTTTACCCCTGTGATTATGAAAATTTTAATGATGATTATTCACCTTAATCAACATCAATTTAACTTATTCATTCCAATTCTTAGTTGATAATTTTACCCCATTTTCTTTTCTCTTTGCAATTCATGAATCAGATATTTGGCAAGCCCAAATCAAATCCCCAATCATTTAAAAATGGGGATTTCTCTTATACTCCATCTCTGGGCATTTTCATGACATACTATGCAAGGTTCTTCCTGATTTTATCTCTCTTTTTTCCTTAAGGTTATTGTTGTGTACCTTGTTTCACTGATTTGGTGGAAGTCACTTAGTAAGAGCACCGTGCATTTCATCAGCTGTGTTACTTTTACTTACACACCTCGCTTTTCTCAAGTCACAGTGAAAAAACACCCCTCATTCTCACACAAGACAAACACTGATAATTTATTTATGCATTTCCAATTCATTAGTTCATTCACTTTGCATGTCTGCTGTATTGTTGTTCTGTTCTACACAAGACAACAGAAGATTACAGACTAGACGACTCCATAAGCTCACCTGAGAGGTTAAAGAGACAATGCATAGCAAACATAATTATATTATGAGCAATTTAGAACATTATAACCCAACTATTTTTCACTTTCTCAAGGATTTTATTCCTATAATGAATCATATTCTCTTCCAGCATCATCCTCAGTATGCATAAATAAAATTTGTCTTAGCAAATAAGCCTTCTTCATTTCAAGTTTAAATCTGTGTTTTCCAATTCCGGGGAGCAAGCCCAAGGCTTTACACATGGCATGCATACACTCTTCCACCACTCTACTCCTTGGCCACCCTTGCCCCCACCGATAAGCTTTGTACATTCACATTCTCTTTGTCTATTGCCATATTCTCTGCTCTTCCATAGAAAGAGGCTTTGGTGTGGTGGTATTGTGTTCCCCAAAATAGTGTGCACCCTAATAAATTTATCTGGGGTCACAGAACAGACAGCCACTAGATACAGAGGCTAGAAAATGGTGGCACTCACACCTTTAATCCTAGCATTCCTGAGGCAGAACTTCCTCTGGATCTCTGTGAGTTCAAGGCCACATTGGAAACAGCCAGGCATGGTGACTCACGCCTTTAATCCCAAGAACTGAGCCTTTAATCCCAGGGAGTGATGGCAGAAAGCAGAAAGATACATAAGGTGTGAAGACGAGAAACTAGAAGCATTTTGGCTGATTAAGCTTTTAGGTTTATGAGCAGCACAGTTCAGCTGAGAGGCATCCAGTCTGAGGAAACAGGATCAGCTGAGGAACTGGAAGGTAAGGTGGCTGTGACTTGTTTTGCTTCTCTGATCTTCCAGCATTCACCCCAATACCTGGCTCAGGTTTGATCTTATTAATAAGAACTTTTTAAGATTCCTGCTACACTTTGAGATTTGTCTTTTGTATTGGCTACTATGACTTCTTTTCTTTCTCTGTACTAGATAACACTATGAAACTGCTGTTAGCAATAAACCCTCACAGCCAAGAAATGAATGGATAATTAGTCATGTTCACTTGGACACAATCTTAAATACAGCAGAACTATTTCCTTTTGAGATATTTTATTCACTAAACTTCTAAAATAAAAATCAGTTTCTTCAGATTTACTGTTAGAAGTTCAGAATCAATGTAGGAAGACATTTAGTTTATATAAATTCATCTTTAGCAGACACAACTTAATATATGTATACATGTTATTATGTATATATCCAACATTTAAAAAGAACTACATAGATACACTGAAAAGAAAATGTAGTAGATTTAATTATGCTGCAGTCAAAATTATACATTATCTTAGATAATATTTTGCAAATATATTAAGAACATTCAGCTGAAATGTTGATACAATAAACAGAAATATTAAAGAGTTAGGAAGGAAGGACTGAAATCCTTATATAAATGATATAGTCCAAAGAAGAAGGTAAAACCACTTTATTTAAATTAAATGACTGCCAAGTAGCGATCAACAGTTTCTACAAAGTTGTTGGTGAATGAAATAGAAGACCACAATCATAGACTGCAAGTATTTCTGTGAAATGAACAAAAATTGTTCTTGCTTCAGCAGATATTTGCTATTGAGTTCATATAAAGGGAATGGTCTAACAATCGAAATAGTAATGGGCTGTATCAATAACTGAAAGCAACACAAATCGAGTGCAAACCATGTGAACAGAAAGTGTTGCCAGTTCATAGAGTCAATAAAGATTACAGCACTCCCCATCATGCTTGAATTGCAGTTATTAATCACACTATCTGCTAATAGCAGCTGATGATGGATAATCATTGAGACTGTGATGTCAGGTCTTCTATGAACCAGGTAGATTTGGGACATATTTGAGATTTCTCAGATTGTCAGAATCCTCAGTTCTGTACATGCTCAAATCAGTTATATTTTATTGTTATTGAATGTATCAAGAGAAACACAACAGAAGAACACTTGTTCAGATTTCTTAGATCGTTTTCTGAAGTTCAGGTGAATTTGTGACACATTGATCATGAACATAAAAGTTATTAGAAGCAATTGTTCTAAAATAAAAATTGAGTGCTCATAACATGATTATGGCACAAACATCTGCCACTCATGCAGACAGCATTCGGTAAACCCATCAGCCTAACTCTATTTTCCCTCTGATTTTATCAGGATAGCTTGCGGCATGACAGTTGTTTGAGTGGCAGGCATCCACCCTGGTGTACAGTGTTGCATACTCAAGTTTTCTTTGTGGGAATCATCCCTCCTTGAAAAATGTAAGTTTTTTAATTGTTTTTTTAAAGAGGCATAAGAGGAATGCTGCTACCTTTTCTCCTTAAAAAGTCCAAGTTTTTATAGTCCCCAGCATCTATAAATATTTTACTAACTTTTTAAATTGACTTTTTGGTTTTATAATGAGAAATTTCATGAATTATTTACAAACTCCAGACAAGAGACATATATGTATGTATGTGTACAGGGAGATAACAATATATAGATATATATGCCATATAGTACAATGGAGAAAGATGATGTTCCAAAATAATGAGAGCATTCAGCACACTTAAGTGAGGTTAACAACCTCATGCCTACCTTTACAGAAACATCCAAAGTCATTTTTAAATTTTATGGTTTTATTGGCTGCACATTTAATATCTGTCATGTGGAACTGCAGCAAGGTATGTGTTGTGGAATCCTCACTCAAGTTAACACATCAGACTTAAAGGGAACTGTAGAAGACATCAAGTATGATTCTAGGAGTAGTGTTGAAATTTCCTTTCTGTTTTGCCTCTGAAGAGAAATCTACCCAGTGTTGGATTAAAGACTATCTTCATACATCCGTGTTCTATACTAGAAAAACTCCCTTTTAAAGAACAAAGTTATCATATAAAGCCAACTTCTTTTACCTTGCATTCCCTTCCACAGATAAGCTCTCTAAAATCATACAACATAAGCTAACTTATGAAAGACTTTCAGATTATGTGAAATAATATTTTGATATTTAAGTATTAGTAGTTGCTCCAATTGTTCTTACAAATCTCATAAGGAAACATACTAACAAATATAGAGCATTTCTGTTAAAGGAATAATTATAGTGTTTGGCTATATACTGAGATCACTTTGATCAAAACAAGTCAGTTTCTATCTTTGCTAAAACTGAAAAAAAAAACATAATGGGAAAGAGATGTAAGATGGTTTGGGATCCCTATACTTTCCTTTTGATGTCCTTTGTCTATATATCTATGACATCATAGTATGGCAGACATGTGGGATCATGTATCAAATACTGTAAGTAGATATCCTTCTCCAAAGCTACAGCTTGAGCGGACTGTGATCCCTTGCTAATAAACTCATGCTTTCTCTTCAATTATACCAACCTTTAAGTTGGCTTTATATGTTATGTGTTTATTTGTCAAGCAGCAAATTGATTTGTGAGGAACAAAGAGAATTTTTCAAAAGAAGAAAACAACTAACACAGACTCCCGTAGGCTTGGACCACAAAGATGGGCTAACGAAGAAACCAGATTCCTTTTGTTCTCTTGTTTTTTGTTTTCTTTTCAATCAAATAGCCTCAAAGACAAGTTGGCCCTCATGGTCATATTTTTGTCTTTAAATAGTTGGCATCCTCTGAGTCAAGTCATTAATCAGAGGAATGTTCCAGTCCTCTCTTAAACTTTTAGCCGAGAGGACAGGAATCTAGAATTCATTCCAATTCTGTCATTCTTATGTTTAAACTGAGAGGACGTGAGTAATCCCCATTCTTCTGACTCAAGATTCCATTGTTTGAACAATAAAGACATAAAGACAAAAACATCCAGGGAGTTCACTAATATTTCTATTGACTCCTGTCTTTTATAGTTTCCCATGGACAAACCCTTGTTATCTTGTTTTTAATAACAGGCAAATAAAGCATTTTATCCAGTTTGAGTTAGGAAGATTGGGGGATTATAAGTAGAAAATGGGTTAAAAATCACCTGTTTGCCCATCTTAGCCTATAAAAGAAAAAAATAGGTGTGCTATATATTTTAGGGAAATTTATATTTTTTTCTGGCTTGCACTGCATCCTCAAACACTATTCTTTCACTCACCATCTTAACATACATGTAATTGGGCTGGGGAGACTGCACAGTGACTAAGAGCTGGCACAGCTCTTGCAGAAGCCTGAAATTCAGTTCTGAGTATTCATGTCAGGGGCTCACAGTCACTTCTAACTCTGGCTCCAGGAGCAACTGATACCTCTGGACTCTGCTGCAAAACTCACTCCTGAATGCCTGATATATGTTCTTAATTAATATTTGATGCTTAAATTGATTAATGACTTGTGACTGGTTCTTAAGTGTTCATCTTGAGTTTGGGTTGCAAGTTGTTTATTTCACATGAGTCCTGGGATAATGAATGCCATCCTTGGGGGCATTTCTGTTTTCTCTTCCAGGCCATTAGAGATATGAGAGCTTGAGGTGGCTGCTCATTGTTGCAGATATGATCTGGGTGTTTTAGTTATCCTGGGTACACTGTAGAAATCTACAAAAAAATATAGCTTTTTGCTATAATTTTTCAAGTACCTGTTCTGATCATGATAAAAATCCAAGTAGTCCATTTTTGTGTGGGATGGGGAGGAAAGGGTATTTGTTGTTCACTAGAAGGATGAAGATAGCAAGGTAGCTCTTGAGAATAATACAGTTTACAGTGTGGTTCTCCTAACCACTCTACAGGAATTGAGTCTGAAGCTGTGCCAAGTCTCCCATGCTCCACAAACTCATAAAAACACAAACAGAAATCAGCTAACTTCCCGAGTGTAACAATGCCTCCAATGTAAAACCATGATCAGTTTTCAGTACACTGTACTGGATTCAAGCCTCCACTTAAACAGACATGTAGCTATTGTTCCTGTTGTGCTAAGTTCATGCAATGCTCTTTGGAGAATCTTTCTCTACTTCTGCTGTATAAGAGTAAGGAAAAGTAGAAATCCCCAGTTCTCAGTCACATCAGGACTTATTTCCATGCAGCTGTCTATAAAAGCTGATAGCAAAATACTTCCAACTATCTAAGCTTATTAATGTTTCAGTGCCATTCAGTTCTGTTACAGTCCTACTCTGTCAGACTATTCTTATTGCACACCTCTCATGTTTCTCTCATGAACGATGCTAGGTCATTAGTTCCATAAGAACATGGAAGTTCTCATATTGCGATCAGAGGTACAGCTCCAAGCACATGTAGCAAAGTCTCATGTAAAATAAATCTATTAGAATATTTAAGTTAACTGTGTTCATGAATGAATGCATGCATAACCAACTTTATATTTTGATTTAATGTTGGTTTTCTTTCTCATAAATATTGCTAAAGTATAACATAGGTTTTAACATACCTGGATATATATTCCCACAGAACTCTAGTTGCTCAGTTTCTTAGTAAGAAGCCTAAAATAAATCAGTTTACCTCAGAATACAGAAAGCCTGCCATCTGCTAGTGGTTTATATTTTCAGTAATAATGCTATACCATAAACAGGCCACAAAGTCTTCTCTAAGAAGCAATGTGGAGCATCTACAGTCTCTAGCTCTAAGAAGTGAAAGAAAAGTTTGCCCAGAATCCTAGATGAAAAAAATCTAATGATTCCTGACTGGTTAATTGTGTTGGTGGGATCATACATTATTGAGTAGATCCTTCTCTTTTCACTTATGTCCACAACAATTTGCTAAAAATATCAATTTCAACACCCTGTCCCTTGTGGTCACTGATAATCACAAAAATTATTCACATAGGTTAAACATACTTATATCAATTACTGTTGAACATATAGAAGTAAATTCAGATGATTTGAAAACAAGAAGAGTTTCTACAGGATTTGGGTCTGCTCCGTGTAATTAAGGGGAAGATTCTTTATATTCCCAGAAAGCAACTGCAACTGGGCTGAGCAATGGGACTTTGGTCAGGAAAGTGACAGTGCATCCTAGAAGTGAAGGGGTCCAGTAAACTCCGGGGAATACAACACAGCAGGGCTTGCTTTTCTGGCTTTTTTTCTCTGTTTCCATGAGAAAGTAGGTTTTAAGCCACTCAATCCCTCCCTCCTCTTGGGATATATTTAGATAATACTATACTAGACTTTAAAATTCAGACTGTTTTCCTTGATTTCTCATAAATTCATCATTTCTATGTGTTTTCCAAGTAGTTTTACAATTTGATCTCAGCTACTTCATCTGGAAAATGATGGAAATATGCCCAACTATGTCTACGTATTTTTCACACTTATATTTGGGGGATCTCTTATACTAACACAGAAGATGCTCTCCTGAAGGAAAGAGAGACTGAACATTCACTCTTTGGCTTGTTTGTGAACACACATTAAACTGTTATAAATAGTGTCAAGATTCAGAAAAGACTCATTAACCAATTAATTTCTATCTCATTTTAAATGATACTATTTTCTGGAAATTATATACAAAATGAATTTATTTAAATAAATTATATTCTATGCTTTGTTGGTTGTTGTTTTAATTGAGAGAAATTATCACTGTCTTGATGAAGTTAACCATAGTTTGAGCCAGTATTGCCTAAGTAAAGGGGTTCTCGTGATGCTACATGTCAAAAGGGAAACATGGTACCTTCATGATAGAGTCACTAATAACTAAGTTAAAAAGCCATATTACAGAATATGGAGCCTCCAAAAAGTAGGTCAAATATCTATAATTCACTCAATTCCTATTAAGTTAGTAAAAAAATCAGTTTTTTTCAATCAATGTGTTGCTCTTCATTGTATCTTGTCTGTTTACAAGACAGAAACCACATAGAAAACCAAATATAGGAAAATTCTCTCATATAATTCATGTTAATAGACACTTCTTTACCAAAAACATTTCAAATACATAGTCACACATACAAAACTAGTATTCTGTTATCTTAAATAGTTCACTAAAATAATCAGTAGTGATGAGGATACTAGAGATAGTTGTTATTACAGAACAAACAGGGTTTGCTAATAAGTACAACTTTCCAACATCAAAACCATTACTAGGTTGTTCATGTAGATCTCATCCATTTCTCTGTCATTGGGTGATCCCTGTGTCTTTCCTAGGGTCCCGTTTTCTAGGTAGCCTCCCTGGAGTTGTGTAGCAGTCTAGTCATCTTTGTTTTACATCTAGTATCCTCCTATGAGTGAGTACATACCATGTTTGTCTTTCTGAGTCTGGGTTACCTCACTCAGGATTATTTTTTCTAGATCCATCCATTTGCCTGCAAACCTCATGAGGTCATTGTTTTTCTCTGCTGAGTAGTACTCCATTGTGTAAATGTACCATATTTTCTTTATCCATTCTTCAGTTGAAGGGCATTTAGTTGTTTCCAGGTTCTGGATATTACAAACAATGCTGGGAGTAATGAAGGGCAAGATTCGAGGGAAAGAAAGCTTAGGGGAGCAGGAGATCCCAGCTGGATCAAGAACAGAAAGGGAGAACAAGGAATAACAGACTATGATAAATGATGACATGAGAACAGGAATAGGCAGAGTGCTCGAGAGGTCCCCAGAAATCCACAATGATACATCCTCTGTAGACTGCTGGCAATGGTGGAGAGAAAGCCTGATCTGACCTAGTCTGGTGATCAGATAACTAAACACCCTAACAGTCGTGCTGGAACTCTCATCCAATGATGGAAGTGGATGCAGAGTTCCTCAGCCAGGCCCCAGGTGGAGCTCCAGGAGTCCAATTGGCGAGAAAGAGGAGGGACTGTAAGACTGAATTGTTGAAACCAAGACTGGAAAAGCACAGGGACAAATAGCCAAATGAATGGAAGCACATGAATTATGAACCAAAGGCTGTGGAGCCCCCAGCTGGAGCAGGCCCTCTGGATAAGTGAGACAATTGAATAGCTTGAACTGCTTGGGAGGCACCCAGGCTCGGGGAAGGACCCGAACCTGTCCTTAGTGCATGAGCTGGCTGTTTGGAACCTTGGGCTTACACAGGGCCACTTTGCTCATCCTGGAAGGAGGGGACTGGACCTGCCTGTACTGAATCCACCAGGTTTAAATGAATCCCCAGGGGTGTCTTGGCCCTGGAGGAGATGGGAATGGAGGGGAGGGGCGGGGGGAAAGGTGGGGGGGGGGGCAGGAGGGAGGAGGACAGGGGAACCCATGGCTGATGTGTAAAATTGAAGCACAAATATAATAAATTTAAAAAAAACATTACTATGTGAATGTCGCTCAAATAATTTTGTCACCAAGATAAGTTTTCATGTTAAAAAAAATTCCATTGGAAAATTTGCTTTTTATCAAATTTAATATTTTCATAATGAAAACTGAACATATCACTATGAAAGCAGATATATTTAGTCTGTAAAAATATTTATATGCTAAATTCATGGCAGTGTATTTATTTTATCTGAACAGAAATAAATTAGAAAGCATTTCAGAACCTTAAGTGGCAGCAAGGATGATGTTCAAACACTGGATTATGAAGTCAAGTAGTTTCTTTGATTTTAAGAGCAGATTGCACTAAAGGGCAGCTATTTCCCTGGAGTTTATATAAATATCTCTAAGTATAATATTGATGGGCTGTATAGTTGATGTCTACTGATCATTCAGCTAGCTTCCCAGGATGCAATAATTAAGAGGTTATACTAACTCTCCAATCAAAGTCAGTCAATGTGAAATGCTCCTATACAGAGCTGGCTATTAGTTAGCTATGTGTGAGGCAGTTCCAGTAATCATAACCATCATTTGTAAATCTTTCCTGTGGGCATTAATTTTATGTTTGAAATCATTTAACAAAGTTAAATTAATTAAATGCATCTCCTCCAAGTAGCCTAACTTTTTAATAAATAGTGTTCTTCTGACCTCCAAAAATGAGAACTGCATCTATATCACTCTTGCCTCTTCGCCTAACTCTTTCTCTGTCCTTTTCCCACAAATTTATGATATCTTAACCATTATAATTGTTACATGTATATACATTATATAAGCACACACATATATAATGCCACATGTGTATGCATGTACATGCACACACACATAAATGCACACACACACACACACACACACATAAATGTACACACACACACACACACACACACACACACACACACACACACACACACCTGACTGATTCCCTTCAGCATTGCTCATATGTACATGTGTCCTAAACTGAACACTGGGAGTGGACATCTTATGCAGAATCTTGTCTTTGGAAATAAACAATTCTTCCTTTCTCATTGACCACCTTTCAGTTCTCATCAGTGGGTAGACCCAGCTGACAAGATAAAGTAATCAGGGATGATTTATTTAACTCTATATTTTTTTCAAAATCCTCTTTCCTCCAGGAAAATTATTTTCTTTATTAAAATAAAGATGAACTCAACTTTTACATTTTATATTGCAAATAAACAATGGTATATTTTCTTCTAATTATAAGAATATGGATATCTATTTAAAAACAACATTATGATGTTATCATTGCAGTTCTAAATTCTAACTTTGAGTAATGTCTTTTAAAATGTGTAAAATATGTTAAAATTGGTTATTAAACACTCAAGGAAGATTGAAATGGCTGCTTAATATTATTTCAACAGTTTTGAAGGGCTAATAAAAACAATTTCTGCAGCTGAACTCAGGTCTATGCCATCTGGCTGTTGGTGAGTATCTAGATTATTGTTGAACTAATTCAATAGCATGCATTAGTTATTATTTCTTTTAATGCCAACTTAACTGTAATTTTGATGGTTAGGTAAAGCATTGAACATTGTACAATTATCATTTTTCTTTTCTTTAAAATCTTAAGTGTGGACTTAGCCAAGGTATCTTTAATGTCCACAGCACATGATACTTTGTAATAAACAGGAAACAGCAATTTGAGAATTGAACAGTATCTCCCCATATACCCTCTATTTACCAGTCTCCCACTTGAGAGAGCTCAGAAACCTCAAGACACCTTCATTATTATGTTCTGATTTTTTTTTACTTAAGAGTGTTACATTGTTTCTACTTTCAAAACCTTGCTTGATATGCACTAAAATACCAACAGTCTAGTTTATTCACAAAGGCTAAGACTCTAGATTACTTCCTTGTTGATTTGTGTCTTCATATTAAGCAGGAAAAAAAAGTTGTTCATACAATGAGTGGGCTCTTCCTTCTTCAAACTTTGGCATATGTACTCTCAAAATATATGTTTGGGGAAGGAAGGGATGGTCAGTGATGGTAGTACTTGTGAAAAGTTCTATAATGGGAGCAATTTGAAAAACTGCAGTCGCTGGGAGATTACCAAATGGGAAGCAACTCTGCCTGGAGAAATTGACAAGTGATGCCATCCTAAGAGCAGACCATACACACCCTTGTCGTCAAATCTGGGAGAGATTTTCCAGTCTGTAATGTGGAAATTAAAGAATGAAGAACCCAAACTGGCCAAAGTGATTCAAAGGGTCTTTTTTATTTCATATTGAACAAATATTTTGAGAATGGGATTCTTGTTCTATGTCAAACTGGGTGTGAAGATCAAATGCAGTGTAATGTGAAATAAAGCTCAGAATGAGATGATTTTATATCCAAAGTTTTCAAGGCATCCTGCACGTAGAAAACTAAGCTCAGCTAATTAATGTGAAAACAAAAACAAGAAACAAACAACAAAACACAGAGCTGAAAATTTCAGGCCAGAACGCTTATATAGTGCAGCATGTTGTTCCCAGCAGAGGATAAGTCCTCATTGCAAGCTTCTCTCATAATATCAGTCTGCTCATGAGTTCCATTCTTATTTTTTACTGTATTTTAACACACACACACACACACACACACACACACACACACACACACATACACACACACACACACACATATATATATATATATTTCATGATTTAAGTTTACTCTAAGGAACTAGTCATTTTAACATATTTCAGATGAGTTAGCAATTTGGAGCAGGCTCATTTGTGCAATTATTCTGCTTTATAGAGTGTTGAATGAAATTACTAAATATTTTTTAGCTAGCTCATGGGTGGTCTTAGAATTCAAAATTTCTATAGGCTTTACATAAATGGTTGGAAGATTGGGCTTAGCTATGATTGTTGACCAGAACATCTACATATTGCCTCACATACATATCTCTATATATTCAAAATTCTTATGTAACTCTGGGTAAACCAAAAAATTCCAATTTGAGATGCAGAAAAACTCCCATGAAGGACAAGGTCTCTTCATGATTAAGTCTTGAAATTCTGCATTGTCTTTTCTATCACATATCTGAAGGGAATTAGTCACCACTTTGATATATTACAACAAAGAGTTGAGGTCAGAGTAATGTTGACAGTGTGTGAATACAATTTAGAGGAGAGGCATCAGTGCCTGCTAAGGAGAAGGTTGTTGCAAGTAAGCTTGTAACCTGGACACATAAGTTTATGTCATTTCAGGATACCAAGTTTTATTGTACAGTAATCATTTCAGAGGCTACTTCAATTTTCCTAAAGTCACCCAATATTCTTGTTTTCTATTGGTGATTAGTTACAAACATAGTATATTAGGCAGGGTGTTCTAAAGAAACCAAAACAGATAGAAAGCTTGTGTGTGTGTGTGTGTGTGTGTGTGTGTGTGTGTGTGTGTGTGTGTGTATAAAAGTCTTATGAGTCTGGCTAAAATGATGATAGGAACTTAGAATTTGAGCTAAATAACTACGTGTATGCTAAAGTGGCTGAGAACCAGTTAAGTGCTCAGTCCACAAAGCTGATGCCTCTGCTGTTCCAATCCACCACTAAAGTCTAGAAGATCTCTAGAGAGTCAGTGATTGAGTCTTTGGAATGGAAGGGAAACTGGTAGCTCATATCAACAGAGGATCATAGCAAAAGCAACCTGCACTCTCAATTCTAAAGGAGAAGACAGGCACACGAAGATTGCTTTGTCTTGTGTCTCCTTGTACCTGGACCACTTGCAGTCCTACTGCCTACATGAAAAGTGAATCTTCCCTCAGTAAATCTTCTATGGAAATACCCTAAGGAGAATGCCCAGAGATATGTCTCCAGGCATCTCTAAAACTAGCCCAGTTGAAAATCAAGTCCAATGATCACAATAGCATTCAAGACTACTCTTATTTCAACCAAGTGCTAACTAAAATATTAAGAATCCATATCCTACACTTCATGCAATAATATATGGGCTACAGAGGAGCTATAGAAAAAGTGACCATATGGCTCGAAGAAACTTACTGAAGGCTGATGTGGATTCAAAGAATCACAGCAGGTTTCTAGATGGGCTTGAGGACACAACCACAAAGTTTTTCAAATTGCTGACCTACCAAATCTGCTTCAAGGTACAGCTACAACACTATCAGGTTTGACTTTGTTGTTGTATATCCATGAGACTGAGGGCATGTCATTTTGTGTTCCTGGGTCTCCAGTTTAAGAGTGGGTACATTGAATTTGATGTATTTGCAAGATCTTGAGTTCAGAATTGATGTGGAATAATATGAGGTATTAGTATATTGTGTATAATGGAAAAATATGTGCCAAAATGATAGATTAAGAACTTGCGGATGACTCAAATATTCTCTTTTACTCTCTCCCCATCAACCCCCATATGCTAACAATCTGTGCCAGTCTTCTCTTGTTTTAGGTTCATTCAGGTCTGCTGTTTGGAAAAATAGAGTTATGAGGCCAGAACTCAAGAAGTGTAAGGACCTGGTATTTTCTTCCCCTTGTTCTTTTGATGTTGCTTTGACAATAATTTTAGTAATGTGAGAGGTGCCTGAAGAATGACTGAATCCATTCTATCTTCCAACCTGAGTGTACTCTATGCCAAATAAAAACGAAGCTCTTCCAAGACACAAAGGAATCCAGCCCAGATCTAGAAATTTCCTATTGGAGTCCAAAAGAAATAATCTTCTGAATAAGACTCCTTGCAGGTTTATATGTCTTCAGATATTGATGTGTAGAGTTGCTTATTATATAACATTTTAGGCCATTTTAGACAATAAGTATTCTTTTTATTTCTTTTGAAACCATAAAGAACTATTTTTGATAAACATTAATGTACTAGTAACCCTAAGAGTAAGAACTTTTGTGTTTTTACTAAAAGTAAACATTGTATTATGCTTAAGACCCCTGCTGTGTGACTTACAACCCAGTTGTATTCTGTCCCTGACAGGTAACCATGGTGTTACATTTATTGGGCATTCCTTCAGCATTACCATATTCTCCTGCGTAGATATTTCTACACAATCTAACATTCCTTTTCATTTAAAAATGTTTCCATGTTGGTAACATTCTTCTTAAGTTGTAATGGTTCTTTATGCTCAATATTATGTATTCTCAAATTTTACTGTTATGGAACACAAGCTTCAATTCAATATCTTTTGCTATAATATTACATTACCTAGTACAGGTGTGATACAATTTATTAAAGTATTTTTCTCCATGTGGACACTAGGTTATCATTTTAATCTACCATATAAGTCCTTGTATATTGGCTATATGTAGGAATTTCTTTTCAAATTTTATGTCCTGCTGTTCTGAGGCACTGAAGCAGTGAAAAGTCCTTACAACAGCATGTATTTTATTCACGCTTCAGGATTTGTCTCATGTATTCAGCTAACAAACACCAGATGTAATACTATTCATGTTGACACATTCCATACTTCATGTAGAACAAGCAAAGTTCACAGAAATACAAATGGGCCTCAGCCACTAGGAACACTAACGTTGTTAAAAATAATGTACATCTCATTGCTTTAAATAAACAATCAATGTATTATCCTTCCTAAAAATAGCCTTAATTAATTGCTCAGAGTTTAGGAGAATCAAAATATATTGTACCCATTTACTTTTTACTTTTGGCCTGGAGTCATTATTATAAATGTCAATTAGAACACAGAAATGTGTATTATATGGAATTTGTTAGCACATTGTACTAAGAAGGGAGCTATATAAAATTTCAAGTATTCAACAAATTCTTAAATGGATAATTTCTGAAGAATGGCAATTTACACATTTATTTACTGTTCAAAATATCTTTTTGTGATTATTTGTGAATTTTCCTTTTCCTAAAGAGGTACAAGAACATTACTTTTACAAATGAAATTGAGGGACACTATTTCAATAAGCCCTGTTAAAGGTAGTGCATTCAAAATGATACTTGAGTTAGAAAAATACTAACTGGGTCTTCATTCTTAACTAATAATTTTTGTTGAAATTACTAGCAATTTGCTTTTACACAGAGGTTAATTTCCAAATGTGAGAATCTACAAGTCTAGACATACCCATGTCACAGAGTCATATAGATTAATTTTCTTGTCTCAAGACAATACTATTTGAAGAGAATGAGACTGCTAATTATTTCCAATAAACTAAATACTCACTTCATTTAATCACCCTTGTTTGAGTTGTAGTACAGCTCCTACTTCCATTGTCATACCATTACACTTAGGTCCTATGAATCTTTAAGAACCAAGGAAACAACTTACACTGATTGTTAAAATTTTTCCTGAAACATTATGCGAGTTGAAGTGACAGTGTCTTGTCCAAAAACCATGGAAATTCTCACAAAATACTAAGTGTAAGACATGGGAAACCTCATTTCAAGTTATTGGTCAGGCCCAAGAAATCCCCAAAATAATATAGACTATTTCCATTGCCCTTAGCACCTTCCAAAAGAAGCAGGGAAGACACCATCACTAAAGACACCACACATTTTAGACATAGAACTTGAAGTAACTTATCTGAATCTGACCTGGAAGTCTCCTTACTGAGAACTAGTTCTCATAAAACATAAGAGAAGACAGTCAATAGTCCTATCCAGCTCTACTGCCTATAAAACTCAATGAGCATCATAGCAAGACACTTGTAAAGGAGCAACAGTGGTACTTCTGTCCTGGACATAACCAAGGGCCACTTCATTGAAGGTAAGCCTGGGTAATAGGGAGAATTCATGCCTGCCAATTTAAATTTAGCCAACAACCAGTGGTTGGTGAGACCATTGAATCTGGAGTAAAACCACTTCTATCACTTTCCTAAACCAGTAACATTTCTACATTTTAAACACAAATTCCTACATTCACAGGTGAAGGTCGCTTCCATCTCTCATCATAGAAGTTTCTTTTTGCAGTACATGGAGCTAATTAGAGTAATCTACAACTGTTCAAAGTGCAGAGATCAACAAACCATGGGTTCTGCCTCTAATTATTACATTTACAACCCAATCTGTACACTTAGGAATTATGGGAAATGGTGAAAGAGGGGAAGAATCGATTATAAGAGCCAGGGGACCGGGATATCTGCTGTTAGTTAATTCCAAAAAGGAGGAGGAGGAAGAGGAGGAGGAAGAGGAGGAGAAGAAGACCAAGTAGACTCCAAGTGAGGGATAGAGGAGGGGAGATCTGGCATGAGAGGATGTGAGTGTGGTGGTATTGTGTTCCCCAAAATATTGTGTTTCCCAAAATAAACTTATCTGGGGTCAGAGAACAGGACGGCCACAATATTAAACATAAGGATAGGCAGTGGTAGCACACGCCTTTAATCCTAGCATTTCAGAAACAGAAATACCTCTGGATCTCTGTGTTCAAGGCCACATTGGAAACAGCCAGGCATGGTGACACACGCCTTTAATCCCAGAAATCCAGCCTTTAATCCCAGGAAGTGATGGTAGAAAGTAGAAAGATTATATAATGAGTGAAGACCAGAAACTAGCAGCATTTGGCTGGTTAAGCATTTGGCTGGTTAAGCTTTTAGGCTTTGGAGCAGCACAGTTCAGCTGAGATCCATTCTGGATGAGGACTCAGAAGCTTCTAGTCTGAGGAAACAAGACCAGCTGAGGAACTGGCAAGGTAAGGTAGCTGTGGCTTGTTCTGCTTCTCTGATCTTCCAGCTTTCACCCCAATAATTGGCCTTGGGTTTGATTTTATTAATAAGACTCTTTAAGATTCCTGCTACATGTGAGGAAATAGGGGAAGGAGTCGGTGAATATTATCCAAGACATGTTGCATGAAAGTTTCTAACAGTAAATAAAAATATCGTATTATTTTTAAACAAGAAATTTTATTGAAAAGTATTTTTAATTTTGTTGTATTTTATTTGTTATTTTTGTCTGTATGTGGATGCCCATGACACAGCAGGAGAGAGTTGGCTCTCTGGAGGTCTTCAGGTTCAGCAGTAAGTACCTTTATTTGCTATGCCATTAACACATGGAGTTGGAGAATGCCTCTGCCTCCTTCAGTAAATCCACCCAGCATGTACCATGCACCACCACACCAGCTGAGGGTGCTCGGGCCTTAGCTGGGGCCCACAAGGCTGCTGGCAAGTAGCTTTTTCACGAATTAGTACCACCAACGTTGGGTGCCAGATGTAGCATGAATCTTAGAATGTCTTAATTAATAAAAACAAACCTGGAGCCAGGTATTGGGGTAAACGCTCAAAGATCAGAGAAGCAGAACAAGCCACAGCTTCCTCACCTTGCCAGTTCCTCAGCTGATCCTGTTTTCCTCAGACTCGAAGCTTCGTGTTCTCATCCAAATGGATCTCAGCTGAACTGCTGTTCAAAAGCCTAAAAGCTTAACCAGACCAAAAGCTTCTAGTTTCTGGTCTTCATACCTTATATACCTTTCTGCTTCCTGCCATCACTGCCTGGGATTAAAGGTGTGTTGTCATCATGCCTGGCTGTTTCCAGTGTGTCTTTGAGCTTACAGAGATCCGTGTGGATCTCTGCCTCCTAAGTGATAGGATTAAAGGTGTGAGTGCCACCATTTTCTGGCCTCTATGTCTGTCTAGTGGCTGTTCTGTTCTCTGACCCCAGATAAGTTTATTAGGGTGCACAATATTTTGGGGAACACAATATCACATCATTATAGTGATGAAAATTGTTCATAAACAAATATACTCTATAGTGTGGATAATACCTAGTTATGTTAGTTTGCTGCAGTCTATATCAGCTCTAATGAAGGGCTGTCTATGATCACATATTGAGATTTTTCTTTTAGGTCATTTCATATAGTCAAAACTTAGAGGGCATCCCTTTATTAATCTATTAAATATTTTATGTTTATCTTATGTTTCCTTGAATTCTGAATTCACCTAAATTTAGAGTAAAACAATGACATACAAATAGAATCGTAAGTCTAGGTCATCTATGTATCTCAATGTAATAATTTTCTGAATCATCATTATACATAATTGATTGTTAACCTGGGCCAGTTCTCAGGGGGCAATCTATCTATTTATTTAAAAACTAACAATAAAGAAGGCAATTGTGTTTGTTTAGCATTCATAATCAAAACATTAACATTTATTAATGAAACAAAATCTAATGGCTTAGTGGTGAGCTGTTGTCTTCCTGTTTTAATTCAAGTTCAATTCCCTAAAGTTATAGATGTACATATGGGTATTGGAGGCTTTCTAAATTATCTATCGCTGTGTAACACATCACTCTACTACACAATGGTATAATACAGTCTTTGTTATTTGTCACAATTCTGGAGGTGGCCTTAGCCTCAGTGGGCCCTATTGGCCTCACTCGTGTAGCTATGTTCAACTTTGGAACTGAGGTCTCTTAGATGTTGGATGTCATTTTTGTTGTTATTTTATGTTTTTTTAAATCATGATGTGCTCAGGATTTCAAAACGACTAACACAGACACAGTTTGCAGTATCCAGTAAATTCATGGTGTTTATTCCTTGTTCATATATCAAGGGCTTAAAGGGGCAGTAACAACAGAGCATTAAGCCCAGCACAGCACAGATCCTTGTGTTTACAAGTCCCTGTCAGGCCTTGAAGCCTGTGGATCCCAGCAGCCAGTTGTACAAACTGGCAACAAGTGAAACTGCTCTGTCTTTTGTCACTCTGCCTCTTCTGAAGCACCTTCCCATCCCAACAATAGCCAAGAATCAAGAGAGATGCACAGAATGGGACTTTGTGGTCACAGTTTTTAGTCTACCACAAGATATGTATTAAGGGTGACTGCTTTGAAAGTATCTGAATGAGTGAATCTAAAAACAGAAAGAAAAAAATCTAGTCACTCACAAAGAATCCTCATTACATCAACAGCAGACTTCCTAGCAGAAATACTATAGTAGAGAACTATATACTGTATTCAAAGCCCCAAAGAAAGGTAAATGTTACCCAATCATATTATATGAGGAAAAATATGTCCTTCAGAAATGAAAGACAAAGCCTACCCAAGCAAGTCATTTCCAAGACAGTTTATCACCAGATTGACTCTTCCAGTCATGATGAAGACATCCCTGCACTACAAATAAAAGACTAAGAACTGTTATAAAGAATGCACACAAATGAATTAAACTCCCACCGGCTGGAGCATAAACGAAGAGAGTCAGACCAGATGGATCTTGTAGTGGGTAGCCATCCCAGCATTGGCCTGGAAGTTCCAACCCCCACTGAGGCTTTGGTAATGGTCACGCCCACAAGGCGGGGCAGAGGAGGAAGCGGAAGACGAAGAATCGGGAAGTACTCACTCTCTTGGTTCCCGGACTCTGGACGCTGGAGGTAGACCGAGCAGAGTTCTCCAGAGAACAACGCCGGATTGTGCTATACCCTTGCCAGACCCTGTAACCTACCCCCTCATTTGTAAGTACCCCACAAAATAAACCTCCCTTTTAACTACGTGGAGTGGCCTTAATAATTTCACCAATAGGATCTCACAGAAACATACTGGCCATTCCTTTAACACTTGTACAATGCATTATATTTTTGTTGAATGCATTTAGGATACCTTCAAGAATAGATGTAATTTTTTAGGGCATAAAATGGTTTTGAAATGCACTAAAAACTGAAATCATAGTCTATATTTCCTTTATCTGCAATGAGACAAAAATAAAAATCAATAAGAAGAGGGACTTTAGAAATTTAACAATATATAAAAATCAAACAAAACTCCCTTGAATAACAAATTGGCCAGTAAATTAATCAGAAAGAAATATTAGAAATTTCTTGAAACAATTGAAATTTGGGACAATAAATAAAGATCTTAGGCTGTTACACTCAATTTATATTTTAAAGTACTAATAGCACCAAATTAACAATAAATAAAAGGATTATAATAGGTATACAAGAATATCTCAACATAATCAGTAAATATAATACATCGAATAAACAGAATAGAGGATGTCTCATGTGGTTTCAGAAGGAATAATAAAATTCAACATCTATTCAGGATTAAAACTCTAAAAAACTAAATACAGGAGCAATGTATCTCAACTCTATGAAGAATACATGCACTAAGTCAATAGTCTATATTATATTGGAGAAAAATCTATAATTTCTTCAAAATCCAGCACAAGATAAATAAATTCACCTTTACCACTTACATTCAATGAAGGAGGTGGTCTTATGTAGAGCAACAGATAAGATTAATGTTTAAAGGGCATATAAATAAGAAATTGGGGTCAAATTACATCTGTTTGAAGCTAACATGGTATTATAGAAAAAGCGAGAAGCTCTACAAAAAATTTGGAAATGCAAATTAACTCAGCAATATTTCAGTTAACGTATCATCTCACAAAAAGCATTTATTTATACACCAATAGCACACTACATAGGAAAAAATTAATATACACCTCCACACACAGTGACTACAAACGCAGCAAGGAAATTGGCAATAAATTTACACATGGAATTGAGTGATTGCTACAGTAGAAATTCCAAAGATGGGAAAGAAATTGAATAAGATAAGAAAGAAAGAAAGAAAGAAAGAAAGAAAGAAAGAAAGAAAGAAAGAAAGGCAAAGAGAGAGAGGGAGGAAGGAAGGAAGGAACAAAGAAAGGGGAAAAACCCCTCCATATCCATAGTTTAGAAGAAAATATTGTTAAATTTTCCATACTACCCAAAACAATTCTCAGATTTGATGAAATTGCTATAGAAAATACTAATGATCTTATTCACAAAAATAAAAATGACATTTTCAATTGACATTTCTAATATTTATGTATAATCCTAAAACACCTTGAATAGTCTGAATAATAGTAAGTGCAAAGAGCAAATCTGGACCATGACAGCACATTACCTCAAAACATATTCCAAAGCTATATAATGAAAAACAACTTAAAAACACATAGACCAATAAAAACAAATAAAAGCCCAATTATAAATCATGATAGTTATAGACAGCTCACTTTTGACAAAGGCAAGTGCCTACAAAGGGAAAACATCTTCTCAACATATGATGCTGAGAAAAGTGGCCTGATAATTTTGAACGCCATACCAGAAGGCAGTGACAGGCATAAGAGATGATGGACATGCCGACTGCCAGAATCTCATCACACATGTGCATGCACTAAAACTGACCACTCCACCCCACAGGTATGAACAGTGAACACCCAAGGCAACATGAGAGAAGGGCTTTGAAACAATGTGCTTTTGAATAAATAAAAGAGTTCAACATAAAGAGTGGAGAAAATATCCAGGCACACTAAAATTACTGAATGAAATCATCTTCAGACTGTGCCCATAAAAATCTACATAGTGTAGGAGCATTTTGCGTTTACTCTTATGTTGGATCCCCAAGATCCCTGATTATAGCAATCCAAGCCTCTAAAATAACTCTGATGCCAAGTATTTGAGATAAAGGTATTCTCATCATATAGCAGCACCTTATCATGAGAGATATTAACTTAATTTTCTATGTGAAATATGCATTGATAAGTATAAAATTAACATTAAATAAAGATTTTCAATAATTTAAATCATAATCAAATTCTTTAGTGAAATTAAATGCTCTATGCTAATTCTAACAATCCTAAATGTTTAATTTGCAAATATCTATAAATTATAAGGGGAAGATTGACAATACACAAACTAAATTATAAAAGTGTCCCTAAATTATAAAAGAAAAAGAAAAGAAAATGAATTTTTAAGTGTATATGTGTATGTTTGGTATCTGCCTGTGTGTGCACATCAAACTGCTAGACAGGTGCCCAACTTTTGGTTCTGGTTCTGGGGCTCTGAATTCTTTCCTCATGCTTGCACAAGATGTGTCCTTACACGCTCAGCAACTTCTCTAGATCTAGAAAACTAAGTCTCAAGGTAGCTTATTAGACTATAGAGAAATAGCAACAATGCTATTTACTATGAACACTTGGATGTTTTAAGCATCATTTCTATACTGTCTTCTTGATTTTGTTAACTTTTTTTTTGGCGGCGGGGCGGGAGGGGGCAGGGGGGCAGGGTTTCTCTGTGTAGCTTTGCGCCTTTTCCTGGAACTCACTCTGTAGCCCAGGCTGGCCTCAAACTCACAGAGATCTGCCTGCCTCTGCCTCCCAAATTCTGAGATTAAAGGTATGTGCCACCACCAGCCTGCATTTGTTAACTTATTTTTAAATTTTAGTAACTTTGTTTCTAAAGGAAATGACACTGACTTCTCTGCAGGTATATAATCCATTATAGCTTTCTGTGTCTCCCTCTAAATTCCCATTACTTTCCTTTCCTGGTAGCTTAAAAACAGGAAGAAAGATGTGGTTCTTTATTTATAATTGTTGCCTTTTATTTCTATGCAATTAAATCATTTGCTCAATAGAAAGAAAGGGGCATCATTCTGTTGTAAACTATGAAAATTTTAAAGACTGCATTCATTGTCTTGCTAGAGGAGGTAGGAAAGTTCAGTCAGTGAGGCTAGCAGGCCTCCTGGTGCCCTCCAATGGGAATGGAGGGCTTTTGTCGTTACTACAGATTTTCCACTTGAGAAATACAAAGAAGCAGAAAATAGAGACAATCGGGACGTCTGCTTCCAACTTCGGGTAATTGAGGGGTTGGCTCATTCTGCTGAGAGAGCACCAAAGAAAAGAAAATCCATTACTGGACTCGAGCAGAGAACCTAGGGAGAGGCCAGATTGCCAGAAGCATGGCTCTCACTACAGAAAGTAAGCATGAGACAGCCGCCCCCCCCCCCCCCAGCTCGGGACAGAAGGACTCCCCCCTCCACCCTGCAGGAATCATGAGTGAGGCTGAGGATACTGAACAATCTGGCCTTTGAGGGGATTTCAGCTTCCAGATGCCATACAGTACTGCCAGGCTGCATTATGTTAATTGAACCTCTTCCTACAACAGGGTTATTCCAAAGGAGGTCTGCCAGTGTCCAGCCAGCTATGCATGCTGAGGAGGAGAGCGCAGGACTCTGCCAAACTAAAGGGAAACCCAAACACAGGAGCCAACATGCATTTATTAATTAGTTATTGGAAAAATGGTCTCAAAACAAGTTAAATGTGTTTCTGTACTTTGAGATGAAACAGTTTGCTCAGTCCTCATTACAGTGCTCTAAGAGGGACATACTATGCAGCCAAATTTAATAATTAGAATTCTCCCAGTGACTCCTTGTCTTCTGCCAAGGACACCAATGAGGAGAGAGCAGCTAAGTGCTTCTTCTGTAAGGTGACTCAGCTGTTATACATGCCCCTCCTGAGTAGTGATGGACACAGGGAGTTTCATACTGCCATCAAGGGAAGAATCAGCCCCTGGGAAGTTTATCTAAGAAGACTCCACTGTAAGAGTTAGAAGGATGATGGTAAGCTGAGAATGACTGAAGATAATAGACTAGTATATTTTAGAGTGAGGTACACATAATAACAAGAGTCACAGCCGTGGGGTAGAGCAAATGGAAAGTGGGAAAAAGGAGAAGAAACGAAATAGGAAATCAAGATTTTCAAAAGGCAGGTTTGATGTTTCTGAATGTGTATCATTCAATTAAATTTTGCAGTTATGAGGGCAGATGTGTAGTTCAATTGCAGAATTTATGCACAAGCAACAACCAGCACATAATAAATAAAGAAATAATGAGCATTTATATAGGATCACATTGTATATTCAATGGTAAAAATTTAAGGAACTTCATCCTCTGAATACTGATTTTGAAGTGAATAAACTTTTTCTGTGTGCATTATTAGTGCTAGCTCTTGAGCAAGCATCTCCACAGCCGTTCATTGTTGAGACGAATTAGCTAGAGCCAACGAAATGCCACTCATATTCAAAATGTGGATCCTCACAGCTTCCTCCTTAGTTATTCCTAGTAGCCCACCAAGAGCAGAGAAGGAGCATGGTAAATTAGGAGCTATTAACCAGACACTTTAATGGTGGAGTCAACTGTACCACCCAGAGCAGTACTGAATGGGAATCAGGTTATAGATCAGCAGGATCCAGAAAGTATTTTTGAACCCACAATGCAAGTATGAGGGAAAGGAAAATTCTAACAATGATCTGGATATCAAACATGCACATGCATGCACACACACATACACACATGTACACACACACATGTACATATTAACTATATAGATATATATTTCATAGACAAAAATGTCTCTTTAAAATATATTATTTTATATTTTAAGATATTTTTTAAAATTTTATGTATATTAGTGTTTTGCCTGAATATTTGTCAGACACTATGTGGGTGCAATATTCACAGAGGCCAGACAGGAAGTCAGATCCCTGGTAACTGGAGGTATATGTTTATGGTTGTGAGATGCCATGTGAGTTTTGAGATCACAATACAAACCCAGGTCTTCTGCAGCAACAAGTGCTCTGAACTGCTAAACTACCTCTCCAACTACAAAATATATATTTCAATATCAGTTTTCGAGGCATTACATAATTCCCACAGCTTTTCATTTTATTGGTACATTATGGGACAAAGCAGTCTCAGTTCTTTACAGCACTTTAATAAATACAGAGAAAACCACTTTTCACAGACGTATGTCCATCCTGTTTCGGTCTCCTCTTCACTACGCAGCATTCTGACTGTTGGCTAGCTAGAAAAGCCCTAAGTTTGATGTCAGGAGTGCAACATCACTGCCCTGCCTCTGGTGCTCCTCCCAGTGAGAGCAATCAGAGCTTTCCCACTAGCTAGAGACTGAAATTGTGCAAGAGAAAATGTGGGCAAACAGATCAGTTGTTTGGTCTTCATTGATTGCTCAAACAGAATTAGGAGTGTTTGGGTCTGTTTAACCCCCACTGGGACAGTGACTTTAAATGCAAATGGCACAGCATTAAGAAGAGAAAGCCTGATCTGACCTAGTCTGGTGATCAGATGGCCAAATACCCTAACTATCATGCTTGAACTCTCATCCAATAAATGATGGAAGTGGATGCAGAGATCCTCAGCCAGGCCCCAGGTGGAGCTCCAGGAGTCCAACTGTCAAGAAAGAGGAGGGACTGTAAGACTGTGAATTGTTGAGACCAAGACTGGAAAAGCACAGGGACAAATAGCCAAACAAATGGAAGCACATGAATTATGAACCAAAGGCTGTGGAGCTCCCAGCTGGATCAGGCTCTCTGGATAAGTGAGACAATTGAATAGCTTGAACTGTTTGGGAGGCACCCAGGCAATGGGACTAGGACTGCCCTTAGTGCATGAGCTGGCTGTTTGGAACCTTGGGTTTACACATGCTCAGCCTGGAAGGAGGGGACAGGACCTGCCTGTACTGAATCCACCAGGTTTAAATGAATCCCCAGGGGAGTCTTGGCCCTGGAGGAGATGGGAATGGAGGGGAGGTATAATGATATTTTATTTGTATTGAAATGTGATTTTATTTGTATGTCAATGAAGTTGCCTTGAGGTCAGAGCAAGCCAGAGCAGAAGCTGAGCAGTAGTGGTGCATGCCTTTAATCCCAGCACTTGGGAGGCAGAGCTAGGCGGATCTCTGTGTGTTCAAGGACACAGGTAGCATGGCAGACACATGCCTTTAATCTCAATAGCAACCATAGAAGACCTGGAGGCTGTACAAACAGGCAGTGACGAGGAGGTCATGTGGCTGGGTTTACAACCAATGAGAAAACAGAACAGAAAGTCTTTAAATAGACAGGACGCACAGAAGTAGGTCTCTGGCAGAGAGGAAGAACAGCAGAAGCAGTGAAGGGTAAGGTTTTCTGCTCTTGCTCTGACCTTGTGGTTTTTAACTCTGCAATTGGTTCTGTGTTTCTTATTTAACAAGCCGGTTACAGGGAGGGGCTGGGGGGAAGGGGGGGGGGGGGACGGAAGCGGGGAGGACAGAGGAACCCATGGCTGATGTGTAAAATTAAAACACAAATATAATAAATAACAAAGAGAGAGAGAGAGGCCTGCTTGGGAAAATCCTGGCTCCTACCTACCCATTAACACAGACATATTAAGATCAATCCACATGAGTCTATTTAATGGGTAATAGGGATTTATTAATATATAAATTGAGAAAATACACTCACAAAAACAGAACGGAGTAGACAGCTGAAATCATCCTCTGATCTGACAGGGAGCCAATGCACCTGGCAGTTCAATCAGACCAGGAAGCAGGCAGCAGGGAGAAGGAGCTCCTGACCCTTCTCCCTCTCCTTTTAAGAGATCATGTATAGTGGCAGTGGTGGCTCACGCCTTTAATTCCAGCACTCGGGAGGCAGAGCCAGGTGGATCTCTGTGAGTTCGAGGCCAGCCTGGTCTACAAAGCGAGATCCAGGAAAGGTGCAAAGCTACAGAGAGAAACCCTGTCTCGAAAAACCAAAAAAAAAAAAAAAAAAAGGTCACGAACAACAGCAGAAAGCACTGCCTCCATAGGGCCCAAGGTCATGGACAGAGTAAATACCACTCACCACACAGACACCTTGAACTCTCATGCATTTGGCCAATCTAGCCATCAATATTAAAGCAGACCAGTGGCTCTGGGTGGAGAGGGAGAAGGTGGCTGGCTGGTGGGAGGCAGAGAAGGAGTAGAGGTTGTATATCAGGACAGATGGAAATGTTCAAAGGGAGATGGAAAATAAGTTTCCTGGTAATATTTTCCCATGGGCTCCAACATTGCTTTAATACAATAGGAAAACTGTACTACAACTTCAGACAAGCTCCTGCCTCCTCTCCTAACTTCCATGTTGTTTGATACAAGGGTTCTTGTTATTCACACCTGTGTAAGGCAGCTAGCTGGACTGTGGGCCTCCAGGAGCTCTCCTGTCTCTGTCCCCTGACCTGCTACAGGAGAGCTGGGACAGTGTTGTCTGTTATACATGGCTCTACTTGGGTCCTGAGGATTGAACTGAGGTCCGCACATCTGTGTGCCTACGATTTCACTCACTGCACCATCCCACAGTCCTTCCCTAAAGCATTTATTAGACGGTACGGATTGAATTTTCCCTATAATATGCAATTACAAAAAATACATTTGATAAATATGAAATGTCTTTAACATAGTGTTGGAATGTTTGCTTGTGTCATTTTACTTTAATCAGGGAAAATCACAATAAAGAAAATTGGTTTGTAAATATTCTAGAGGCTTCTTCTAAATCCTACCTTCTTACTATAACAGAATTAATTAATTAATTAATTATGCTTTATCCCCTACGCTTTACAAAAGCTGTTACTTATTGACTACTGTTTTTCTTTGAGGTTTAATTTCTTTTTTGTCTGTAAAAGTAAGCTTTGTGTTTTTGAAGTTAGTTACTCATGGTGTTATTATTAAAATTGTTAAAAGTGTATAACATTCAAGGGAAGGGGGGTCAACCAAAACAAGTGCGTATGAAATGCCATGATGAAATTTATTCCTTTGTATGCTGTCTTAAAACTGAATTAAAAAATATAGTAAAGTTAAATATTTGGAAAAACTATATAACATAAAGTTAGGTTTTTGAAGTAATTATGCAATATTATTATTTACAGGCATTTATAGAACATCTCTAATACATATTTTTCTTTATAAACAACATGTTGTGGTGTGACTGGTCACTCTTACACATCCTGTGAAGCTTAGCTGCCATGTTTCTCTCTGAGTGTATGAATTTGAATAGAATCATAAAAAATGTATATTATTTTGCTACTGCTTGTTTTATCATGATTTTCTAAAAGTTCATTCATGCTGTTTTATGTTGTAGGATTTCTTTCCTTTAAAATGCTGACTTCTTGCTAGACTGAACTAATGAAAAGAAGAAAGAGAGAGAGAGAGAGAGAGAGAGAGAGAGAGAGAGAGAGAAAGAGAGAGAGAGAGAGCAGTGTTGGTTATGAAATGTTGGGGAACAGTAAACAAAGACTAATTTACACACAGGAGAATGTGCTCAGGGCAAATATTGTACCTATCAGATAGATGTGAACCCTCTAGGCTTTAGGGCCTTTGAACTTGGACTGATGTTACAGACCATATGTACTCTACCCAAGGCCTATGGATTTGACAACTTTTGTTTTTGAGACGTTATACAAGTTATGGAGTAAATAGCTAAAATCTGATTCCAGACTCAGCATGCCCTTTGAACTTTTTATATGCCTATCAGCTCTGATCAGTATTCACTATGCTTGCAACTGTAACTCAAGAATCCAGACTAAATTTAAGCATGGAAAAGCTTCACACTATAATTTGAGTATGTTCATTTGTTCAATTGAGTCTATACAATTGGTAGTATTAGGACTCCTGACTATGGAATTTTGTGGGGTTTTTTTTGTTTTGTTTTGTTTTGTTTTTACTTCTTCTATTCATACATATTTATCCAAGTATCTTAAATCACCAGTTACTGAGGAACAAATCTCAAAGTTATAGTTTGAGCAAATGGAACAGGGAACAAAGGTCACGCAGTTGTACATAGTTCATGAATGTTCGAGATCAGATAAGGTGACCTGTGATGGTATAAATCAGAGTAGCAGAAAATGGTGTGGTTCAGCGGTTAAGTGCACTGGCTGCTCTTGCAGAGAATCTGGTTCCATTTCCAGTACCCACATGTCCTCTCGCAACCACCTGTAACCCCAGTTCCAGGCATTCCTGTGGGTGGACCTCACTGCTTCTGCCACTTCATGCATATGATGCACATACATCCATGGAGGCAAAACAGTCAAACGTGAAATAAAAGATAAATACATCTCTTTAAAGAATTGTTTAGGAAAAGAGCCAAGGAAAGTTGGTAATAGATGTTCTAACCTTGGGGTGTTCACATGGATGTTTGTGTTAACCTTATCATGAAACATTTATGGTCTACAAACTGCATTTATAATAATTTTTATATAAACAGTATACTGTGAAAAACATGACAAACACAGAAGAAGCATGAGAAGAAAGCTGCTAACTTGAAGAAAGGCCACATTCTTGGCCTTACCACACATTAGTCTATAAGAAATTACATAACTATGAACTGGATCCAGTGATCCACAGATAGACTGTTCTTTCTATGTTCCTTCACTGATAATAGTAGACAAGGCCCCTCCTTTACTGTCTTATGAGTTTTTCTAAATCCCAAATTGTTTTGCCAGAAATCCTAGAAGTCCCTCAAATAAACAATGTGATTATGTTTCTGACTTCACTATTTAAAAAACTCATATCTGAATCAATAATTTACCAAAAAACATTTAAATTTTATTCTTTTCCCAGGTATGCATTGTAAGAACATATATTCTATGTTTCCTAGTTCTAAGAGTTCAATTTCCACTACAAAATACACACATACACAGTATTACTATAAAATACTATACCTCAGAAGGGGCACATCAAGTGCAAATGTTTGGAAGGATGGTTCTGAAATGAAATGTAATTATTCACTAATAATCATAGAAAATGAATTGCAAACACCCAATGCCACTCTATGCTACATGAAGACTTTTCTCTCCATTAAAATGCTCACAGAGTAATATAAGCAAGGAATATAGGTTTTATTAGTTCACATTTTAATATGACATTTATATTCCATTTTCTATTTCACTAGCTGTCATGTATATTTCTATTGTTTCCATATTCCTCCTTTTGCCAATAGTGTTTTTCTTAATAAGATTTTTTGTAAAGTCAATTCTAAAATGTTTTGATGTTCTATATAATCAATTTTCCACCATTCTGTAATGATTGCTTCATAACATTCTATGGCTTGTTTTTATTGCCTTTGTTTTCATTTATAAAACTATTATCAGAATTGGAAATACAAATGCAAGTGTACAGTCTTCCATATTACTGCAAAGATTTAAATTCAGAAGTTTTGTGCAGCAGTTTGAAAAAGCATGTAGATAGAGACAGCTAAGGGATGATGATTTTTCTGATGGAATGTTGTTTTTCTAAAGCAAACTTATAAATGGTTTACTGAAAGGCTGTAGTGATCATGCTTCTGGTTAACCATCAGGTTGTTAAAGTCTACAAACATCACTTCATTCTATTCTAAATAGGCAATAAACTCCTGTATCTAATGGTATTCTTAAATCATTTTCAAAAATTAAAACAAAATAAATCAACATATTACTCTAGTATCTGGTGTTTTGTTAGGTAATTTTTTATTAAAAGATAGTGAATGCAAAACAAAAATGTATGCATCAATTAAAAATTTAAAACTCTTAAGTAATACTTCATTGATGATCCATCACTCAATATAGTAATACAAACACACACACACACACACACACACACACACACACACACACACACACCAGAATTTTTAATATGAAAATTCTGGAAAAACATTATTCTGCAGAAAAGAATGTATTAGAGGCAGAATTATTCCCAGGAGCACTTAGTTTGTAGAGCTACACTTTTGGCTCTTAATTCCATTATATTCAATACTTCCTTTACATAATTACTTTTTTGGGGGGTGGGGTTTGAGACAGGGTTTCTCTGGTAGCTTATGCTTTTCCTGGAACTCACTTGGTAGCCCAGGCTGGCCTCGAACTCACAGAGATCCGCCTGCTTCTTCCTCCCAAGTGCTGGGATTAAAGGCGTGCGCCACCACCGCCCAGCTATATAATTATTTTTTATTATGCCATGGTAGTCTCCTAATTTCAAGTTCACAGTTATTGCCATCTACCAATCAAACTTTAAATGTACAGAAAGAGACAAGTATCATACCTTAAGATAATGCAAAAGGAAACACAATTGAATTGGACCAGTTCTGCATATTCACTCTGCTAGTATTCATACTTGACTGAAGGAGATGCCATGATGAATCCAGGAGATGCTTCCTTTTGTAGTCCTTTAGAAAATGCTGCACATTCTACCATATAAATAGGAGTTAAACTGTGTTTAATAATGCTCCCTCAAAAAACAAAACAACAAAGTCATTGATGCCATGATTTGGGAAAATAATCAATCTTTGGGTAAGTTCTTAACAAAGTTCAAACTTTGCTTAGTTTTAATGGCATTTGCATCTCTATAAAATCTTTGTTCACTAAAGCATTGCATTTTGTTAAGTTTAGTTATTATAAACAGATCTGTCACTTATGTGGATGCTGAATAGAGGACTAGAAAGTGATGCAGAATAGCTGTCCATCATTGTAAAGACCTCACCTATACTTGTAGAGCATGCAGTAACTTTGGAAATTTCTCAGTACACAACTCTAGTGCCTTGGGAACCAGTGAACCAATTCATTCACCAAAGGACTGCTAGGAAATTGCATGTCTGATTGAAAACCAACCACTGCTCTAAATAAACCATACTGTTGCTTCTCATTGTCTTTATCTGTTTTGTTTCTATAACTAAATATCACAAACTGGATAATTCCCAGAAAGTTTAAAAAACAAAAGTATATGTAAAATCAGGGAAGATTCAAAGTCTCAGGTCCAAGTGCTGCACCAGTAGATTCCTCTTTGATGATGAGAATTCTTCAAAGTTTCATATAGTGCAAAATGTTACATAGCAAGACAAAGCAAGCTTGTTCAGATCCCTCTTCCTCTACTTAATAAATCCACTAATGCAATCAAGGACTCTACCCTTATAATCTTTCTAGTCTTAATTCTCTCTCAAGGTTCTTACCTACAAATACTGCTAATATAGTATTTGAGTATTTAATTTCTAATAAATGAAACATCTACTATGGTCAAAGTACTACTGTGATCAACTGTGAAAATTAAATTAAAATGGTATAGAAGAAAATCCCTGAATCTTCCCATGCCCCCTTTGATTTTATTTTATGAGCCTTGAATTGAGAGAAGCTTTTATAAAAGTAGACATTCTATTGTTTCTGACTTCAAGATGAGTACTGACTCCAGGCACAAAGTATCTCTCATCCTTAAAAATGTTCAGAGGCCAGGGACCTGGAAGGAATTTATGGGTTTGTATGTAATCCCAAATCTGAAGGTTAGAGTCACTCTTGTTCATCAGCTGTGGGACTCTAGTAGGAAGGGCTACACATGAAGTACCCAGTCTAACATCTACTCTCTGTGATGTTATAGGTATCAATGCTTGTATTAGTTGCTTTTGTCTCTGTGACCAAATTACTTGACAGGACAACACACTGCCATTATTTTTGTGTGTTCATGACTTCAGAGATGCTACCAGTCAATTATGGAAGGGTAAGTTTGTGGAAACAGTCATTTCATCATGGAGAGCAGAGAATTAGAGGAAGAGGCATACCAGCAGTCTGAAAGATTTCTCCATTTATCTTTTATTGTTTCTGGCTCTATCTCATACATAGGATGCTGTTTTCCATACACAAAATGAGCATCCTCTCTTATAAAACCATCCTAGACTCACACAGTTGCGCACCTCACCATCTCCTAGGTGACCATATCCACTCAAGTTGACAATGCAGATTAACCATCCCAGCTTGAAATGCTTGTTGCTATTTTAAGAAAATGCTATTAGAATTTCCTTTGTACAAGTGGAGAAACTAAGGCATGACCTAATGTTATGTAGCCATTAAAAACTCAGAAACCCGTGCATCTGGCAGTTAGTTCAAAGTCAGAGTCTGAGTTTTACTTAATCATAGAACACTCTTTCTAATAATAGTGAGAATGTAGAGGAGAGGTAGTATTATTTGATCATATGTCTGCAGCTTTGGAGTTTTATTACCTTTCTTTACTTTTTAAAATACCACCTAGGTAGCTTCTCCTTCCTTCTCTACCAGCTTCCTTCTTGTGCTGACACTGTTTTCTGAGATAATGTCCACAGCTTTCAAAACATAGGTTCTTAGAAATTATTCTATGTGCTCTTTATTTAAATGACTTTCATTTGAAACTTACTAGAAGCTTCCAGATATGTTAGCACATTGTATTCTACTTAGAAATCTTAGCTTTCTTCTCTAATACCTTTAATTTTTCAGTGAGCACTTTTATTCCATTGACAAACACTAGCACATGTCTAGTAAGTAGTTAAATATTATGACTCAGAAAACATGGTGGGTTATATGCTATGTAAGAACAAATAATTAGTCTTAGCATTTTGCCTCTGTGTGTGAGCTTCATGCTAAACTTTTATAAATAATATTAAGTCTCTGTGTGAATATTTTATAAAAGGCTGGAGGACTGTGGGTGAAAGATTTGTCCTGACTGTGGGCCAGGTGGGATACAGGAAATCTTCCAGCTACAAATGGTATACCAACATGGGGCTCTCAAATTTTCATAAGGCCTGAAAGAGTTTAAAAAGGGCTTCTAAACATACAAAAACAGAGCTAAAAACGGCTTCCTAGTTGTGTCTCACACAAGTCATGAGCTACAGTACAGTGAGTTGACACTGTGTGGGCTTGAGCTACAGCATGGCAGATATAACACCCCACCTGACCCCCATCCCCCCCATCCCCAGTTACAGAGGTTTCTCAGAGCCATGCAGCACACTGCATGGCAGATTTAGCTTTTGCTAGTACAGATAAAAAAAAATTGGTTTCTGTGCTACATGCTGCTTTGATGGAGGCATAGACCCACTATTTCCAAGAGTTGGTGGTGAGCATGGCTCCAGAGCTGGCAGTAAATGTACCACTGCCATATTGGGAAGCTGAAGTGGGCAGACTCATCAGTCAAGGCTTCCACTTCAATACCAGCCATTGCAATTTAAAGCAATAGATTCACAATAAGGCAGATTCAGATGGAATAAGACTTTAAATGGTTTATAGTATGTGTAAAAATGTGCGTAGGCATGGAAGAGAGAAGAAAATAATATATAGACAATTATATAAAGACACAATTTTAAAAAATAAGGTCTTTAAAGAGACAGTAAAGGTAATATAAAAAGTAAGGCACACAAATATGGATATTACACAGAGAATCTGGATTGTGTTGTCTTTGAGATTTTTCACTGCAGAAAGACATTTGATTGTAAAGGCTACTGATATATATATATATGATAACTTTAATCACTTTTAGTTTCCAACAGCCAACCCTTAGTGATTTTCTCATAGACCCACTGCAGATTATAGTGGCCCGTAGCAACTAGAATTAAGCTCAACTTCAAACTTCTATGGAAATCATACCTTTATAATTCCAAAGCCTTTTTCATTAGACTGACTTACTGTTTCCTACATATTCCTAATGGAAATCAATTTATTTAGTAATCAATCTAGCATTTTTAAACATGGCTTCTCCACTACAATAGAGTTCTATCTCAGAGAAGGTAACCTCCAAAGTTAGGAAAGAAAGCGGGGGAGAAAGGAATGAGGGAGAGAGAGGGAGAGGGATGAAAGAAGGAAGGAAGGAAGGAAGGAAGGAAGGAAGGAAGGAAGGAAGGATAGGAGAAAGGGAGGAAGGAAGGGAGGGAAGGAAGGGAGGAAGGGAGAGAAAAGGAGCAAGGCAGGCAGGCAGACAAGGCTACCTTCATGAGAAGAACAACATTGAACTCATCTGTTTGATTTCCCTGCAATGAGAATACTCCAAACCAGGATGTATACTGAACAGAAATTTATATAGCTAAATGCCCAGGAAACTAGAAAGTTAAGGATTGAGTCTGCATCTGGAGAGGAACCACATGACTAACAAAAACAGCGTTCTTCCTTGTTTTCAACCCTGTCCAAAACACAGTGACATTAATCCATTCATGAGAGCCAAGCCTACATGGCCCAATTGCATCTCACCAAATCACTCTCAACACTGTTGTACCAAGGTTTAAATTTCTAACATATCTAACTAGAAGCTTTGGGAAGCATATTCAGATCCTAGCACTAAAAGCTCCAAAATCATCTCCTTCATACATATCCTATGACAACCCAAACTGGAAGCACTCAAGAGCTCATGAAATATTCATTGACTCATTAAATCAGCATGTGTTTGTAAAGGTTTACCTTTGTTACGATGATATATCAGTGTGAGATGACATGGTGTGCAGCTGCTATTCAGACTGTGTCCCTGCCATGCATTTCATTGGAAATCACAAAGATTTGTGAGAGCAACCCAATTCTACTATAAAATATGTATGTAAAACCAAAAGAGAACTACTGGCTAACTCATTATTAAGACAATTTTCTTGAAAACATATTAAGTAAGCTTAGAAGCAAAATATATTTCAAGGTTTATTTTCTTTTTCATGTGTGTGTGTGTGTGTGTATGTGTGTGTGTGTGTGTGTGTATGTGTGTGTGTGTGTGTGTGTGTGTGTGTGTGTGTATGTGTGTGTGCCTACATTCCTTGAGTGTCTGCAGAGGCCAGAAGATAGGCTCAGGTCCCCTGGAGCGGTACTTACATGCAGTTGTGAGCTGCCCTGTCTGAGTTTTGGGAACTCAGGTCTTCCACCAAAACAGCAATGATCTTAATCTCTGATCTGTCACCTGAGTTCCAAAACTGCAGTATTTTAAATAATAGCTCCAGTATTTTTAGTGTCTGTGAAATTAGCTTCATTTTTCATGAGATCCCAGAAATCCTTTCTCCAATTTCAGTGTTGTGTAGTTCATGGTCAGAACCAACAAGTCCTTTCTACAAGAAAAAAAGACACCTGAAATCAACCAAGAGCATCAACAGGAAGTCTGTTGATATAGGAACAGACTCTAAATGAATTTCTGAAAATGGTTGATGGACGAAACAAATGGATACCTTAACATGGAAGTGAAAAAAAAATCTGTGCTAAGACAAAAGTGAAACCCAAAAATGGACTGACTACAGCTGTCTTAGAGTTGTGTATAGAACAAGAGACCCAGATGCCTAAAATACTTCTTTACTTTTCTTGAAAATAGATTTTTTTCTATACAATATATTCTGATTATGCTTTCCCATGCCCTATCTGCCCTCCCCTAATCCTCCCTCCCCACCTCCCCTTCTACCCAAATCCACACTCTTTCTTTTTCTCTGTTGTTAGAAAACAAACAGGCATCTAAAGAAATAATAAAAATAAAATAATGTAAAACAAAACAAACAAACCTTGGTAGAACAAAAACAAAAAAAATGTATTTGCAATGAAAACTTAAACAGTTATGTCATTTAGATATTTCCAAAAATATTTTTAAAGTAAAAGAAAATATAAATGTCATTTTTGGATTATAGGCTGTAGTTCAGAGCTTTTATTTTTTATAAAATTAACAGTTATAACATTAGACATTTATTGTAACTTCCATTCCATCGGGGAGACGTGGAGATGACATTAGTCTCAGGCTTCTCTTGACACTAAAATCCCCCTGTATCTTTGTATACACACACATACACACACACACACACACACACACACACACACACACACACACACACATTTCCTTCACTAGAGTTCTCGAAAAACATGTTTATCTGTTCTCCTTCCAAATTGTTTTCTTACTTTCTTCCCAAAGCGTACCTTAAAATAAAACAAAATGTGTTCAGAACTCTCTCTGTACTAAAGAGGTTATGTCCACAGAAGGCCCCTGCTCTTCTTCCCATCTCTCTAGGAGTACAGGCCTGCTTCCTCCTAGTTGTCAGAAGATTTTCTCCATGTCAACAAAACTCTGCTCATTTAATGTATATTAATAATATATGTAATATATTTCTTATATATTTGAATAATGAACTAAGTCAATATGGACTAAGTGAAACAATATCCACAAATACTTTACACTCAGAAAAACCTTGCATAACAATTTTAAGTCACTGTTGGCAGTTCAAAACTTCTCGTCAACTATCTGCCAATTCTATATTTACCAAGAAGGAGACAATTTTAAAAAATTATCCCAAAGTAACAACTAACTAGTATTGCCATAATGAAAATTTCCTGAGAATTCTTGTGTACATTTTTCCTAAGAAATTATAAAAATGCTCTCCACTTATTTTCATTTTCAAGTTGAAAATCAAAGATCTTTTTGAAAATATGAAATGGAAGCATAAAATTGCTCTAATTATGGACCAGGTTCTATACCAGCATCTTGACATTGGGAAGGCTACTAAGTTCTGCTCTGTCTCAGGAGAGTCTGCGAACCGATGACAGCGGTAAAACAGATTTCATAGGGGTGCACGGAGTTATGTCAATTAACTTGTATAGGACGCTTTGTATGTTTGGTGTCTTAACATCTGTCACAAAGACACTGACATGGAAAGTCTGATGACTTCTATAGCCCCAAATAGATGATATAGCTTTAGAAATTGTTGTGTTATAGCAAACGTGAACATGAATATGGTTGTCCCTTAAGGTCTATGGAAGGTAGATTTGAGAACCCTCAAGATATCAAGACTAAGAATACTCCTGATCCTTACACCAAATGACATATTATTTGTTTCTTGAACACATCTTCTATATTTTTGTACAATAGTTTAAAGAATCTCTAGTTTATTTATGATATCAAATTCAATGTAATGTCAACACAAATGCTTATATTATATTGTTTAGAATGTCTGTTTGTGTTCAATACAGAAACATCTTTCAAATATTTTTGTCGGTAATTGGATGTATTGATAATGCAAAACATATACATAAAGAAGACAGACATGCCACACATGTACACACACACACACACACACACACACACACACACGGTAGGGAAATATTGACTGCAAGATTACATGATACAAGGCATTTATGCTTTTTTCTCATAGGAGAGTAGATATTTCCTACTAGTTTACCTGTTTTCCCTTTAGACTAGACAATCTGAAGACATATCTCAACTTTATGAAAGAGGGGTCACCATAGGAAAAGCCCTACTTGGATGTATCCATAAAGATGGTTCCACCTAGCTGAGGGCAGAGTTCCAATGTTCAGAGCTGATTTCCCTGGAGAAGGCAACCTAGATATAAAGTTTCTCTGAAATCCACATCCATAGGAATGGGCAGGGAGAATAAACATTAACCATCATGTGTCCATTTTTCAAGTGAACTCCTTATAGTGACAGCTATATTTAACCTGATGTTCTTTCTGCACCCATTGGGGCTTCAGATTAGTTGAAAATAGAATCTAGGGAACTCTTCTATGTGACTCAGTAGCTTAAGGGATTTCATATTGCTCCATTATTTTCTTATGAAGTCATATTTGGAAAGAGCATGCTTACATGAGTGTAGGAACAGTTCCTGATGAACATGATACATTTAAGGGTATGCTTATTGTGGTTGATTAAAAAAATGAATGTACACTAACATGCATATCTCCAATCTTGAACAAAATTTGATAGGGAAAGTATTTCTCCCATGTAACTATATGATGAAATTTTAAGATCCCCTTTCCCTCCCCTAAACCCAATAATTATATTTTTTCCAATATAAATTGTTTTCATTCTAGTAAAAAAAGTAATTACAATCTAATTGTAAATTTGTTTGTAAAGGGATGACATCTTCTGATGAAGAATATACAAAGAAGGATTAGTGCACAGTATTATTTAAAGCTTGCAACCAACAGCATTGTTGTACTTTCTCAGTTTACAGAGGAAGAGACTGTAAATCTACAAAAGATGCCCATTCTAATTTGAGTAAGAAAGGAATTTCTGTGATGTGGGTGGACTTCCAAATGTCACTGTTGCACTTACTCTTCATGTCTGTGTTGACTGATTGATACTTCTGTTTTGTTGTGGTTTTTTACAAGCCAGTTCCTTTGACGGTGATCCTTTAAGATAAGGTATGTTCTTTCAGCTTCCTGCAATGTAGGCCACAGCAGTTACACTTTTCATTCCCTTGCTTGAGTTAATCTTACTCTGTGTCCTCTTTTAGATTAGAGGATGGTATATATTAAGCAAAGATTCTGACTTAGTCATGAATCACAAGAGCTTTCTGTGGTCAGATTTATGTTTATCAGTTGCAATTACAGTCAACACGGCTTCCATGCTGCTTCTGGAAAAGCTGTATTAGAAAGTTTGCAACATTTTTTATCAAATGAAAAAGGTAATTTTTAAGAACTGGGAGATTTTAGGAAATGGTCCAAGGGCTTTTGAAGCCACCTTCAGTACCAAACCAGCCCTCTCTTGTTCACCTTGGAGAACATCTACAAAACTAAAGCAAATCTATATCTTTCCAAAGCCTCTAACATATACACAAACATCTTATTCTCACTACTCAGTCATGAGATAATGAATACCACAATAAAAAGGATAGCTTCTAGTTCTCCTGTTATGACATTTTGAAAATTCTATAAATTCTTAAATGATGTGATTGGTTTTCAAAGCTGTAGAGTTTTTATATTCTTAGTAGAAAACATAATATTAAACTATTAACTTCTAAGCCTCTTTGGGCAACAGCTATGAAATCTGGCTTTCTATACCAAACCATCTAGAGAGACTATTACAAGGTATTAAAATTAATCCTTATTTAATTGATTAATTAAAATTAATCCTGTTTCTGAGTGTATGAGGACAAAGTCCTCATCTCAATAATAACCCCACCCCTGGTACCTTTTGTTATATATGAATAATGAAGATGCTTAAAATATATTTAGAAAGGAAATTGGTGAAATAATAAGTGAGTAAGTTGACAGTAGCTACAGACAAAAAGAACCATGTGATTCTAAGACAGGATAAAGCACTATTGGAAACTGAGAAAGAAAATGAGTAAACTATATAATAAATAGCCTTTTTTTCTAATTCCCTTACTGTATGTGACACAGAAAGCTCACTGAGTGCTTTAGAGAGAGCTTACTAGTGCTTACCTCCCTATGTACAGACTCCATAAAAAGAGCTCTTACTAACAAACTTTTTTTTTTTTTTACTTTGGGTCACTTTCCCATACAGGTTAATGTCCCACTGAGTACAGACCATATTCATTTTTAAGGTTTAATTGTAGTATTTTAAGGTTTTTACTTTAGTTTTGAGAATTCCACACATGTGTACAATGAAATACAATCATTTCTATTCCCCATATTTCCCCTCCAATTTCTCCTTATGTCCCCTAACATGTCTCCTACCAATTTAATTATTTATTTTTAGATAACCCAGTATATTCTGTCAGTGCTGCCCATATGTTTGTGATGTGGGGCATCCTATGGAGCATGGGAAACCTCCCTGTGGCTACATACTCAGACAAGTATGTTGTACTTCCCCCTGCCAATAGCTTTAGTGAGGGGTAGGGACCGGAGATTGTCAACCAAATCTATACCAGAATTACCATTGACTTGGTCTCATATATGTCTTGTGCTATCAGTCTCAGCTGATATAAGTTCATGATTGTGGCAAGCATGTTACATCCAGAAGCAGCATTTCGCATCACTCCTTCCTATCTTTCAACTCTTACATTCTTCTAGTGTTCCCTAAGCCTTGGTGGTTGTGTGTTACTAGAGATGTCCTGTTTATGGTTCAGTACTCAGTCTCTTATTCTCAACACATGGGACATCTCTCCTTTGACAGCGGCCTGCCTCAGAAAGAAGCATCTCTGATAATGTTGAGAGATGCCTCAGGCCTGTGTGTATAAACATAAATGTATAGAGGGCAATTTGAAAGCATGGCCATTTAGTAAAATAACAACAGCAGAATCTACTGCCTCCATAGGCATGAGCTTTTGACAAGGATTACAGCACTAGGCATAAAGTTTTCTCCTGTAGCACAGACCTCCAATACAATCAGAAAGCAGTCAGTTATCCCATAACAGTGATATCAATGTTGTACAAAAAGACACATCTTACCTGGTTGATATTGCAGCATGTAGGGCTTAGTACTGTATAAGAGCTTCTTCCAGCAGGATGTATGGTACCTTCTGGCACAATGGATGCTAGACTTTCTGAGGAAGTTTCTCAGTCACCCACAGAGTGTGGTGTCTTCAGCAACAGGGACTTACCATGCAGTTGTGGTGGGTAACCCAGGGCAGTGACCATAGTCTTTGCTGTTTTGGAGACCTTGGGGGCCTCATTGATAATAACTCCTAAACCTTGTACTGTGATTTTCATTTAATAGCCCATGTCTTTTGTGAGTGACCTTGACCACTCATGAAGAATTAATATATTGAAATTATTGCTGAGTATGAGCAGTATTCATCCCAAAATGGTACTGCTTAACCATTCTATGTTAGCTTTTAAAAAGAATAAAAAGGAAGGTTACAAAGGCTATACCAAGATAACTGTGCTAGTCATCTTCTGAAGTATTCCCTAAATAAGCATTTTAATTCTTTAATCAATAAATTCAAGTCACTAGTTGTCATTAAGTAACGTTTTGTGTGTTTGCTTATTTGGGGAGGGAAAGAAAAAAGCTTAAAATGGATAGGTTAAGAAATTCATCATCTCTTTCACACAAATGTCCTTGAGCTCTCTCTGAATCAATCATTGTGTCAATACACCACACATTCTCTGGTAAGTGGTAGTCACTTACAATAACAGCACAGAAAAACTACATTTTTATGTCCACAAATTATGTATCAAAAACTAAAGGAAATGGCATGACACTTACCACACTGTTAACATGACTTAGTGGCATGGTCAGATAAGAGATTCAAAAATAGAACTTCAGTAAAACCTAGAAATGTAATTTTATTAAATATTCAGTACTAACAAGTCTAATGAAAAGTGATATATAGATTTTAATTCAAAAGAATTTTAAAATGCAGTTCTCACAAATGAATGAGCTTTTAATTTTAAGCTTTTGAGCATATCATACAAAACACTTGCCTGACCCTCACATCTGACCGGAGCGGGAAGGAGTTTAGCATGGAAATAACACAGTGAGAATAAACCAGTGGGCAGGGAGACTTTGCCTGAGCAGAGCACAAGTTCATTCTGCTTCTTAATATTTTATTTGCTTTTTTTATTATACTTATTGTATTTGGAGCTATGGGATTCATTCAACACAAAACAAACAAAGTCATCTCATTTGTAACCTGTGGAAATGAGTTAAAACATTTAAACCAGTGTGGGCACACTGTAACTTAGGGTCAGGAGGATAATCACTCTATTCCCCACCCTCTCTCCAAATCCTAGCACATTAGGAACAGCTTCTACATTTTTCAAAGGAAGCAGTGGGGAAGTGGAGCCTCCTATTTTACAAGAGAAACGGAAACCAAACCTTTAAGGTGTCTAGGCTTGATCTTGATCTGTCTAATCTGCAGTTGTCATTTGCTTGCTAAACAGGGAAGAGAGCGCACACTGACCCAGAGGGAAGCATGCTATCTGAATTATGATAGGCCTCCACCTCCAGCAGCCACTTAGAAAAGCCTTCTACATTAGTAATTATTCAAGTTGACAGAGAAAATCTGAAGAGGAACATGATAAAAATACTGGCATGTGAAAGATAAGAAAAGACAAAAGGCATCAACAACTTTATTGTCTGTTGAGAGTTCTGACTCATGGGCACAGAGGCTGGGTGGGATAACATAAATAGTAACAGCCAAAGTAGCTTCACTCCTGACTTCGATTCTTCCACTTACTCTTTTGCCTACACATTAAATCTTAAAAATTTCCATAACAATTCTGGTGAACTTAGAAATCCACAAAGAGTAATTGGAATTGAAGATTTCTCCTCCTTTGGACCTGTTTCTCATAGAGTGACTGACCATTACCTACAGGAGTCTAGACTGACTTTGATATTTTATTCTGATGTCTTCAACAATATTGACCTGTCATAATTTACAGTTAATGAGGCTGTTAGGTACTGGGCCATGGAAATATCAGAGGGTAATATATGATTTATTTGTTAAATAAGATTTTCATTTTCTGTAGTTTGACCTCTGTCTATGTGAACTAATCTGTCTATTCATGCAACACAGTGAAAAATCAATAGACTATGAACAAACCAGTTACGATGGGTGATGTATGTTTGCCATGGACATGATACCCATGCATTTGAGTGCATTGAGCTTTGCCGATCTTGAATTCCTGCTGACATGGTGGATCAAATAAGGAAACTGAAGGGGGGAAAAAAGACTTTTTAAAAAT